>NC_044055.1:16447615-16798865 GCF_902167405.1 Gadus morhua | reverse complement strand
ACTGTATTGATACACTTGGGAAGCACACGTCTCAGTTTTCCGATGCTTAATTGATTCTCAAATTGATGCTATTGATTTTTAATGTCACGGATGATTAGATATTTAGTTCACTGGGTTGTAATACAGTGGGGCAGTACTGTTTTACATAATGGTTAAACGGAGATGATGAAATGTCTTGTGAATGAAAGTTCAGCTGGGGTCGTAGTTCACCCTGAACAATAAGAGCTGCTGGGTACGCCTGGAGCCGGACTCTTTCAATTCAACACGCTTCATGTATTCATTCACGGAGTTGAAACGAATACTTTAATCGAACGGCGTGATTTGCCTAAGAATAGGTCATTTGCATATCTCCCTTACATACAGAAAACAGGACGCCTGCCAGCTCACATCAGAGGCTCCGGACTTCAAAGCTCTAGACTGGTCTGGTGCGGTCTAGTCTGGTCTAATCTAGTCTAGTCTAGTGTAGCATAGTCTAGTGTAATTCAATTTTATTTGGTTTATTGTAGTCTAGTTCCCTCTAGTCTGGTCTAGGCTAGTCCAGCCTGGTCTAGTCTGGTCTAGGCTAGTCCAGCCTGGTCTAGTCTAATCTTATCTAGCTCAGTATAGTCTAGTGTAGTCTGGTCTAGTCCATTTTAGTCTGATCTACTCAAATCTAGCCTCTTCTGGTCTGTTCTAGTCTGGTCTAATCTAATCTAGTTTAGTCTGGTCTAGTTTGCGTGTGTGTTGTGGGGGGTTTGGGTAACTGTTGCCATGGTTGTGTTTGTGTTTCTGCTGAGTCAGCCAGACTGAGGAGTACCTGTGTGTGTGTGTGTGTGTGTGTGTGTGTGTGTGTGTGTGTGTGTGTGTGTGTGTGTGTGTGTGTGTGTGTGTGTGTGTGTGTGTGTGTGTGTGTGTGTGTGTGTGTGTGTTAGTGCGTGTGGTCTGGCGTGTATGTGTGCATTTCCCTGTCGCCGCCCGCTCGTTCTTGGGCTTCTATTTAAAGATCTGGGACTCTCTCTCTCTCTCTCTCTCTTTCCCTGTCTGTCTGTCTGTCTGTCTGTCTGTCTGTCTGTCTGTCTGTCTGTCTGTCTGTCTGTCTGTCTGTCTGTCTGTCTGTCTGTCTGTCTGTCTCTCTCTCCCTGTCTGTCTGTCTGTCTGTCTGTCTGTCTGTCTGTCTGTCTGTCTGTCTGTCTGTCTCTCTGTCTCTCTGTCTGTCTGTCGGTGTGTCTCTTACGCACACACACATACACATACCCTCTACACACACACTCTCTGTACTATAATTAAAAGAGGGGCATCTGTGTATCGTGTGACGGCTGTAGCGTTACAGTGTTTGCTTTGGGTGGAGTTACGGCCCAGGACCACACAGAGCTGCCCCGCCCTCCAGCTCTCCCTCCTGGGGACCCCGGGGGCATGCCAGGGGGCCCCCGGCGCCCAACACCAGGACAGGGGTCTGTGAGTGACAGGTCATGAGCAGTCAGATAACATTAGGTCAGGTCATGTGACGTGAGATGTGAGTCAGACTTTGACGACTTGATGAAGATAAAGTATGGACTTTCATACTTTTGTAAATGTTTGTATGTTCTATGCATACTATCTTTGCACATATTAATGTTTTTATCCTTTACATTTGGTCTTGGTAGGCTGCACTGCTTGGGACTTCTTCTAGAAACTGCTGTGTAATCTCTGCAGTAGCTGACACACACACACACACACACACACACACACACACACACACACACACACACACACACACACACACACACACACACACACACACACACACACACACACACACAGCCCCCCATTGTTTTGGAAAGTATAAAAATCGTACAATGGCTTGACTTGACACAGGCTGTGTGTGTATGTGTGTGTGTGTGTGTGTGTGTGTGTGTGTGTGTGTGTGTGTGTGTGTGTGTGTGTGTGTGTGTGTGTGTGTGTGCGCGCACGTGCGTGCGTGTATGCATGCATGAGTGTGCATGTGATACACCAGGATGACCACTGAGGGTATTGTTGCTGATGATGGACAGAGACAGCATTGTAGAAAGATTTTGAAGAAACTTTTACAATGGTAGCTACTCCATGGTATGCTATCCTATACACAGCATGCTAATAAGAATCTACGCTACAAGGGGTTGCTCAACATGATTCTGCACTACACATTGCTATGTGACACAATGCTGCATTAAAAAACACAATGCTATTCTGTGCTATGCAATGCTTCCCGTCTATACTACACTACAATACCAATATACACCTAAACTGATGATATGCTACAACTACTCCTAATAATCATTTATAGTTATTCATGTTAGAACCTGTTGCCCTTCTCTTGGTATTCCTACGATTCCACCATTAGCTAGTGCCTTAGAGCAAGGCATGGCCCAGTATGTAGTCTGTGTTTGGCTCTCACATGATAATTGACGTGTTGTTGCTAATGTTGTGACTGAAAGTAATTAGATGTTATGTTGTAGAACGCTGGCTAACTGACCAGGATTAATACTTCCAGATAGAGACTTATCGTGTATGTGAGTGTGTGTCCTGTGTGTGTACGACTATTTGACTATCTGGGTGTGTATTGTGATTTAGTATATATGTGTGTATCTTTATCAATATTGTGTGAGTGTGTATAGGTGAGGGATGGGTGTGTCTGTCTATCTGTGCATGCCTATAATGTGTGTATGTGTCTGTGTGTGTGTGTGTGTGTGTGTGTGTGTGTGTGTGTGTGTGTGTGTGTGTCTATGTCCCAAAGCCCCTCACTGCCAAAGCCCAGATTTATGCCAAGATTAATTATGAGCATGTTGTCCAGATCTATCTGACATCTGCAGTAATCATATTACCATGTCAAACCATGTCCATCACACACACACACACACACACACACACGCACGCACGCGCACGCACGCACGCACGCACGCACGCACACACACACACACACACACACACACACACACACACACACACACACACACACACACACACACAGGTGCATTCACACACACACACACACACACACACACACACACACACACACACACACACACACACACACACACACACACACACACACACACACACACACACACACAGATATTGGTTCTGATCCAGAGATTAACCAAGCAAGCACATGTGCTTCAAACACACACACACACACACACACACACACACACACACACACACACACACACACACACACACACACACACACACACACACACACACACATAGATACCACACACATATGGACATGCATGCACCCACACACTTCCTTCTCTATAGACATCCTGCGGCCCAGAAGAACCCTGGAAGAGAGCGAAGGGGCTGCCCGCGTGCCGTTGAGCAGCAAACCCTCATGTGCCCCCAAGGGTGGGTCTCTGAACTCTTATCCAAACCAACAGCTGGGCGGAGCGCCAGTAAACGAAACAGGAAACAGGAAATCACAGCTTATAAGAAAACATCTGCCGACATGACATCAAGGGTCTGATTTTAATGGGGGGCACTGCACGTTTACACACAAGTCGGCCAGTATATCCACCTTAACTATGCTTGCGTGAGAGAGAGAGAGAGAGAGAGAGAGAGAGAGAGAGAGAGAGAGAGAGAGTGCAATACCAGGGACTAGACCTCCACAATAAGAGCTCAGGAAGATCATTCATAAAACATGACTGTCTAAAAATATAGTCCTCCATTCCACTGGAGTCACTCTGAGACGGTCTAGCTATCTTAGCATCCCAGAACAAGCCTGCTGAGCTACCGCTGGTCACAGAATGCCCACTTCTCCCCGGGACTATGTTAGTATTGTGGTACTATGTTGTGGTACTATGTTAGTAGTGTGGTTCTATCTAAGAACTGTGTTACTATGTTAGTCTAGTAGACATAATGTTGTCGCTGTAGCCTACTGTGTGTCAAAAATGCAAGCTGAACTGAAGACATAATTTCGCATCACTTTATTCGTAGTGTATTATATAAGCTTACATCAATTATGGAAAGTGGGTTGAGTTTTCAATTGTGGTCTCTGCATTAGGCCCATCAGTGAGACTGGATTCCAAGTTACATTATCGGATACTGAACACCCAGCGTTAGATGTATCCCTGTTACCACCCCAAGGGCGTTTCTGTTCTCCCAATGATGTTTCTCCCCCCCCCCCCCCCCCACCACTGAAAAAAGTTGTTCTTCTACTCTGAAGTTATTGTAGGTGAGCTATGACTGGGCGGTCAAGGGCAGTGCCTGAAATCACATGGTTTACAATGGTCTAGTTCCGAGGCGCCATTTTGGAGGAAAGTTTGGAATTTTTCAACCTGGGAAGGGAAAAAAAGGGAGGAGGGGATAAGTTTGACACGACTGCAAGACGGACCGATATTGTGAACAAAGAGTGCGGCGGTGGAAGTTTGTAGAAACAGTGCGACACTAGCCAAAACGGGGCTGCTGCTCCGACTGAGTTTTCGCGTTGGTGACTCCGGAGTGGATTGGCGTGTTTGGGAGGGTTTTTTTGGAAGCCGCGACTGCTGCAAACGACGTCTAGTCTGCATTGTCAACCCTGCGCCCCACGGTATCACCCATGCCCATGCATGCACGGACTGGCGGGCATTATGCTGCACTGCTGAGCCTCTCCGCCCCGGTCACTGTTTGTGTGTGTAACTAAACGGCAGCGAGACTAGGGCTTGTAGTTAGCAGATCATCAGACTCCCAGCTGCATATGTGGTGTCGTGGCGTCCCCACCTCGCCGCTGTCAGTCCGAGAAGTGCAGCTGTCAGCCCACACGGTACTCGGCGTTGCTTATGCTTTTAGCTGACCAACATACGGAAGACAAACGTTCACCGGGACCTGCTGTTTATGTTCCGTGTTGCCGTGACGCGGAGAGTTTAGTTCGCGAGTGTGTGTTCAGAGAAGTGAACTTGTGGGCTCTGGTCGTCACAGGAGGGGGGTTCCTAAGCTCCGGGGGAGAACGCGGCAGACTTTGGACGGCCGGCTAGTTGTGAAAGTGTTTTCTTGGTGTCGGGAGGAGACGTTTTGTCACCCTGTGTGTTTCGGCTTAGCCCGGCTAGCGAGCTAGCCCAGTGCCGTGCCAGTCCTAACCATGCCAGTGCGAAGGAAAGGTAAGCGGCTTCCACTATTCCCTAGCAAGCTAGCATTGCTGCTAACCACCGCCAACACAAAAATCCACACAAGTGACAAACACACAGCTTATCACTGCTACAAGTTGGGTAACATATCGTTAACCAACTTATTGGGTAACGAAGGTTTATTGATCTGATTGAGACACCCTGTTTAACCCAGTGGGTTTTAAAGTGGGGTCGGGGCTAGTGTGTGTCTGTGTGTGGTGCTAACCAAGTAGTTTATGGGGCACCTTGACTGGGAGAGAGTTGGTACATCTTTAGAGGAGCGGTGAAGCAGACTGCTCTTCTTTACGGAACCGGAATTCCGGCATCGTCCGGTGACGTTGTCACTACTGACAAAGTCGCTGTAATAGTGTGTTGTAGTCAGTGTTCACTTCAGCTAGTTTGGTTTTACAAATAACACTAGTGCTACACGTTTCTGTCCTGTTTCATTATAGACTTTTCATATTCACAGTCTTTGTGTGTGTGTGTGTGTGTGTGTGTGTGTGTGTGTGTGTGTGTGTGTGTGTGTGTGTGTGTGTGTGTGTGTGTGTGTGTGTGTGCGCAGAGTTCAAATGTTTCTTTAAAGTTTCGGCAATCGATTTCCCACATTTAAAAAACATCATATAATTTAGACTAGTTTGTTTTCAGTTAGTTAAAAATTCAACCCAGTACTCATTCATCTTTTGCCCTGCGAGTTTTCGTATCATCATCATCGTCATCGTCATCATCTGCTCTCCCCTCAGATGCACAGAGAGCCTTGGTTCTTCTTGAGGCGTACCAGACCAAACTGAGCCAAACGGACGACCGGCAGCTCAAACACTCGATCCAGCGGGTCATCGACATCTTCCAGAGCAATCTATTCCAGGCCCTCATAGGTAAGTGCGTGTCTGGTGTCTTGCTGTCTGGTCGTAGGCGGTTTGATTCTTGCTCTGTCCCTCAATCAAGGCAGTGCGTTCAGTGTTCATACGTGGGCCCCCTTGTGAGGTGACATGAGAGTGTGTGAGCGGCCCTGGCTGGACAGGGTTCAGAGGCAGATGTATACACAGAGCCCTGTGCGACGCCTCGCTACTATTTTAAGACGGGTTGCACCGCGACCGTGCTTAATTTGCTATTGACTCTCTGTCAGTACTTTCAGATTGAAGTTGTGTTTATGAGCAGAGCGTTGAACGGACACAAGCCCCGGGTGGGAGGGCTTAACTTGGAACTGATGTCACATGTGCACGTTGGGTTATAAACTCAGCCTGTGAAACTTGGACGACACACACACACTTGACAGACTGTGTGTGTGTGTGTGTGTGTGGGGGGGGTGTATTTGAGCAGTGAGCCAGAATGCAAAGATGTAGTATTTTACTTGTATAATGTGGCTCTTCATGACACTGTATTATGTTTTTTTTTTTTGTCTTGTAAATTGTTGTTCTTCTAAGACACTGTTGTGTGTTACTTGTTTATTGCTGTTCTTCAATGACACTGTATTGAGTGTTATCTTAAAAGGACAAGCAGCCTGTGTATACGTGTGGTCACTGGTCAGGGAGTGGTTCATTGCTGTGGTCACACTGGTAGCTGGGTTTAACTCTCACATACAGCCTTGCCACTCACATGGAATAGGATGGGAGAGGTTTGGCAGATGATTGGCTCTTGGCTCTCAGTGAGGCGCCTGATTGGTCGGCTCTTCCTTTTAGCAGGCTTCATCCAATTCCACTTAAAGTGCCCTTTGTTTGCCGTAGTGCTTGCCTAAGGATGCTTACAGGTAGACTGGATCTTGTGGATTGAACCCAGAACCGTTCAGCTGGGAGTCGAGCACCTGTAGCACTAAGGGGTAAACTAACCTGTTACTTGTGATTATTATCATACAACCTCACACAAATATAAGTATCCACCCCAGCCAAGCGTGGGCTGGATGATGTATATCAGGAGGAGCGGGCCAGGGGCTGTTTACGTGGCTCTCTGAGAGGTGAATCGTTACTGTGTGGGTTCAAACTGTAACATCGGCTCACTGCTCCAGGGTTAACGGGCAGCAGCAGCCAGCCGGGAAACTTACCCATCATCAGGAATGTTGCCTGGCCTGTTTGAGTTTCTCACAGCGTTCTGGGTGGCTGGTTCACTGGCTGGCTGTTTGACACGCTGGCTGGCTGTTTCACAAGTTGGCTGGTTTGGTTGTTGGCCTGGTTGGTTGTTTGGGTGGCTGACTGGATGGCTGACTGTCTGACCGACTGGCCTCTCCTTTGGCTGACCGGCTGGCTGTTGAGTGGGCTGGACCTGTTATCTGAAACTCCTAAGATGGAAACTTGATGCTTTTTTGCGCCAACTAAATGTTAGTATCACAGAGAGGAGGTCATGGTTTCGACAAGTGAAGCTCCTGAATACGTTGTGATTTAATTTCACGTATTTGCTGAACTCCTCAAGACTGAACAATGAATCTGGCTCTTGCATACGGTTGTGTCTTGTGTCAGAATCTGATTTTCAGATGACAGTCTAAAGAATAGGACTTTAGGGTCATCATCAGCTGTGATTTATTTACTTTTTACTGTTGTTGCTGCTTGTGGTTTCTCTGGGCTTTCAACACACTAGTATGGACGTAATGTGCTGGAGTATAGCTCTCTCCGTCCACAGGACACAGGGTTGATCCCTTTCACAGCCAAAAGGGATGGTGTGCTTAGAATACTTAACCTTTTTTCAGTTCCAGTGTCTGACTTCTCAAACCTAACCTGCAAAAAACTGACCTTTATCCCTCCCCTGAACACACCTGTCTGATCCATGCACATCTGTCTGATGTTTACACACCTGTTTGATGTGTATACACCTATCCGAACTGCATCTCTTCCCCTGAACACCTGTCTGATCTCTATCCCTCCTCTGAACACCCCGGTCTTGCCTTTAAACAATGCACACCTGTCTTCCCTTTACACACCTGATTTACCTTTACACACCTGTCTGACCTCTATCCCTCCTCTGAACACACCTGTCTGACCTTTACACAACTGTCTTACCTTTACACACCTGTCTGACCTTTACACCCCTGTCTGACCTCTATCCCTCCTTTGAACACACCTGTCTGATCTACACCCCTGTCGGACCTAGATAACCTTTCTTGAACCCCCCTGGATGAACACATCGTTGCCTTCCTCTCTGACCACTATATCCTTACTCTTTGCATGTTTGCTAAATGGAGTTCAGCCGGGCTGATTGAGAGCCGCATACCTGAAACCAGTGCAGTTATTTTTCAGGCAGTTAAATGGTTCAGTATTCATTCCAGTGCAGTACACAGACACAACACCATAACAATTGAAACCCTTATTAACAATTCCATTTACAAAGTGTAAGGGTTAGTACTATTTTATGCAGTGGTTTATAATGGTAATAAATTGGTTGTGTTAAGGGTTTAGTTGTAAAATAGTAATGTTAAGGGGTTTAGCTATAAACTGGTCATGTTAGGGGTTTAGCTATAAATTGGTTGCGTTAAGGATTTAGTTCTAAACTGGTCATGTTAAGGGGTTTAACATTTAACTGGTCACGTTAAGGGGTTTTGTTTTTAAACTGGTCATGTTGTTCCCTGGTTTAGCTGTAAACTGGTCATGTTGTTCCCTGGTTTTGCTGTAAGCTGGTTCTATTGTTTTCCATTACAGTTTTTCTTGACTGCTCTTCAGTTCTGCTCCGGTGGCTTGAGAAGCGGAGACCTCCGCAGACAGCTCAATGCATCATGCATGACGCACACGCACGCGCACGCACACGTGTGCAGGCTGCTCAATATAGACACTCAATCAACAAAACTGGCTTTGGGCCAGTAAAATGTAAAAACCACTGTCCCAGACTCTCCCAGTTCTTATCCGTCTCCCTTAACCTCCCCCCCCTCACCCCCACTGAGGCTGTAATGAAAAATAGATTGGTGCTACACATCCCCCCCTCTCTCTTCAAGATATGTATGCAGTCTGTAATCTGTGTGTAGACATGAAGATTACCCCCCAGTTCATAATCCCATGCCTGCAGTAGGTTTACCGTCCCTCTCTGCTGTACACGCTCGAGAGACAGACGGAGGAGACAGACAGACAGACAGACAGACAGTACAATGCTTGGTTTGTCATCAGAAGTGTGGCTAGAAAAAATGAATCCTTGCAGTTGTTTACTCGTGTGCCGATGAGATGCCTGCTGAAACTGTGGCTTGCTTTCCCTGAGCGGCGACCCGAGGAGAGGGAGGCCTGTGGAGAAGGGTCCGCTGGAAACGTTCTTCTCTTAGTTCCACAGAGAAGCGCGCCGGGCCACGGCTCGAATGGCTTAGAGGCATCGTATCGCTCAGACAGACACAGAGAGACACTGATACACAGTTACCCTGCTCCTCTCTGACGCCGGCATCCATATCGCTGATCTCTCACTTAAAGCATCCTCATTTAGTTTAACAAATGGAGCATTAACCAAAGTGAACTCAAAGCTGATTTGGTAGGATGTTCTCTCTCTCTCCATCATTTGTCCTTTCATTCTTCTCTCTGTCATATCTCTCTCTCTCTCTCTCTCTCTCTCTCTCTCTCTCTCTCTCTCTCTCTCTCTCTCTCTCTCTCTCTCTCTCTCTCTCTCTCTCTCTCTCTCTCTCTCTCTCTCTCTCTCTCTCTCTCTCTCTCTCTCTCTCTCTCTCTCTCTCTCTCTCTCTCTCTCTCTGATTGCTCATCATATCTTCAGGGCTCTATCCTATTCATTTCCTCCTCTCACCACAGCACACAGCCTTAGATAGATAAATAGATTGTGTCAATTGAAAGTCAGTGTATCCCACCTAGTGGTGGTTGTTTGTGAACAGGTTGGACCGAGTTGGTTGACTTCTAGAGCCAGGTTGGACCTACTTGGGCCCGGCATGGACCCCGTAGGTGGACTACTCCGGCCAGGCTGGACCTACCTGGGCCAGGTTGGACCCAGTAGGAGTGTCTTCAGTCTCAGTGTGTGACGGGACCTGCGGGCCGGATCATCTAGTCCAGCGCTCCTCACACCATGGCTCGGGTCCAGCTCTGGACTGGGCAGCTGTGGCTTCTGGGCGGTAATCCAAAAGCGGTTCTATTTAAACCTGTGCTTCAGATTAGTGGAGATGTGTGCCAAATACTCATTGACCCATCACATGTCCCGTCACTCACTGATTGAAAACCGACACCCCTTTTAATTTCGACAACAATGTTAATTTGGCAAAATACTGTATGTCTTCAGTCTCATTCATGGTGTCACCGCCAGGCCCCGAGGCTGTGGGTCAAGCTGTACTGGTCCTTGTGAAAAACACTTGCCGAAAGGTTGAGGAATTCAACTTTATTTGGACTGTCCTTCATCACAGCTGATCTCAAAGGGCTTCTCAGACCCACATTAGATGACAATAATACACCCCTGACTCCCCTTAACTTTAGAGAAATCCTGTAAAGAATCACATTAGAGACATTCCTCCTCCTCCTCCTCCTCCTCCTCCTCCTCCAGTAACTCCTCTATACACGAAAGTTGATCTTCCTTAGCTGCTTAAAAGCCACCAAGAAAACTCAGTCCTGAAGGAAACAATGTTCTCCCACTGTAGTCCTGATATCGTCCCCTCCGTCTCTCTCTCCTCCATGATAACATCAGTAGTGCTAATAGGCTTTCTCATACAGTAGCTCCTCTGTTCTTAGTGTGTGTGTGTGTGTGTGTGTGTGTGTGTGGTATGCGACTGGATGTGTGTACATGTGTTTGTATTGATAGTGCCGTGTGTTCTCGGCGGGGCTCGTAGAGGGTGGTCGTGTTCGTCTGGACGTGACCAACACTATCAAGGTGCACTGAGCTGCATTAAGCCGTCCCAGGAGGCCCCTATGGTGTGCGGTGTGCCCCATGCGGTGTAACGCTACTCCGCTGTGACTTGTTGTCTGAGTGAAAATCAATACAGAGCCGCGTCAAGGTGTCCCTCGAGAGCTCCCACTGCTGGCCGGATCGGCATGGTCCTCCCAGCAGCCGTCTTTGTTCTAGGTTCTGGAGTTGCCACAAAGAGCTCATCGAACTGCTGTGTCTGGTTGCTAAGCAAAGGATGTCGCTGTATCTGGTTGCTGGGTAATAGTGCTGCTGTGTCTGTTTGCTAGGTCTTGTTGCTGGGTGAGGGTGCGGTAGTTTCTGGTTGCTAGGCGAATAGTCTTGCTGTGTCTGGTTGCTAGGTGATTTGGGATGTTGTTTTTAGCTGATAGGTGGTGTTGTTAATGGATTCAAACCGATAGGTGCTGCAGTGTCCGTTTTGCTTTCTTGGTGTGTGTGTGTGTGTGTGTGTGTGTGTGTGTGTGTGTGTGTGTGTGTGTGTGTGTGTGTGTGTGTGTGTGTGTGTGTGTGTGTGTGTGTGTGTGTGTGTGTCACAAAAGTTTAAAAGCCAGACTTTGTGTTTCCTTCCCCAAACCTTTTGGCGGGCACCATGTGTTACATCATCAGTCCACTGGTCCTTCCTGGTTGCCAGGGAGATGACCATGCTTTGGAGATTGAAATTGCTTCCTTTTTCTCGTGCCTGTGTGTGTCTGTGTGACTGTTCATGTGAGACCTGGGCAGCCGAGAGGGATTGTAATGTTTTTCTGCTCCTGCCTGGTTGCATCAGGAAAGGAGTCGTCATCTGAAACAGATTGGCTGAGAGGAGATTATGTGATGGAAATACTGGAGAAATGGGATGAGGGAAAACCTGTTTTAGGCCATTGCCGAGACCTGATCTAGGTTGGTCAACATCACGGTCGATATGTGACCATTAAACTGCGGAAACACTACCGAATCACAGCCCAAACACCAACCCCCACTGCATCATGAGACCTACGCCTCTATTCCATTGAGCCCTAACCACTAACAGTATGACTTAACAGAGATTTTAGAAACGTGTCATTAGGGAGCAGGTAGGGGCTGGATGGCATCTCGCTCAAGGATGGCTCCAGGTTAGGTGCGCAGCCTAACCTGGAGCCACATTGGGCATCCAACCCTGTTCCTGTTCAGCTCTGAATCGGACCAGCCTAACCACTGCTTAGAGTAGTCCTATATCTGTACCCTTTCTGTTTTGATCCATGAAGCCATTTAATTTGGGCCTCCCCGGAAAAAGACGATCCTTAATGTTCAAGAGACAGGCTGGGTAAAGGTTTCATAAAAAGTAAAACTAATAATAAAATCTATTATTAACTCCAGGTCCGCCGGCCGCTTCGGGCCAGTTTAAAATAAGCAGGAAACCAAGTTGGCGAGCTGATTGGGTTTGTGGGGCCGGGCCGGCGGTAGAGCCGCTCTACGAATACCACTGTTGGCTGGAAGGAAAGATCGGGTGCTTTATGAGGACGTCTTGTGTGCCAGGCTGGAGGAAGCCCGGACGATGTGGGTCGGCCCCACTCAGCCCTCTCTTCATGGGGCTAAATAAAGGACCGGTGGGCAGGAAGCTGGACCAGGCCTTGGGTCGAGTTCAAGAGTTTGCACTGTCTAGTGCAGTGGAGGAGAATGTATACTTTATTTTACAAACTGTCCTGATTGTATTTATTCATCAGATTTAGCAGTGGTGGCCCTCTTTATGGCCAACCACTTTTGCCTGGGGGTGTGAATGGCCACCTCAGGCCCCCCATGGATCCACCCCTCTGACACCCCCCTGCATTTTTGCAATAATGTTTTTGCATATGTTTACTAAGGTTTGAAAGACCTTGTAAAGGTCCTGTGTCGGCCTACATATGGACATAGTGAGCTGGCACTATTCACTGACATTCATCGGGAGAAAGTGCACGACCATGTCCGAGGTTTTGGTCACTGGTTGGCTCCGGACTGCAGTGGGGACAGGGAGGTCTCCTCAGCGCTTCCTGCCCGGCGGTCTGTACCGTCTGAGGCCAGCAGCCTCCTCTTGGCTGGTGGGACGCTGTGTTTAGTTGAAGAGAGGCCATTACACAGACCGGATGGAGCGGGGTCTCTGTCCTAAGCCCCCCCCCCCCACCCCCCCCACCCTCCCCCCCCCCCAGTCAAGTGTTCCTGCCAGTACCTCGATCTCAGCCTGTCAGCACGCTGAACTCATGTGTTGAAAAGCCATCAATTTAACCCACACGTACTCACGCACGTATGTAAACATCTCTTGTTTCTTGATCTGTAAATGTATCTGAAGCCTTTTTTGAAGTGTTGCTAAGATCAAAGCAAGGAGACTAAAAACGTCTTTAGTATGATGATCTCTGTGTGACTGAGCTTGTGATTTATAAATATTTACAAGATATTTTTAACTGTCGCAAAGTCTTGCACTCCAATGATTCTTCCTTGCTCAAAACACATTGGCAGCACCAAGGAATGAATGAATAGCCACAGAGGGCGCACACGCATACATGCTGGTGTTGACATGGGCCAGCTGATGAGCTAATTAGACCAGCTATGGCTCAAGAATTTGTTTTAGTTGGATGAAGCCCCTATTAAATATTAATTAATTCAATAGTTTGAAGCAACTTTATTTGTTGAATACCCAATGAGGTATATTTAGTGTTGATGCCTTCATGGAGCTTGAACTTCTACCTATACTCTTTTGGATTAAACAGATCTAAAGTTGCAACTGCCTTTTGCAATGTATTGATTGAGCATATGAATACATTCCTGTATCGTCGTGTGTGTGTGTGTGTGTGTGTGAGACACCTCCTAAACGTTTGGTTTGTAGCAAACAAATGCTTGATGGGAGGTCCAGTTGTTGTTGATGGGACGGAAACTTTCTGACACGGAACTGAAACCTGAAGACTATTTTAACAGCTGTGAAACACACACACACACACACACACACACACACACACACACACACACACACACACACACACACACACACACACACACACACACACACACACACACACACACACACACACACACACACACACACACACACACGGGCAGATTTTTGCCATGGGTGATTTGGCTTCAATCTTAAACACTATCATTTCTTAGTTCTTTCTACAGTGTAAAAGCTGCATAAAGTGCCTAATCATTATTATGATTATAAAAAGCTTTCCACTGTTGAAAAAACAAGATAAAGGCCTTTTCCAGGCAGCTCTTGCAATTATCGTCAACAGCACTTAATGTTTTAACTTAAAGCTAAAGGCCAGTCTTCTGTATTCTCTCTCTGAAAACACAGGCAGAACTCCCTGCTTCTACAAACAGTTTCCAACCCCAAACCTCTCCCCTTTCTCCGCAGACATCCAGGAGTTCTACGAAGTGACCTTATTGGACAGCCAGAAATGTGCCGACCCGGCCCGGAGCTGGGAGCCCCTGCCGCCGGTCAACCTGTGGGACCTGTCCAGCCTCCAGAGTCCCACCGGCACCTCGGAGACGCTGCCCAGCATCAGCACCAGCATCGAGGTGAGGCTCCCGGCGCCGGTACCGGGGTTCTGGAGGAACAGGGGGGACCTGCGGTGTGGCGGGGACGGCACCTGTTGAGGCTCCTGCTCTGGGCTCCATCTCCTGGTTTTTAATTTGTGTTGGCGCTGAGAGATTGGTTACGGGTTGTCAAGGGATCTAGTATTTTATGTGTAAAATAACTGAATGGACAAAGCTGTTCATATATTGTCAGTTAACTAGTGTCTGTTAACTGTCAGTTAACTGAAGTACAGTCGGGAAGCTGATAGAGTACAGTCGGTTAGCGGTGTGGACTAGTAACATTGTTGTCAATAAATGGATAACGGTTATGGTGTAAACTGTAATAAACTTGTGTTGCTGGGGAACCGTTCTCAGCCAACGGTGCTATCAAGGTAGCAGTGCAGTCAGATCAAAGACGATAATCTCATCTTTTAGTTTCTCAACGTTCTGACACTGTCTCAGTGTCAGAAGGGGACCCTCAGAGATCCCTCTTCTCTGAGGCCACAGGGTGTCTCTGGCACCCCCTAGGTGTGGTACGCCGAACAGCTGCTCACAGGCACTAGAGCGCTAACTTAAAGCTAGGAGGTTGTTAAAGAAACCAAACCAAACTAAACTGGACACACAAGCAACCCTAGAAACCCTTGTGTAGTAAAGAACAACCCTATGCTCTTCCTTTCAGCAGTGGTTCTCAGTCATAGCCTCAGGGCTGTCTCTTTCAAAAGTATTACATAGCTGATTGCTATGGCGTCCATATTGCATCCTCATAGAATCACTTCCTGCCACTTGTATCCAAATCCTTACGCAGCTTGGGTGGAACCAAGAGATTTGCTGCCTTGCTCAGGGACACTAAGACCAGACGCCTGTCTTTGTGAGGGGATTTTTACCTGCAAAGTTTTCATTTTTATTTGGTTTTGAACCTCCTTAAACAGAGGGTGATTCAACTCTATTTGCTTTACTTGGTGGTTGGCCCCCCTGCAGCAATGCATGCTGGGATTGGGAGGATTCCCAGATACACATCATCATTCCACAGCTCAATTGTTTGTGTGTTTGTGTGTATGTGATTCTAAATGTGTGTTGGGTTGGTTTAACGTGGTTTTTGTACATGTGTATCCTGGTTTGGTTTTTATGTTTATGTGCTATTGCGCATCCATGTTGGGGGGGATTTTCTCGGTGTGTGTGTGTGTGAGTGTACGTAGGGGAAGGGAGGATTTTGTGTGTGTGTGTGTGCGTGTCGGGATGTCTTTGTGTGTGTGTGTGGTCATGTGCACGGCAGGTGTTCCTCGCCTGCTTCACTGTAGAAGCGTCCCGGTGCTCTCCTCCCTAACACATCTCTGCTGTCTCTCTGGTCGTCGCTAACACAAGCGACCGCTCTGAACGGCAGTATGCGATGAAAGAACAGCTTGTCTCCACCCATTCTGTTCCTCCACCAACATCACCCCCACCGGAGCCACTGTTCTCAGTGCCAAACTGGGACACGGCATATGTTGCACGGAGAACTGGTCTTCACACGGGTTTGTGAAGCATCGTTATTGGCGGGAGCGCTGGCCAGACAGGGCTTATTTTACCGTGACTGAGTTTCGATGTGAGGTGCGACGGGTTTCGATCCACTGGACCTGAAGGATCGGACGGGGCTTGTACGGCCTCTTGCATGTGCGGGGGGGGGCTCTGCCCGCCTGCCGCCAACGCAGCCGCAAACCCATCCTAAAGCGGGTTCGAGCTGTGAACTTTGTTTCAATTCAATTCAACCCCCCTCTCTCTCTCTCTCTCTGTCTCTCTGTCTCTCCCTCTCTCTCGTTCCTCCTCCTCCCCTCCTCCCACGGGTTGGGTTGGCTGGTAAAACGCTACGGGTAGGACTCGGCCCTCCTACAGGAGATCTTCCACGCACTGGCGCAGGGTAAAGACCACGCGTCCGGACCCGTAAGTACTGGTGATGGGCACTGTTGGCGGTGGCGGTGGGGTGGGGGGGGGGGGGGCGTCTTCACGTCGCTGTGTTGTCCATTGTTCCATTCCGTTGCCATTCCCGCCGGGAACAGAATGGGGTCGGGTCATAGGTCATGGGTCAACGCTCATGGTTCATTGTGTTAACATTTTTATTTTCTGTCGTTGTGGTTTTGGTTGACGGGTCCCGGCCAGTACACGTCCTGTGCGGCAGACTGGGACCAGTATAATGGTCCACCACAGCAACCAGCCCAGCAGGGCACTGAGGGGCCTGGGTGAACTGGTCTCAGGACAGGTGCTGTACTGGCCGCCTGGACCCGTCGGTGGTGGCTCGTTTTTCATGCGGTCCGGTTTTTTCGGATGTCTCAGTTCCTCCTCTTCTGCGTCAAGTTGTGCGTGTTGTGTTATTGTTTGGTAGTAACCGCCATCAAGCACACTGCACGACATCAAGCAGCATTCACAGTGACATCACCACCACCACCACTATCATCAACAACAACCGCATTCGTCCACTTCCGGCTCATTCTGGCCGGCCCGTGCTGGCCCGGCCAGTGTGGGGGTTCTGTGTCTGGGTGTTAGTTTGTTGTTCAGCTCCAGCGGCGCGGCGTGCGGGGGGGCGGCGCGCTGCATGGTGCAGCCCGTGGAGCCCCGCCCAACTGGTGAGTGTGGTCACATGGCGGCGCTGGCGGGGATGTCATCTGTGTGGTCAATGAACCTTTGTCTCTTTCTCTCCCCGATTGGTCAAAGTGACTTGAATGATACACGAGTACTCCAATCCAAATGTCCTGGCCTCGACCTGTCTGTCCTCTCTCTGTCATCTGTGTGTGTCATCATTTGTAAAATAAAAATGGTCAAATGTGTTTTTCCCACTCACGAGTATCATCATTCAAAGACCCAAACACAATCACGACAACATTCATACACTCTCAACCATAATCAGATGCAAATACACACACTCAACCCACCACACACGCATTCATCCCAACATGCACTCCATCCCCCAGACCAGCAGGCCGGTTGGCTGACGTATGAAGTGGTTGTGGTGATGATGATATTGTGTGTGTGTGTGTGTGTGTGTGTGTGTGTGTGTGGGAGGCAGGGAGCAAACAGCTTCTATGATCGGTCACTGGCATAACACACAGACACACAGAGAGAGAGAGAGAGAGACGTCATCCACTCTTCTCCTCCTCTGCTTAGCATCAACTCGCCAATGTGATGAAGAGTAGAGTATGGTCCATTAGCTGCTGCTAATCTAGCCGCTATTGGTCTCCAGCCGACTTCTAACGGTACTAACACCGTAGTACTGTATTTTATAATTAGGAAGGAGCGATTTGCACGGCTGTTGTAGCCCGTGGTGGTGTTATTTGATTCAAACCGATTGTGGAAAATCACATTATGGTTAGCCTATAGTAATGTGTGTATAAAGAGGGTAGTAATTATGAACCGCTTCTCCGAATAACCCAAACCTCGGTCATGTTCCAAACCTCGGGGCGACATATTTCAAAACCCAGGTTAAAAATGCTTATTGCAGTCGATTTGTGGTCAGTGACGGAAAGTTTTTTTTAGCCCAGAGTAAATCCACATGGTAGCGAAGAGCACCCCGGGTATGAAGGGGGTTTAACCCGTTCTGGCCGTATGCTTCCTGCGACGCTAGTTTGGAAGTCGCATGGCACGCGACCTGATGAATCTCCACGCGAGTCCGTTACATTCAGGATACCGCCAATTACGTTAGAAGCAAGTCTTTCCGGTGTCCAAGCACTTTTCCCTCAGAAGAAGTGTGCGTGCGTGCCTGCGTGCGTGCGTGTGTGGAGAGAAAGCGAGAGAGACCGAGGGGAGAGAGGGCGAGAGAGAGCGAGAGAGAGAGAGCTAGACTGCCCCCGTCCTGCACACAGCACAGCGGAGGAAAGGCGCGAGATGCTGATAATTGCGGGGCTCCCTCCCGATGCTTCAGGATGGATTGCATATGCATTGTCACAACCAAGGTATGACCGGAAAACTCGAAGGGTTTCACAGGGACTGTTAATCAATCTTTAGCTGGGCTGTCGATGTGAATGAGCCACTTTTGTTCTGTCGTGGTAGTTGTTACTTCTGTCATGTTGGTGAGAACTCGCTTTTCGAATGTTCTCTCTTACTATCTTCGGTTAAGTACAACTCTGGAGTGCCTTTTACTAGCAGACTTTACGAGTCTCACCACTTACGTCTATATCTTTAAAAATATATATCATCATTTATGTTGAGCTTTTAGTTTTTGATTTCTTGTTGAAATGAGATTTTCATATCTCACTTAACCGCGATGTCCTATTTGCAATGATGTCATTAAGGGCACGTGTCATTCAACAAATGGATGGAGCTCTCAACGCGAGCTCGCGCGGTTCCGCTTAGTAGATCCTTCCCGCCTCAACTTATCTGGCGTCGAGAGCCGCGCGCCCGGGTCCAACTTCTATAATTAGCGGAACAACTTTTGTGGTTGAGCCGTGTAATGGCTAGGAATCCGCGATTTTTGATTGGCCGTTTGGATATATTTCGTGTCCACCTTGATTATGATTTTCCAATAAGCTGGTTGTTGCTTTGTAGCCTACTAAATGGTCGAACTGGTGACATTCTAGTTGAAGTGTATCTCAACGATCTTGAGACGGGCCAATGTTTCAGATTTAATTGGTACACAAACTGAATATTATGAGTAATCCATAATCCTTAGTTTTTTTTGTACCATTAATGATCTATATCTTGTTTGTTATTAAAGTTGGTTCAACGTAAATATACTTTTCTTAACACTTTGTAATTGTGTCACTAGGACATGGTGGAACACACACACACACACACACACACACACACACACACACACACACACACACACACACACACACACACACACACACACACACACACACACACACAGTGCACAATATGCAGTAACAGTAGTTAGCAATGTTACTCTACTGATATTAAATAAGCTAACCGTAGTAAGTAGCATCACTTGCCTGATCTGACACCAGCTAATAAGTAGTGTATACGTAAGATGCACCCACCAGGTAGTAGGCATCAGTGGGTTCTCTGACCACACTTTGTGCGCTTCCCTTTGTTATTCTATTCCCCCCAGCATGCCTACGTGTTTGATCCAGTCTCCAGGTAGTCACGGAGAGAGGGAGGGAGGGAGAGAGGGAGGGAGGGGAATGGATAAAAGCTGAAGAGGTGAGGAGGATAAGTGAGTGAGAGAACAAGCCACAGTCTTCAACTGGTGGACACTGGGAAGGGAACTGCCTACCCCCACCAGTTTTACAGTTTGGTAATTTTACCTGGGGGTTGTAGGTTCCACCAAGAGAGGGTTTCGTTTTATTTTTATATATTCAAAATTGATAAAAGTATCCATCATTAGCAAATGGAAGGAGATTGTTCTGGATCCTGGTTACAGGGAGGTGGTGAAGGTTAAGGCCAACACTAACCTAGATGTTGGGTGTCTAAGCTGCAGATTATTCTGGGTCCTGGTTTTGGAGGTGGTGAAGGTTAAGGCCAACACTAACCTAGATGTTGGCTGTCTAAGCTGCAGCTGCAGCGTCTTGAATAATTGAGCGCTGTGGTGCATTTCATGCATTTCAAAGACCGCCAGGAAACGGCCGGCAATGGAGCTTGTCTTGGAAGGCTACCTCAGCACAATGCAGCAGAACGGCTGACAGGGGAGTATCATTAGTGGTTACTGAGGCTGTGCCCTGGTCTAGGATCAGTTTGGGGGAGGCCCATAGCTGATGTTACTTGGTCTGAAATTGGGTTGGGTAAGGCAGGTAACCACTGTTCCCTGGTCTGAGATCAGGTTGGTGCGGCTAATAGCTAATGACACCTGGGATGGAATCAGCCAGCTATGGTTAGCTGATGTGAGATCAGGGTAGTGATACTGTTAACTACTGTAGCTTGTGTAATATCAGAATGTCAACATTGCTAAATACTGTTCACTGGTTGAAATGAGGGATATTCACGATCAGTCTTCTAGTCGTTGGAGTCGGTTAGAAGCTCTTAATTGATTAAAAAATTTAACTCTGTGAAAGCATTTCTACTGTGATAGGAATTGTGGAAGCCCGGCAATCCCTTAACTACACTAACTGTTGATACACCTCGGCACTCAATTTTTCATCATGACTGGTAACAAAAACAACCGAAACCGTGCCTGCGTCATAACAACAGAGCTCTTAAACGCTTTCTGAAGCACTCACACACACCGTGGGGTGTGAGGTCTCCCACTCGGCCACCTACAGATCTGCGTCTTTAATACTAGGATGTGGGTGGGGGGGGGGATGTTGCCTCTTTGTTTATCCTCTGGTTAATCGGTGTGTTTGATGTGTGATGTTGAATATGTCTTCTACCTTATGAAGGAGGTGAAAACCTCCTCTTTTCTCCTCTCGGCACGCTCTTCCAACGTACTTGTACTTATTCTTCAGCCCTTTAGTAGATGCTTTTATCTAGAGCGATGTGTGGTAATGAAGGAGGACTCGGGGGTGATCATCTCACTCCAGGAAGCTTACAGGTAGGCAGGCTGAATCGGTGGAATCAACGCACCTCTTTCCCAAACCTCTCCACGATCCTGCCCGCCCAGGGTGGGTCCTGTTCAACATAACCCACTTTTATAACCCTGTTTATCAACAATAGATGGATCAACTAAAATCTGGATCTCATCCAATAATTCTGCTGTGTATTGTTTGGTTTGCGGTCATTTTGTGGGATGAGCGAGATTGGAAGCTCAGGCGTCGGGGTACGGCTGACATCTGCTAGAACTGCTGACCTCCCCTGTTCCACATGAACCAGGCTTTCTGTCAGGCTCCCTCTCTCTCTCTCTTCATGCTGCCCTGGATGATATTTGTATTCAAGGTGAAGGCGTATCCTCTCGTTGTTTGTGTTCTTCTGCATATTAAACTGAGCTGTCAAGTCTGCTGGAGCGACAGGGCTGCGGCAGCCTGCTGTGTTTGGCTCTAGCGGGTATTCCCATGCTGGGCCGTACTGGATGACGGGGAGACGGGATAGAAGTAAAGACGAGGCAAGAGTTTGATCCACAGGGTCGGCCTGTGGAACGAGAAGGAGCGCTTGGTTTCCGGGAGGGGTCATCTGGTCGTCTCTGCTGCGATGATGTAGTATTTCAGCAGATTTTCCTATCAGTCCTGTTTAAAACATGTGCCACCATTCTGTAACATTTCTTCTCCCGATGGGATACTTGTTCTATGTGACCCCCACCTTAGCCGGTACCATGCCTACCCAACACCCCTGCTACATGTAATACCCTCTGGATCAGAACACTCGTCCCACCCTGTGTGACGCTCTCTCCCTCACTACGAGCAGAAGGGGCTCAGGAGGTAGAGCGGTTCCTCTGGTAACCAGAAGGTTTCTGTGTCGAGTTGTCTATGAGCAAGACACCTAACCTTTACTGCTCATGATAAGCTAGCTGTTGCCTTGCGTGGCTGACACACTCGTCGGTGGGTGAATGCGCGTATGAATGGCTGAAAGCGTGGGTTAACTGTTGAATCGGGCATTCACTGTGGAGAGCTACAAGTGGCCAAGGTCAGAAACGTGACTTATAATGCAGCCCACCTTACCATTTTAGCTTTTTGTCAGTTGTTCTCCACTGGTCGGGTCTTTATATCATTCAAAACAATCACATTTAATTCAGAAAAATGGGCTAGTAAACATAGATGTCATCGTGACCAACATTTAAACATCCACATTCAAAGCAGATAACTAGCAAAAAAATTAAATAATGAAGATATTTATTTATTTTGGATAAAACTATCAGCTACCCATTCAGAACTTGTCTGCTCCCCACTTTTGGGTCGCGAGCTACCAGTTGAGAAACCCAGCTCTATGTGATGCTACTAGGCAATGGCCACTTGATCTACTGCATGCATACAGTTCTACTTCCTGCAGCCCTCCCACCTCAGTGCCCTGCTGCTCAACAGCCTCCTACTCGGCACACCTACGTCATAACCCATTCCATGACATAGGGTTGACTATCGCCTCCTACCTCAAACACTTCCCACACCATAGCCTGCTCATGTCATACTCGTCTGACTCGCCCTCCCCCGACAGATTTGTCCGGCCATCTACACGAGACGTGGAACTGCACATGGTTTTTGGTCTACGAGAATAGTTTTCCTAAACAGGGTAAAATTATTCTCTTTTGCCCTCTCTGCATCTTTCTCTCTTTTTTTGTAAGCATCAGCAACTTTGTCTTGGCCTGTCTTAGTCCTGTTCCTTTTTCTCATTCTTCTTCTCAGTTTCTTTCTATTCTCTCTCTGTCTCTGTCTCTGTCTCTCTCTCCAGTAATTCCACACATACATGGCCTGCAGTCTCTCCGCACGGCTGCCCAGCTGTGTATTGTCTCCACATGTTTTCCCTTCGGTTTGACAGCTGTACACATTAGCCAGGTTAATGGTTGCAGGCTGACGAGTGGATTTCCGATACCGGTAATTAAATCAAACGACTTCATCAACTGTGTGAGTTTGCCTCACTGCTGGCCAAACGAGACGTGAACATTTTCTTAAACAGAACAGTCTGCTGGAAGCCCTGAGTCACAGAACACATGAGTAATGCTCCCAGTTGGTGGCAGAGCAGTAATCATTATAATGCTAGCAGTCAGGATCTGCTGGGGCATATATGGTGTGTTTGGACTCCAGTATGAAAGGTTTCTCAAGGTAGCTTGACTGTGTTTATACAGGGCTATGCTAACCTCTGCGGCTACATGCATCGCTGGACAATAAGCTTCTCACATCGACCTCCAGGCCACCACCACCATTGGTGTTTGGTGTGTTGAACAAGGACCCTTGAGGAAGGCGGACGTGGGGTTTGAGCCAGCAATCGTAGCCTCTTGTCCAAGGATGGATGGAGATTAAGGAAACCTGACATCTAGTATAACCCAGAAAACAAGAAAAACAGGAATCTGTTTGGGTTGAGGTGCATATTCAACCAGATTGTCATAAACAAGAAAAAAATATGACAACTGTGAAAGGAGTCTGTAAGGTACAGCAAGCCACTGAGGCTCGTACCAAGAAACCTTTGGCCTTGGACTCCACCACTAGACCTACTGACCTATGAGCAGTAGGTTGGAGTGTCACTCAGACAGCCGGGGGGAGGCATGTTGGCTCTGAGCCCGATGGAAGGAGGGCTGGTGGAGGGTAGCTCACGTCAGAGGACCGGAAACGCCAGAGATTTTACTGTTCTTCCCAGATTTCCTGGAGAGACGGACCATCACAGGGGTAGACCCTCTGATAAGAGCTTCAAAGACACACCGCCGTGCTTTGTAATTTGACCTCTGTAGGCAAACATAATCGTATGTATTTAGTTGTGAAAGACTTTATCGCCGTTCTTCCAGAAGCAGCAAGGGAAAGTCTCTCAGGCTTTTATGAAACGTTCCCCCTGGCCGATTCCACCCGCCCATCATGATCCCTGTTGCTTCTGTAATGCTCAGTGTCAGACAGCACCCTTATATCTGGACCAAACCCTATCGGTGACCGTGGCGATGTAAACCGGCGTTGCAGGTTCTATCAGGAGTGAAATACCTTCTAGAACCATAAAACAGCACATAGAGCAGTGCTCTTTTAAGCCAGAGATCCCAGGTGCCGTGTCACTGGTATGTGTGTTTTAATTCAAATAGTATTCATATTCATTCATCCCCTGAAGTCTCCACCCACAGCGCTCTCTAAAAGTGGTGAACATGGGGGGAGGGGGGGGGGGGGCTATCCGGTGTCTGAGCTGCGTACCACAGAGAAACCTGGCCGGTGCGGTTCTTAAATGTAAATGTATGTCTAAATTAATGATTTCTCTGAAGGGATCTAAATGTTTAATTTCTGCCCATGGGCAGTGGTGGGTGTCTTTGGGAGAGGGAAAAGAGACGCTTTCCTGATCCCGGCATGTTTTGCTGCCCCCTATTGGTGGGATCTGGTAGTAGTTAGATCGATTTCCAAAGTAATATGACGGAGGTTATCCTTTCCTGGACAAGTTTGAAGGTTGTATAACATTAATATTGACTCTTTTTTGGATGTTCCTGGCTCCGTGAGGTCAATAATGTACGACTCAAGAATATCCTATTAAAGTTTTTAGGTGATATTTTATAAATGTGTGGTTTTATAAATACGACACACAGTCAGCATACATATAAAAGCATCTGTTCCCTATCACACTTTTCATAATGGTTATCCAAAAATCTTTAACTCTTTTACTAAATTTTAATGACACATAACATTAAGTCGACATTGAGTGGACTACATAAGGTTACTGGTTCATTATAGTGTTGTCTGAAATTACAAGACACATTTCCTAGTTTAGGGGTGCCGTTTTTGAGTCCTCAAATGGTGATGTCTAAATCCTCCTGCCCTCACCTGCTCTCTCTGCCTTCCTATGTCTATTATTGACCACTAGGGGGTGTTGCATGTCTGCTGAACACAATTTGATGATCCTAGTGTTCGCTGTTGTCCCTGTGTGCTCTGTGTAACAGTATGCACTGTAGTACTTTGTTAGGATGCTAGCGATTCTGTTAGCCCTGTACTATGTATGTGTGTGTCAGTTAGTACGCTGGTGTTATGTATGTACAGTGTGGTACTATGTTAGTGTGCTAGCTGTAAGCCCTGTACTGGTGTGTGTCAGTTAGTACACTGTTGCTATGTTAGTACAGTGCGGAACTATGTTAGGGTGCTAGTTGAGAGTCCTGCACTGTTATATTATGTGTTAGTACTGTGGTACTATTTCAGTACCGTTTAAGTATGTCAGTCTGCTAGAGGTTATGTTGGGCCTGAACCGTGTTCGTGTCAGTATGTACTGTAGAATTGCCCATATTTAGTCGTGTGTGTGTGGTGTGTATAAACAGCCCAACGGGATGCTAAGTTGTCCAAACTGTAGATCCTGTATTGAGTTTTGTTATTTAATTGACGCTTTATATGCCGGCCTCTCAATGGCTCTCTCCCTAGCGTTCTCTACCTCCCTCCCTTATGATTAGAACCGTCAGGTCAGGAACACTCGGCTCCTATTGGCCAGAAGGCCTTGAGTGATCTCTCTCTCTCTCTCCCTCTCCCTCCCCCTCTCCCCCCCACACACACACTGCCTTAGTCAGAGAGACGGCCATTAGGGCACAAGGGAGGACATGGATGAGTGGGTAGAGCGGGAGACTGATGGAAGAGGGAGAGAGATATACACAAACCCACGCTCAGATATAATGTAGTGTGTGAATTGAACCATTGTTTTGATGTGGGAAATATTGCTCGAAGAAGCATTTTGTATCCAAAATGACTAATGTAGGACTACCACTTTCTGTCAACCTGGAAGCAGGCTCTGTTTCTTAGACGGCTAACTTCTCCTGAAAGTAAGTGTACCAAAGTGTGTTCTCAAGGCACCTAGTCGCACACACGCACAGTACTACTACTGAGAGGTCAAAGTTAAGGTCCTCCAATGATCTCGTCGTCCACTTCCATACTGCCGCCTGATTGGCTGTTTTCCCCTCCCCTGGTTCCCTCTCTCCTCTCTCCCTCTCTCATGCTGATTATATAAGGCAGTGCTTCATCGCACTCTTCCTCAGGGCTCAGGGTCCTCCCCCACCTCCCCATCGACACAGCCTGCTCTCCTCCACTCCCCCCCTCCCTAGCATCTTCTCCTCATCTTCTCCTCCACCCCCTCTCAAACATCTTCTCCTCCCTCCCCTCCCCAGCATCACCTCCTCCTCCTCCCTCTCCCTCTCTCCCCCACCCCCTCACCACTGCCGCCCGCCTCCCCTGCCATCCTCTGCCATCCTCGTCGCTTGCCTATTCTCAGATGAGTCATGTGACCATCTTACACTTTCTCTCCCTCTCTCTCTCTGTCTCTTCCTCCCCCCCTTCCATCTGGATTCTACGTCAGATTCACCGGGAGCCCTTGTTGTTTGCGTTCTGTTGGATGAGTCATGTGACCAGCCTCGCTCTGTCTCTCTTTTGCCTCCAACTTTCTCCCTCTCTCTCTCTCGCCCCCTCTCTCTCCCGCCTCTGTCACTCCCTCGCCCCTTCTCTCTCCCTCTCCCTTTTTCTTTCTCTCCTTCTCTCTCGCTCTCATCCACCCCCCCCTCTCTCTCTCGCCACCAATCAGACCCCTGGGGAGATGCTCAGCCCGTCGCTCACATAAGAGTGGGCCCACCCTCGCTGCTTGTGTGCGTGTGTGCGTGTGTGTGTGTGTGTTTGTGTGTGTGTTGGTACACACTGACCGCAGACGGAGGGAGAGAGGGTGGGAGAGACGCTGCATCGAGTGGCGGAGGTAGTGAGAGGGAGAGGCGCTGAGTGGTTGAGGGCTGATAGGTCTCCGAAGAGGAAGTCATTGAGGTGGGCGGGAGGAGGGAGGACAGGTAGAGGTGGAGGAGGAGGAGGAGGAGGAAGAGGAAGTGGGTGGATTGAGTCGCTGCATGATGAAGGAGGAGGAGCAGCGCTGCCGGAGGAGTTGCGCTCCTGCCCGGGAATGAAGCTGGATGGTGAGGCCAGGCAGCTCCAACTCACAGCCCCCTCCAGGTGGTGCCGCCGTGGGCGGGGGGGAAGAGGGGCGCGAGGGGGGGGGTGGTGCTGCTGGTGGAGGCGGCGGGGGGGTGGTCCGAAGGAGGAGCAGGAGCCTCCAGCGCTCCGGGAGCAGGAGAAGGAGAAGGTGCATGGAGAAGATCTCCCCCAGCATGAGGAAGGTGGAGTGCTCCTTTCCGGTGTCTTGCCACTGCAAGCTGGCCTGCACCCACAGAACCATCTCACTCATGTTCGGCTGCAAGGTGAGTGGGCAGGCCGGGAGGCTGAGAGACGGGTGGGTCTGTCGATGAGTGGGCGGGCGGCAGGTAGGCTCAGAGACAGGTAGCCGGAGAGACCGGTGGGTAGCGAGGTAGGCTCAGAGACAGGTAGACGGACAGAGAGCCCGCTGAGTAGGTGAGGGGTAGGTAGGTAGACGTGTATGTGGAAGGATGAGAAGGTGACAGACATTAATGTGGAAGGACGAGAAGGTGACAGACATGTATGTGGATGGAAGAGAAGGTGACAGACATGTATGTGGATGGATGAGAAGATAGCTAGACATGTATGTGGATGGATGAGAAGGTGACAGACATGTATGTGGATGGATGAGAAGGTGACAGACATGAATGTGGATGGATGAGAAGGCAGGCGATCCGGCTGGTAGGTCCCCCGTCTGGTAGATGGGGAGTAGCTGTAGTAGGGTGTGATGGGGGTTGTATCCTGACTGGACCAGAAGCAATAGGTGTTTCACTGCTGGTGGCGTGGTACTAGGTGTAGACTTTATTCACTACATTCCTGAATAATAATCTCCCAGTGCCACATCCGCTCCTCGGAGAGAAAGGTATGAGATCTACAGAGAGGGTGTTGTGTCGTTCTGCTGATCTTTTTGTCAAGGTGTTTTGTAAGCGCCGTGTTGAGAAAATCCCCCACCAGCTATTTGTCAGCGGTGCTGTCACTGTTTCATAATCCTGCTGTGTCTATATTGGTCCACTGACATGTCCATCATTGTGGCTCGGGCCAATGTGAAGGCCCGGTGTGAATTGTGGGTGTGTTATTGGCTAGTGGGTGTATGAGCACGGGTGCGCGCGCTAGTGTGTGTTTCTGAGGGGAAGCCCTTCACAGGGTAGCCAGAGCTGCAACACAACACAATGAAGTAATAGAGATATAAATAGGTTTATATCTCTGGTATCAAAGTGGAGTTTTAAAATGGCTAAAGCTTGTTGTTCGATGACATCCCGCCGCCTGGGTCTGGATGACCAAAGACCTCTGGCTGACTCACTGAGGCGAATAACTCCTGACTCATCGTGTTTACACAAGGATGCTTTCCTGAACCTCAGCATCTGTCAGCATCTGCGACTATTTTAGTCTCTCTCCTTAGCTGACCTCTAACCTGTGGTAGTTTCACTTACAGGTGCTAGCTTCCTCAGCTGTGCTAGCTTCACTGACCTATGCTAGTCTTATGACCTGTGCTAGCCTCCTCAGCTGTGCTAGCTTCACTGACCTATGCTAGTCTTATGACCTGTGCTAGCCTCCTCAGCTGTGCTAGCTTCACTGACCTATGCTAGTCTTATGACCTGTGCTAGCCTCCTCAGCTGTGCTAGCTTCACTGACCAATGCTAGATTTATGACCTGTGCTAGCTTCCTGAACTGTGCTAGTCTCCTTAGCGGAGCTAGCTAGCTGTGCTCTGCTATCCATGTACCCTATGTCAGTAAGGCTAGCACAATTCCGATCTGTGTAAGCTCTGGTATGCTTTAGCCACCTGAATTATGCTAGCCTGCTGATCTGCGTTACATGTCAGATGTGTGCTGGGTAGATCAGTCTACCATCCTAATCAGTGGACTGTAGCAAACGTTGCCTATCTATTCCTCCTACATCTATGTGGATACGCCCACTTTTGATGTCAGAAGAGGCAGATTTTCAAAGTCTCACTCACACCTGGTGGTATAATATGTCACCTTTTAAAGTCTCTTTTTGCTCTAACCATGCTGTGGACACGGGATGCTGTGGTTGCCATATGAACCATGCATGAGGGCCTTTATTGCGTCAATTTTGGTTCACAGTGACTACAAGTAAGGCTTTATGTTATACCATTGCATTTAACGGTTCTCTTGTGTTGGCCCCCTGATGTGGTCTGGCTTCCTCTTCTGTATTAGCCAGAGTTAACGACGATACAAGCAGAACTGTTAAACGTTGTTTGCCTCAAGAACCTCAAGTTCACAGAGAACTTATTGTAATATACCCTGGCAAACGGTAACAGATGTGGACCTGAAACGAACCTCCTCCTGTCCAAACACTCACATAAAACTGTATTTTTATTAGTCCCCTTTTAATGAGAATGAATAGTCTTGTGTGCTGTTTTTTACAGTTTCAATCCCCCGCGTTTAAGCTGTGGAGAACAGCCTCAAAGATGTCAATTCAATCCGTGCGCTTGCCTTTGAAAGCTCTTCTCAACATCATACACCCTGTCTATGAAGTGTATGACACTATAGTGACGTTTTATGTGTGGGAAGCTATCTAGCTGGTTCTTCTCTACTCACGTGTAGCTATAATTAGCGGTAAGCGCCGGGGGGGCGATGGTGTAGTCTGTGATGATGACTACCAGGAACTGAGTATTTACAAGTAGAGAAATGGCATCTAACTTATTTTGGTGGTTTAAGAATATCTCGCCTGAGAACTAAATTCTGGGATGAACTCTTGTCAGTATTAGCAGAGTCATATCAAATGTATAAATTATTCAGTTCATTACACATCAATGTTCTTGTTATATTTATACGTCCTTTTTCTTATTACGGTGAAATCCAGACTTTTGTTTGCAATCATGCTACGTTTCAACATAATGGACGCCTCCATTTCATGGCCGTCTCCACGTTGGCCTGATTATGGTGGACCAACGAATGGGCAGCGAGATCCGCGCCAGAGGGCAGGACCTCTTGACCCCCTGACCTTTTGCCAGGAGATCCTTCTTGGATCAGTGCTGTACTGCCGACCTCTGGGCGGATCAGGGACTACTGTTCGTAGTTTAATCTTTGGGATTTAAGGACTCAGTAGAAGGCTGTGAGAAGGCTGTGTCAAGGCTGGTAATTCAGTCTTGACCCCAGCTGCGCCTCTGGGCTTACGTCAGCACGACCGACCGTGCAGTTGATGGCCGAGCATCAATATATGAGGTGTTCTGAGGTGAAGAGTGTTGGTGACGGCTCAAGAGGACCTGTTTTTAAAGAGAAGTGGGGCAGTAGGCAGGCAGCTGTAAGCCTGATTGCTCTGAATTCAGGACTGTAACACACATACACACACAACCCAACCATTCTCTTCTGTGTTCTCTGTCCTTAACTCTTCCTCTCCTCCTCATCCTAATCCTCGTGCACAACCCCACCTCCTCCACCTCCACCTCCTCCTCCTCCCCTCCTGGTTCCTGTGTGAGGCTATTATTAGCGTTGCTCGTGAGGAGAGAGCTAGGCTCTGAGCGGCTGGCAGCTAGCGTTCTCAGAGCGGGGTGAGGAGGAGGAGGAGGAGGAGGAGGAGGAACCGGAAGCACCACCGAGAGGCAAATACACCATCTGCCAGAAAACTCCCACTTCCTATTCTATCCCTTGATCACTCAATTTCTCTTTCTCCCTCTCTTTCTCCCTCTCTTTCTCTCTCTGAATGTCTCCTCTCTGTCTCTTGCTCATTTTAACTCCCTCCATCTCTCCATCGTTCCATCTCTTCGCTTCCATCTCTATTTATAGCTCTCTCATTCTGTTTCTCACTCTCTCCCCCATTGTCCCCTCTCTATCTCTTCATCATCTCTATCACTAATATAGCTATCACAATATCTCTCATCTCTCCCTTTCCCTCTGTTTCTCTCTCACTGGTTCACCCCTCTTGCTCTTTGTACATTTTTTTTTTTTTGGGCTTATTCTCTGCACAGGAGTCTGTTGACCTAAATGTGGTTCCATAGCTGTAGGCTCCTACACTGTGGTTCCATAGCGCTAGTCCCCTACACTGTAGTTCCATAGCTTAAGGCCCTACACTGTGGTTCCATAGCTGTAGTCCCCTACACTATGGTTCCATAGCTCTAGTCCCCTAAACTGTAGTTCCATAGCTTAAGGCCCTACACTGTGGTTCCATAGCTGTAGTCCCCTACACTGTGGTTCCATTGCTCTAGTCCCCTACACTGTGGTTCCATAGCCGTTGCCCCCTACACTGTGGTTCCATAGCTGTAGTCCCCTACACTGTGGTTCCATTGCTCTAGTCCCCTACACTGTGGTTCCATAGCCGTTGCCCCCTACACTGTGGTTCCATAGCCGTTGCCCCCTACACATTGGTTCCATAGCTCTAGTCCCCTACACTTTGGTTCCATAGCTCTAGTCCCCTACACTTTGGTTCCATAGCTCTAGTCCCCTTCACTTTGGTTCCATAGCTGTAGTCCCCTACACTGTGGTTCCATAGCTCTGGAGGAAGTAATGCAGAAGAACTGCATTACTACGTTTCCTCAGTTTGTAATGTTCAAAGCCATGATACTTGTATATCTGTTAAGTAATGCATCAGTAACATGATCGATGCAGAATCCCTTAGTTGGTGTCGCCCGGCGTGAGGCTGGGTTTACAGATCATTCTCCAGCATCTCAAGTTATCGTGATGGGTTAATCTCCTTGAGTAGTAATTAAACCAGACGTGGTACAGAGTGTTCATCATGGTCTTATAATTACTGATGATTACTGCTGTTGCTACTGCTCCAAGACTGGCAGACAGATGCTTGGGTTCACGTATTACCTGTTCACAACCCAGTCGTGTGTGTGTGTGTGTGTGTGTGTGTGTGTGTGTGTGTGTGTGTGTGTGTGTGTGTGTGTGTGTGTGTGTGTGTGTGTGTGTGTGTGTGTGTGTGTGTGTGTGTGTGTGTGTGTGTGATTACCAGGAAGGGTTTGCTAGAGAGTACTGTGGTCTGAAAGGGACTTGGATTTCTAAAAAAGGGAGACCATTGTTGTCATCTTAGAGAACAGGAATTGACCTCATTGTTGGTCTGGGCGCAGTAACAGGAATCTAAGTCTCTGTATTGTGTATGAGCAGCAGAACCGCTCTGTAAAGGAAGTTTTGGACTATTATGATTATGTTTTTTCCACGAAAAATGACAGAAAGTTGTGTTTTTGAATGGAATGGATATCGGTTACGTTTCATTTGAGATCAGAAAGGTACCAGAACTTAAACTGGGTGGTTGCTAGGAGGAGACTCCCCCTTTTCCTCATGACCTGCCATGTGTTGTTTAATTTACATTTTTTTTATTGAAAAAGTATTTTATCAGAACGTCTCATTGAGACCGAAATCTCTATTGGGAAAGAACGACATTTTGAGGTCATACAACACAAGCGGACAATCCCACAAATCATCTAAAATGCGGTGGAAGTACGACTGTGCTTACTATTAAAAATATCAAATATTGCAGTCCATTTTATCAAAGGTTGTTTTACATTTTTATATGTTCTGCATAAATACAAAAGGAAAACCCAGGTTGTGATACAGTTGTCAATCACACACATTCTCCGCCAATCAGCTTGTAGAGCTGTCAAGGTGGATCTACCTTCCTTGAACTAGGGGGGCAGGTTTTCAGCCAGGACTATCACACTGTTGCCTTGGAAACTGCAGCTGGGCTCCAGGCCACAGCAGCCTGGGTGTCCTACTCCACAAACCAGCACTGTACTGGGGTCTTACAGATAGGGGCCTCTATCACAGTCAGAGTTCTTTCTGAATCAACCGACATCCCTGCCAAAAACAATGCCACGTTTTTTGAGTGTTTCTGTTACCATCAATGCTCTAGTTGGATGTTTTTTTCTCTCTTTAGAGTCTCTTATTATAAACTCTGCTTGTTAGAATATCTGCTCTTCAGAACATCTGCTCCTTTGAACATCTCCTCAGAACATCTGCTCTTGAGAACATCTGCTCCTCAGAACATCTGATACTTAGAACCTCTGCTCCTGAGAACCTCTGCTCATAAGAATCTCTTCTCTTGTGAAGCTATGCTCTTTAGAACCTCTGCTCTTTAGAACCTATGCTTATTAGAACCTCTTCTCTTAAGAACCTCTGCTAATTAGAACCTCTGCTCTTTAGAGCCTAAGCCCATTAGAACCAATTGTTATACTATCCTGGTGTCCAGCTAGTCTGGTGTTGTGCTTGTCTGCCCTTATGCTATTCTGCTGCTTGGCTAGACTGGTGTTATGTTAGCCTGGTGTTATGTTAGCCTGGTGTTATGTTAGCCTGGTGTTATGCTAGCCTTGTGTTATGCTAGCCTTGTGTTATGCTAGCCTTGTGTTATGCTAGCCTTGTGTTATGCTAGCCTTGTGTTATGCTAGCCTGGTGTTATGTTATCCTGGTGTTATGCTAGCCTGGTGTTATGTTATCCTGGTCTTATGCTAGGCTTGTGTTATGCTAGCCTGGTGTTATGTTATCCTGGCGTTATGCTATCCTGTTGTTGTGCTAGCCTGGTGTCATGCAGCATGCTAGCCTGGTGTCATGCTAGCCTGGTGTCATGCTAGCCTGGTGTCATGCTAGCCTGGTGTTATGCTAAGCTGGGGTCCAGCTAGTCTTGTGTTATGCTACCCTGGTGCTCAGCTTATGTTATATAATAGTACGGTAACTCTGGTGTTCAGCTAGTCTGTTGTTAGGCTATTGCGGTGTCTAGCCACATTGCACTATGCTAGCCTGTTGTTGCGAGCCAGCTTGTGCGGTGCTATGCTAGCTTCCATTCTGCTAGCCGGTTGCTAGGCTATTAGTCCCTGTACTGAGTGTATCCCTGTGTGTGTGTGTGTGTCGCCGTCCTGCAGAAGTACCGGCACCACGATGAGGACACGTCCCCTCAGGAGCCCGGGTCTCCCCAGCTCATGGACGAGGCCCCGGGGCCCGAGCTGGTCCAGGTGGCCGAGAAGAGCCTGTCCCAGATCGAGAACGTCCATGGCTACGTCGCCCACGCACATATCTCCCCCATGAAGGTACGTGGTATCCATAGGAACAGGATAACCCCGGCCTCCTTTGTCTCTTTAAGGCCCTCTATCTCTCTGTGTCTCCCTCGCTCTTTTTTTTTTCACTTTCTCTCTCTTGTCTGTCCGTCTCTCTCTCCGTCTTCCTCCATCTTTCTGTCCTTACTGCTCTAGTGTCTCTTTTTTACCCACTGTCTCTCTCTGTCTCTCTCTGTCTCTCTCTGTCTCTCTCTCTCTTTCTCTCTGTCTCTGTCTCTGTCTCTGTCTCTGTCTCTGTCGCTCTGTCTCTGTCGCTCTCTCTCTGTCTTTCTCTCTGTCTCTCTCTGTCTCTCTCTCTTTCTCTCTGTCTCTGTCGCTCTCTCTCTGTCTCTCTTTCTTCCGTACAAGGGCGTTGGTGTCACTTTTCGACCAAATCAAACAACCCCTCCCTGTTCACTGCAGGACTCTTGTAGTCCACGGTCTACAGATCATTTTATTTCAATTCAAATATGAAATCAATTAGTTATTAATTGAACATTATTAATTGAACAGCTTAAATTTGTGGGTTAAATTAACCCACAAATTAACTAACTCTAGCCCAGACACATGTGTATATGTATTTACTGTATATATACACAAACACACACACACCTCCTTTCTCATCCAGTGGTTGGATGAGAGGAGAAGAGGGAGATGTTTGTCGTCATCTTCTGTGTGGTGTTCTCCATGTGCTTCACTAAAACAATAAACATTCCCCTCATACATGACCTGACATACATGTCACCACAGCATCTGTGTTCTGGCTCCTACATGCATCTGCTCGTGGTCCAGCTTGTTTGTGTGTCCTGCAAGCCCAAACCTACAGTGGATGTAGATACAGGTCACAGAGTCACCTACTTGCTCTGCGAAATATAGGGATTCTGAATTCTGAAGAGTGGTGCTCTGCTGCCATCTAGTGGATATACGTTGACATTGACTAAAGAGTGTGTTGGAAATGTGTCGTACTTTGTAGTAGCAATCTTAACTCTCGAGCTTCCGGTTAAACGGGGCTTTTTTTATTTTTTTATTTTTTTCATATTTGTTTCGACCAATCATGTTGCTAGAGGCGTTGCTCTCTAAGCACTTAATATGCGAACACAAACTTGGTCGGTGGTAGTAAACTGTAAAATAGTGTCTGTACTGGTTTGAATCAACACTGCGGAGACTGGCCAATGTATAAATGCTTTCATTAAAATCCTCTTTAAAAGCTTCAGCTACTGTCACGAATGGCTATCTCTGTGGTAGAAAAGGCCCTAACGAACCAGGACACAAGGGTCCATCCCTTCAGTACTCTGTTTTCGGCCCAGTGTCTGTGCTGGCCCCCCTCCAGCCACTCTCCTGTAGCCTAGTGGGACTGCTTACCAGTTAGATAATGCCTTCGTACGACTTTAATAATGGGCCATAAATATGATCGTTGGAAACCATCATTTATTTTGTAATTCTCAATACTGACAATTTAGAAAGTAGGAGGTCATCTGTAGTCAAGGTATCATTTACGACTGATTATGCGTATACATAGGGAACTGTTTATTTAGAATCCAAAGTTTCTACATACTCTTAAGTATTGGGAGACTGGCGAGACCTGGTTGGTCAGCGGTTGGTTGTAATAAAGCTGTTTGGGCAGGTCTCGGCTCAGTCGGTCTCCATCACCATGGTTCCATACCACCTACATACCTGTGTAGCTGTGCACAACTGTAGTTTAAAATCCACACATCTATACTGTCAAAACTTGCTTACCTGTAGTTTAATATCAACACACCTGTAGTTCTATAACTTGCCTAACTGTAGTTTCATATCCACATCCCTGTAGTTCCACAACTTGCTTGCCTGTAGTTTCATGTCCGTACAGCTGTCTACCTGTGCCTACCTGTTTACCTGTATTTCCATTACCTGTACACCAGTTTGTCTGTAGCTTTAAAGCTATAAGGGTTATCTGAAGTTCCATAGCTACCCGTGTTTGTTTACCTGTAGTGTCATAGCAACGTGTGTGTGTGTGTGTGTGTGTGTGTGTGTGTGTGTGTGTGTGTGTGTGTGTGTGTGTGTGTGTGTGTGTGTGTGTGTGTGTGTGTGTGTGTGTGTCATTGGTTTGTTAGCATAATGTCAGGGCTGGCTGGCTGGATCTTCTAATATGCATGTTGTGTAATCAGTTTTGTCCTGGAGGCCATCAAATTAAATGTAATGATACTACAATTGCCTGAAACTAGTCAGAGTTGAATGCTAATTTAGTAATTGGGTTGATCTTCTAAAAATCGAATATCCCTTGGATTAAAATTGGAACTTCGACATTAGACTTTTTAAGGATATTAGCATTTTTAGAGACCAACAACGCACCCAGGTGGTGCTGCCTCTAGAGCAGACCCCCCCAACCACACAAACGTATAGTGCCAGTGTAATTACCAGGTAACCCTCCCAGGGGCCAGAGCCAGTCTGTCTACCAGATCATCCCGATGGGTCCCCGGTCCATTGGGGAGTTGGGCCCTAGAGGACAATGTGTTTGTGTGCTCTCCAGTTCCCTGAACCCTGGGCATCACTGCCAACTAGGCTTACTAGCTGTTTTTCTACAGGCTAACAAGCAACTGTCTCTAGGGGACCTAGCTTCTAGCTAGAGGCTAACTAGCTTCTAGCTGGCTATCTAGCCTGTTTGTGTGTGCGCTAGCCTACCTAGGCTAGCGTGTTTCTGTGTTCCTTCTCTGTTGTGAGTCACTTCCTGGCTGGTGCTACTGCCCCCTCCTCAACAGTATCTCCACTTCTTCTCTTGTGTAACCTCAGTTTGAATCATCCATCCCTCTCTGTATCTCTGTCTGTCCGTCCCTCGTTCCCACTGTCTCTCTCTCTGTCTTTCCCGTCCACCGATTGAATGAGGCTGTCCCTGGTTAACCTTTGCTGTGTGAGACTCACCTGTGTGAGGCCCCGCCCCCCTGTCGCAGGTAGCCTCCCTGGAGAGCATCTTTGAGGGCTCCTCCCTGCTGGGTGGGCAGCAGGATCTTGCCTCCCTTCCCCCCTCCCCCCGACCCCTGGGGAGCCCCCTCCCCTCCACCTCCTCCAACCCCTATCCCCCGGAGAGCCCGCTCCCCTTCTGCTCCTCCAACCCCTACCCGAGCCAGCTGCTGATCCAGGTAAATCCTCCTCCTCCTCCTCCTGCCCTTCCCCACTCCTCTTCCCCACTCCTCTTCCCCACTCCTCCTCCTCCTCCTCCTCCTCCTCCTCCTCCTCCTCCTCCTCCTCCTCCTCCTCCTCCTCCTCCTCCTCTTCCCTCCTCCTCCTCCTCCTCTTCCCCACTCCTCCTCCTCCTGCTCTTCCCCACTCCTCCTCCTCCTCCTCCTGCTCTTCCCCACTCCTCCTCCTCCTCCTCCTCCTCCTCCTGCTGCTCTTCCCCACTCCTCCTCCTCCTCCTGCTCTTCCTGCTCTTCCCCACTCCTCCTCCTTCTCCTGCTGCTCTTCCCCACTCCTCTTCCCTCCTCCTTCTCCTCTTCCCCGCTTACCACTCCTCCTCTTCCCCACTCCTCCGTCCTCCCCACACACCTGTTTCCCTGTAGTTGTACGGCTAAACACCTGTTGAGTGATTACCCGTAGTTCTGTTGCCTCACACTGGTTTTCCTGGAGGTGGGTGCCCGGCCAAACCAGTACCGTTGCATCTGGTTCTTGTTTTGAGATTCAGGTCATATGGGTTTTTCTGTGTCTTGGCGTTCACTTGGTCTGGCCTAGTTTTGTTAAAGTCATTGTTAAACCAGAAGTCTTTGGCAGAAGCAGTGTCTTATTGAAACCATCGCAGCAGTGTAATGTACTTTCTTCATCAATGATGGTCTCTGTAATCCCCTGACATGTTGGCTATGTCAGCATTGTATTATGTGTTAATAACACCCCTCCAAGGGGGATGTTATTGGAGAATAATGTACGCTCACACTGCCGTTACGGTTGTATAGATATCGGTAACTTTCATCAATAACGTTATTGTTTTTTAGCGACTTTAAACTGCTGAAATGCAAATGTACTTCCATGGCGCTTTGAGCATATTGTTCGTACATTGTCCAGGGGGTGATCGATAGGCAGTGGTGTGCCGTTTTTGAAAAAGGGGTGTGGGGAGGGCCAGCACCTCTAGAAAATGACCTAATGCTGTGATCCAGGTGCCTCGGACGCCAGCCTTCCGAGTCGGAAGTCGGGAAATCTCCCAGCTTTCTTGCGGCACGCCCCCTTTTTTGTTTTTATCTCTCGGGATTCTGTTTCCAATTTCATTACACAAACGGGAACGCTGTAAGTGCTCCGAGACCGGAAATGACGTCACACGTGCAACTTGGAAGGCTGGTGTCCGAGGCATCTGGATCACACCATAAGGTCTTTTCCTTCCTCCCGCCCCCATTCTCTCACTGTTGATCTCTTCCTCCAATCTTTCTACCTCTCCGTCCGTCTCTCTCTCTCACTATCTCCCTCTCTCTCTCACTCTCTCAATCACCCACCTCATTCTCCTGTCCCAGAATATATTTAGTGACTCCTGGATTCCAGTAGGAGGAAGTGTCCCGAGACCGGGAAGTGACTCGTCACTAAAACACAGGGGCTGCCTTGTGATTTGACGAGAGCGGTTCCATAGAGACTTTGGAGGGGGGGGGGGGGGGGGGGGTTAAGATGCTGTTAAGAATAGAATAGAGAGACACACGCACCGAGCAGCATGAGGTCAGCTCTTTTCATGGCTGTTCTCTTGCTGCCTCATGTTAACAGCTGCATGACTTGTCTGGAAACGGGAGGAGGAGAGAGCGCGCCTGTGTCTGCGTGTGTGTGTCGTAGACAAACTGCAGGGGGCGCTCTCACTCTAGTTTCACTCTGTCCCTTACCTGTTGTGACTCCAGTTTCACTCTGGTTCCACTGCAGTGTCACTCGCATCACGTCTAGTATAAGGCTGCCTCTCTGTCTGTTTGTCTCTCTCTGTTGCGCTCTCCATCCTCTCTCTCTCTCTCTCTCTCTCTCTCTCTCTCTCTCTCTCTCTCTCTCTCTCTCTCTCTCTCTCTCTCTCTCTCTCTCTCTCTCTCTCTCTCTCTCTCTCTCTCTCACTGTTGCTCTCTCCATCTCTCTCACTGTTGCTCTCTCCATCTCTCTCACTGTTGCTTTCTCCATCTCTCTCACTGTTGCTCTCTCCAGCTCTCTCACTGTTGCTCTCTCCATCTCTCTCACTGTTGCTCTCTCCATCTTCTCTGTCTCGCTGTTGCCCTCCATCTCTCTCTGTTGCGTTCAGTCTGCTCTCTCTAGCTTCTCCATCAGTCGCCTTCTCTCTGACTCGTCTCCAGTCTCTGTCTCTCGCTCCTTTGAGAGAGAGAGAGAGAGAGAGAGAGAGAGAGAGAGAGAGAGAGAGAGAGAGAGAGAGAGAGAGAGAGAGAGAGAGAGAGAGAGAGAGAGAGAGAGAGAGAGAGAGAGAGAGAGAGAGAGAGAGAGAGAGAGAGAGAGAGAGAGGAGAGAGAGAGAGAGAGAGAGATCCCCCCCCCGTGCTGCTGGTGTTTGTGCTACGGGAGGGGAGCTAGCTGGCGTCTCTGCAGCAGCAGCAACAAGCAGCATGCTCAGCTCCGTGTGGTACGCTAAAAAGATGGGCCGTCGCATTATGGGCACACTGCGACGTACAAAGACCCTGCACCGGCGGCTTCTGGTAGGTCTGCTGCACCCTCCGCCAGCAGGGGGTGGGGGTGGGGGGGGGGGGGGGGGGGATAGACCCAGGGAACGGGAATGGGAATAGCTGAGCCATGATTAGTGTGCATGACAACGCTGTGTGTGTGTGGAGCTGCAGGACCACCGCTCACAGGCGGCACTCGCATGTGGAGGAATCTGTGGAAGTTGAGCCGGTCGTGTCCCGGGCACACGTCTGCGTCACGCATGTGTGTGAAGGAGACACGAGCGCGCCTTGCTTCGTGCCGCGTGCACGAGAGGCGCGCACGTGAGGGGTTCTGGCCGGGGGAGTCGTGGGCACCCTGCTGTGCGGTTCAGTGGACGTGTGTGTATGTGTGTGTGTGTGTGTGTGTGTGTCTTGGTTCTTTTGTGGGATGGGTAGAAGGTTCTGGTAGACCTGAGAAGGAGGCGCTGTTGATTTGATGTTATGTCATACTGTGTTTACGAGGTGTTATGTTGTTGTTGTTGTGTTTATTTGGCGTTGTATTAATATGTTGTTTTGGGTATATGATGTTGTCACAGTGTGTTTATGTGGTGTTATATTGTGTGTGTGTGTGTGTGTTGTGGCATTTAGTGTTTATATGGTGTTCTGTCATGTTGTGTGTGTATTTGGTGTTGTCATGTATTGTGTATGTGGTGTTATGTTTTCCTAACTTAGTGTTGTGTTTATGGGGTGTTGTCATTTAGTGTTTATTTGGTTTCGTCATGTTGTGTGTATGTGGTGGTGTTATGTTTGTGGTGTTGTGGTTGCAGCTGATCTGTACTTTTGTTGATTGCATCCTAGACTGGGCTTGTGATGTCACAGATCTCTCTTTGTGTTATTGGACTGTTTGTCGGGTCACACATCCTAATTGGTCACACATCTCAATGATTGTAATCGTGGTGTGTTTGCAATGTCACACATCCTAGGGCTCTGCAGTTGTGATGTCCTGCATTCCTTGCTTGTGTGGTGGTCTGCACATGTGATGTCACACATCACTCTGTGTCCTATAGGTCTCGTTTTTGTGATGTGATACATCACTGTAGAAGCTATGACTGTCTGTATTGGAGATGACGTATAGAGTAGCGTCATGACTGGTGTGGGGGTTTGGTCTACAGTATTATGGGATGGACCAGGTGCTGGTGGGGTGAGTGGGTGTATGTTTGTACCAGGACCAGCCTGTAGAGGGTCTTGACAGCTGTGGTTCAGGAGTTCTGGGAGGGGGGGGGGGTGAGGGAAGATACCTGTGTGCACGACACGGTGTTCAGGGCAGATGTGACCAACCCCTGCAGTAGCAGAAGCCTGCCCCGCCGTTGCCTAGCAACCCCTGGCTGCTGACACGCAGCGCTACCCTCCGTATTTACGTCCTCCACGGACGTGGCAGAGACAGAAAATACTCTGTCTCTTTCTCTCAATCTATATATAAAAGCAGTAGCTACAGTGTCTCCAATTGAATTCCACGTTTCTAGAACAGACCTAAAGCCTCACGTGTTCATATAAACCCATTCAACATCAACACGGCTGACTGGAGGGCTGTACTGCTGGGGTAAATTTAAACAACAGTTTAAAGACAGTGGATAAAACACAATGCATGTTGGCGCACCATGGTCTCGGTTTGATTCAAACTTCACAGAGGAAGAATATATATTGTGTGTATGGTCTCAAACTGGTCCCATGTATGACCAGTTATAGTTAAACCTAGGTTTTACAGCTCATGTTTACAATCAGATTTCCTTGCATATATAATTTAAAAGGAATTTAATTCTATATACACTTATTCTTGCATTTAATTTGTCACATTTTCCTTTGGGTTTTCTTATTGCTGAGGCCACTGCATGTAGGTGTGTGTCATTCTAAAGCTGTCCTGTAGGTGGTGCTGTGGAAGCACAGAGGCAGAGTTCAGACATTAATCCCTAATCCATCTCATATTCTCTCCTTCATTTAGTCTGCTTCTTATCCAAAATTAAACCACAGGATGAATTTCTCATTCCGTTAGAACGGTTTCTTAAGAACGGAAGGTCGTAGTGTGGAATCTATCGAGCAAGAATACAACTACAATATGTACTGTTCTATAAGTAGTTGACTGTTGTTTTCTCATGCATCTCATTGACTTTTAACCCTAACACTTGATGAATAGCGGTTCCTAGACTGCTGGTTGTTGGAGTTGCCTTTAGAGTAGATCTAGGGCTAAAGTTGTGTACCTTGATGATATTCAAATTACAGAATGGAGATGAGGCCATTACAATCTATAATATATATACTGTATTTATTATAGATCAATTTTTACCATGGTGCTTTCTTTACTTTGTAAGCAATACTAGTATATACAAAGCAACCCCAAAATAGTACCAATAAATAGGTTTTCCTGTTTGTCTGTGTCCTGATATATTCTGTGGACCATTCCTGTTCTCATTCAGACTTGATCGACATTGCCCAGAGTCAGCAGCTTCCTGTCTAAGCCCCTCCCCTTTGGTGCCATGACCCGCCGCCACCACACTAGACCTTCCATCCTCTTACCACACCTCCACAGTCCAAAACCAAATGGTGCTAGTTGTCATGGAAACATCACTATGTAGGTTGTTATGGGCCACATTTGCCCTTGCATGAATCACTTGGACGTTAATTAGTGGGGCGTAGGGCTGAGGTATCACTCGGTGTGGAATCGTTTGTCACCGTGGTCTTACGACGTCTGCCCTGTAGACCAGAAGCAGTTAAAGTCGGACTTACGGATGAAATATGCTTGGTGGGTATGTGAGTGTACGATGTTGGCTCCCTCAAAGAATACAGAGTGGACTCCACAACAAATCTCTACCGTTTTTTTATTTTCATGGTACCTTCATGGACGGGACGCTGAAGAGAGATGGGTGTGTTGAAGCAGAGAACCATGTGTAGCATATAGCTGCAGGGTTGAATCAAACCCGGGTTGCTGCAAGCGACCCGGGTTAGTGTTGTGATCAGCAGTTTGCCAACAAAGACAAACTACCAGTGACCCACTTCCTAAATGGTCACTTAGTAGGACCGCTGGGGCCGAGATAGCACCTTCCTATGTTACGGCAGAGCTAGAGGGGAAAGACGGCAAAGAGGCTAAAGAAACCAAAGCTGCACGTTGCCTTTCTATTGAGGAAAACGCATTGGGGAGAGTGGATGAAGCTATCAGAAGGTGACTGTAAGAAGTGCTCTTCTACACTGGGCCCGTGTCGACATGATGACCCTATCAGAAGCTTTTTTACTGTTTGCTACTGCAAACAGTTAACAGTTAACAGTACTCCAGCTAGCTCCATTAACCACCTTACAGAGCCCCGCCTCCAGACAAACTATCGGTCGAAAGAAACACGATTCAGGAAGAAAGTGAAGCCAGATCTGAGCTCGTCCCCTGTGTGCCTCTAGATACAATCTAAAGTCTGGTCTGTGAGACTAATTGACCACAAACTAGTTCACCAACCGTCTCGCAAAAGAGCGAGTCCTCTTTGCGGTGTGACTTTATGACTGTCGCAATCTGACCAAGTATTGTGTGTGTGTGTGTGTGTGTGTTGTATTGATTATTCATGCTGTGTGACGAGCTCCCCCCACCCCCCTGAGCTGACGCTCCTGTTAATTGGCACGAGAGGGAGAAGAGATAATGGGGGGGGGGGTCAGAGAGAGCCAGAGCAACAAAAGAGAGAGGGAGGGGAGAGAGAGAGAGGATCCATTCTACATGGTCAGCGGGAGGCATCGAGGCTGGAGTGCAGGGAGACACTTTGGCTCTTGTTTCCGTCTGGCGTCCGAGAGGGGAAACTATTCTGCAGGACGGAGACTGACGGACGGAGAGTGTTCTCGTCCCTCCTCCTCCCTCCACCGGAGTCCTCTGTACCTTCTCCGCCTCATCTTCATCTTCCTCGTTCTTCTGGGACTCCACCGGAGAGAGTATGACGGCGTACCACCCAAGGCCGGACTTTGGCCTCAAGACGGCCAACGGTGGGAGCCAGCAAGCGCCGGTCAAACCTAACGGCCAAGCCCAGGTCAACATCGACCTGCAGGAGTCCCTTGCCCACCTCCACCCGCTCCAGCGGCAGCACGCCATCCAACTTCACCAACAACAGCAACAGCAGCAGCAGCAGCAGCAACAGCAGCAGCAACAGCAGCAGCAACAGCAGCAGCAACAGCAGCAGCAACAGCAGCAGCAACAACAGAAGCAACAACAACAACAGCAGCAGCAGCAACAACAGAAGCAACAACAACAGCAGCAGTCAACACAACATCACCAACCGGTGACCCGCCAGAACTCCCAGAACCAGAGTCCGACCAAGAGCCAGACCCAGACCCTGCAGCCCCCGGTCCAGGCCTCGCTGTCCAGCTTCACGGCATGCACGCTGCCGGCGTCCTGCCGCGCCCGCAGCCGCTTCCTCACCCTGCGGGACAGCGTGAAGAGGAGCCCGACGAAGAGCACGGCCAAGGGCAACCGCCCCTCGCAGGGGGCCAGCAGACCCATCATCCCCTGGGTGCCCTTTAACCTGAACAAGGTACCCGTACCCCCCTTGGAGCCCCCCCACCTGGAGGTATCTGGTCGGGCGGAGGGGGTATTAGGTCGGGAGTTTGGGGTGCAGGCGATCGATCGAGTGTTCCACAACACGTTTGTAGTTCTCGGCGATGGTTGAGGTGTTTGTCGCGTGATTGGAGCTCGTTTGGCTCAATTGGCACAGAGTATGGAGGGGCGGCCCATGCTGAGAAGTGTATGTGCTGTAAGGTACGGTGGTCATAGATGGCGTCCATTAAGCGCCATTAGTGTCTGATTGAGGAACGGGAGCTGTACCGTTGAGCGCTACTGACTGGTGAGGAAATGTTCCAGAAGGAAACTGATATGGGGTGTCCTTTGCCTGGGGTCACAGAGTGGTGTGGGCGGCGTGGTCTGAAAGGAGGGATGGTTGGTGGTCAACAGTCGCAGTTCTCATCATGGAGTCAATATGAATCAGACGTGTGTAACTATGTTAGCATGGTATACATGAGTGTATGCTATACATCCATGCGCATGTTGTACACAAGCGTGCCTCGTCAGAGAAACATTTCTCCCATAAATATAATATCAGTTTAGCAAATGTATTTAATATTTAGCCAAACGCGATATTGTCAACTCCAAAAATCTTGGCAACTCAGTGGACGATTCCAATGCGATTGTCTGTTCGAGTGGTTGTGGTGGCGCTGTATTGTAGTCGTTGCATGCGTAATTAAAGCTTTGTGAGCAGTGTCCAGAACTAGGCCTGCTGGATCAATACCGTCGATCAGGCTGGCCTCATTTTAGCAGAGTTTGGTTTTCTATGGATGGTTGGAGGTAAGATCAATGGAGACGTTGATGGAGGTGGTGGAGATGAAGCTTGTTGGGTGTGGATGTCGAGCTTTGTGGAGATGGAGATGGTGGAGGGGCTGTTGATTGTGTTGGTGTGGGTGGGGCTTGGTGGATGGGGTGGTGGGGGGTTCTCCTCCACCTCCTCTGCTTGTGTAACATAGGTCGGAGTGGGAAAGGTCCCAGTTTGACCGCTGCTGTTAACAATGTATTGATCGTTGGGATGGACTATGGATGTTTGTCTTTGTGTCGGTCGTTTTGCTTGTCAAGTTCACTGCCTACAAGCAGCAAGGGTCTGACTTCCAAGAGAATTTAATTCAACTTTATGAATTAATTGACTTTATGAATTAATTACTCAAATGTTTTAAATGGGGAACTCAACACATTAAGAATGTAAGAAATCTATGCTAGTGCCTAACACCACGTTAGTGCTGAATTCTTTGCTAGTGCTAAACAGGATACTAGTGCTCAACAGGATGCTAGTGCTAAAAACCATGTTAGTGCTGAATACTTTGCAAGTGCTAAACAGATTACTAGTGCTAAACAGGATACCCGTGCTAAACACCATGCTAGATCTGAATACCATGAACGTTCTGAAAGAGATGCTAGTTCTGAACACAATGCTAGTGCTGAACATGTGGCGTGTGCTAAACACCATGTTAGTTCTGAACACGATTCTAGAGCTTAACACGATGCTAGTTCTGAAGACAATGCTAGTGCTGAACACGATGCTGGTTCTGAACACGATGCTGGTTCTGAACAAGATGCTGGTTCTGAACACGATGCTGGTTCTGAACAAGATGCTGGTTCTGAACACGATGCTGGTTCTGAACACGATGCTAGTGCTGAACATCATGCTAGTGCTAAACATCAGGCTAGTGCTAAACATCATGCTAGTGTTACAAATTACTTGATGTAGTCCATTGATGGACATGACAGGATTGTTGCTGCAGATGTGTGACATCACACATGGGTATGGCCTGATATCGCCATGACGTTGAGAACACAACGTTTTAAAACCCCTTTGACCTTCTGGAGGTCGGAGCTGACGGGCTGTGATGTCATCACTTAGAGGGAAAGAGAGGGAGAGAGCGGGAGAGAGAAAGACCTTTCAACAGATAAAAACAAAAAGGGCATCTGCCAAATTACCCCTCCACACAGACCACCCTCAGTCCCAATGGCATTAACACACAAGGCAGACGTTTATTAAAGACCAAAAAACCTAATCTCGTCTAGTGACTAAGGGGAGGGATTTAATAAGGGACTGTTCATATTGGTTCATACAAGCTGTCAATCATCTGAGGCAGTGCTGGTCGATCACAGGCTGTCAGTCTCGCTCTCTCTCCTGGGAGGGGTGGAACGGCCACAGCAGATGGAGTAGAAACCAGAACCTGAATGTACACACACTAACATGCTCACACACACTCGTGCAAGTAGACACACACACACACGCACACGCACACGCACTCTCTTGCACTCGCTCATCCACTGTGACTGTTGCTGTGTGTTGCCATGTGTGTGACCTCTGACCCGGTGGCCCTGCGGTTGTTCAGCAGGCAGAGGGAGCCCTGCCCCCATCCCCCATAATCCCTGTGGTCCCCGTGTCGCCCGTCCCGGCAGAGAGCAGCACCCATCAGCCACCTCAGGTTCACCTCCTCCTCATCGGCACCACCGCTCGTCTGCACGACGTCCTCACCGCCTGCCCTCCTGTCTCACCGCTCCTCCTCTCTCCTCCTCCTCTCTCTTCGCCTCCTGCTCCTCTCTCCTCCTCTCTCTCCTCCTCCTCTCTCCTCCTCCTCTCTCTTCGCCTCCTGCTCCTCTCTCCTCCTCCTCTCTCCTCCTCTCTCTCCTCCTCCTCTCTCCTCCTCTCTCTCCTCCTCCTCTCTCCTCCTCTCTCTCTCCGCCTCCTCCTCCTCTCTCCTCCTCCTCTCTCTTCGCCTCCTGCTCCTCTCTCCTCCTCTCTCCTCCTCTCTCTCCTCCTCCTCTCTCCTCCTCCTCTCTCTCCGCCTCCTGCTCCTCTCTCCTCCTCTCTCCTCCTCTCTCTCCTCCTCCTCTCTCCTCCTCTCTCTCTCCGCCTCCTGCTCCTCTCTCCTCCTCTCTCTCCTCCTCTCTCTCCTCCTCCTCTCTCCTCCTCTCTCTCTCCGCCTCCTGCTCCTCTCTCCTCCTCTCTCCTCCTGCTCCTCTCTCCTCCTCTCTCCTCCTCTCTCTCTCCGCCTCCTCCTCCTCTCTCCTCCTCCTCTCTCTTCGCCTCCTGCTCCTCTCTCCTCCTCTCTCCTCCTCTCTCCTCCTCTCTCTCCTCCTCCTCTCTCCTCCTCTCTCTCTCCGCCTCCTGCTCCTCTCTCCTCCTCTCTCCTCCTCTCTCTCTCCTCTCTCCTCCTCTCTCCTGCTCCTCTCTCCTCCTCCTCTCTCCTCCTTTCTCTCTCCTCCTCTCTCTCTCCTCCTCTCTCCTCCTCTCTCTCTCCTCCTCTCTCCTCCTCTCTCCTCCTCCTCTCTCCTCCTCTCTCCTCTCTCCTCCTCCTCTCTCCTCCTCCTCTCTCCTCTCTCCTCCTCCTCTCTCCTCCTCTCTCCTCCTCTCTCTCTCCGCCTCCTGCTCCTCTCTCCACTCCTCTCATCCTCTATTGTCACATCTACTCTTTTCTCCCCTCCGGTGCTCCTCTCTTCTCTCTCCCTTCTCGTCTCCTCTTTCTTCTCCTGCTTCCTCTCTTCTCTCTCCCCTCCTCTCCCTTCCTTCTCTTCTTTCTCCCCTCTTCTCCATGTCTTTCGCTCCTCTATTTTCCCCTTCTCTCTTATCATATCCTGGACCACTATCTTCTCTTCCCTCTCTTCTTCTTCATTATTCCCTCTGCACCTCCATTGCTCATTCCTTTCCAAGACTCTCTCTGACTGTTTTCTTCCATTGCTCTTGTTTTACTGGTCTCTGCCCCTCTCTCCTCTTCTCCTCCCCTGCTCCTCCGTCTCTCCTCTCCCCTACACCCTTCTATGCCTGAACTCTGCTCTCCTCCCGGCCCTCCTCACCTTGTCTCCTCGGCTCTCCTCTCCCTCTTCTCTCCTCTCCCAACGTATCTGCTCCTCTCCCTGTCCTTAAACGTCCATATCATCATGCTGCTATTGTTTTAGAGAGAGACCAAGAGAGAGTATGAGAGAGAAAGAAAGAAGAGAGAGTGAGAGAGACTAATCCCATCCCTCCATCCATCTCCTCCACTGGTCCGACTGGGTCGAATGGCACAATATAACATTACAACACGCCACCAGTACATCACTACAGCGCAGTGCTTACTGCTGTGCTGAAGGGTGTGGTCAGAAGACGTGTTCCAGGTCCCGGCCTCTGGGTTCATCTAGTCCTATTAAAAACTCCTAATTTACCAGCACTTGCTAGATGGATAGATCTATCTACCAGTTGGTGCAGTCTACTGGGAAGTCTGATCCATGCATCATACATCTAGGTGGACACTCCCACCTATGATGGGTCCATTTGGAAATGGCTGATATTGGCTGTTTTAATCACGCCTGGGGGTAAAATAGAGGCCCATTTAAGTTTAACACAGAAACAATATATAGAAATATATTTGTGATGAAGGTGAAGCCGATAGATTATGAAAACGTAATATCTTTCAACATGATTAGCCGATAGCCGAACATTAGCCTATGAAAAGCAGAACATTTCCACCCACTACAACATGATTTGCTGTTGTGTTATTGGATATGAGTTGTTTACGTTGTTTTGATTTTATTTTTATATTTAGTGGGAGAGGGACACGGACAGAGAGAGAGAGAGAGATAGAGAAATACATAAAGTGAGAGAAAGGGAGGGTAGAGAGATGTAGAGGGAGGAGAGAGAGAGATACATATATTGAGAGAGAGGGAGGGTAGAGAGACACACAGACAGAGAGAGAGAGATACATAAAGTGAGAGAGGGAGGGTAGAGACACAGAGAGAGAGCTTCTCGGTGCGATGGGCCGTTCCCATCTCGGGGTCTCCAGTTAAGCCCCTGCTTCCGTTCTTCCCGGTCCTCCATCCTCTGTTCTCCATGACGACCGTAAGTCCCGCAGCCGCATCCTACAGCCAGGACATCCTGAGGATGAGGATGTTGATGAAGACGATAGTGATGGGATACAGTAGGAGATGTTTTGTAACTGTGTGTGTGTGTGTGTGTGTGTGTGTGTGTGTGTGTGTGTGTGTGTGTGTGTGTGTGTGTGTGTGTGTGTGTGTGTGTGTGTGTGTGTGTGTGTGTGTGTGTGTGTGTGTGTGTAGGCTAACCCTCCCCCCGTCGTGGTGAACACGGACAGCCTGGACACGCCTTCATACGTGAGTACATACATATACACACCTCCGACACAGATACATATCTCATTCAAACACACACGCGCACGCACGCGCACAAACACACACACCCCTAGATATTAATCATCTCTTTATGTGTGTGTGCATTCGCCATATCAGTGCGAGCGTGTGTGTGTGCAGACCCTTCCTCTGTAAATCAGTGTGTGGACAGCCCCCAGTCCCCTGGAGAAGACAGATGCACCCCCCTCTCCTCCCTGGCTGATTATATTTCCCAGGGGTCTTGGGGAGGGGTGGGGGGGCCGCCATTAATCTGGTCACTCTCAGTGTGGGGACGACACACTCTCTGCTGCAGTCTGGACACACACACAAAAAGACACAGACACACACACACACACGGTCACATAGAAAACACACACACACACGCACACGCACGCGCGCGCGCGAACATACAACACAAATACATTAGCATATATACAACACAAAAATACAAACACACACGCAGGGCAGACCTCCAAGCCACCAGCTGTTGGCCTGGTCGTGCCCCCGGTCCCTAGGAACATGAAGCCCAGCTGGTCCCCAGTCCACTGGGCCCGGCGCCGCTACGGCACCAGGTCTCTGGAGCCCTCCCGGCGGGACATTCAGTTCTGACAGCATGTAGTCGGCCCTACTGGTTCATGCTCTGAAAGTCTGCTGGGGCCGGACCAGAGAGGATTACGTGTGTGTGTGTGTGTGTGTGTGTGTGTGTGTGTGTGTGTGTCATGTATTTTGGTGTTCATGCTGGACAGGTTTGGACAGGGTTTGTTGTCTTGTCTTCCAGGTGAACGGAACAGAAGCGGATTATGAATACGAGGAGATAACGTTGGAAAGAGTGAGTACTGCAAAAAACGACAAAAAGAATCACTGCTCTGTATGGCGTTGCATCTGAGGTCCTGAGCAACGGCAAACTCCTGGTCACACTCTACCGTAGCCAGTGTTACCTGACGCTCCTTTGCTGTGCTGCTACTGTAAGAACAAGGGTCTATGATAAACAGGACCCCCCCCCCCCAGGGTCATACCGGGGGTCAGTACCCTCAATGTTAACCAGCCGGTGCGAGCCGCCCACACTGCAGCACACAGGAGTACAGCTTGAAAGCTAAAGCGGGATTTATAGTCGCCGTCAGGGTGTGGGGACTGCGTGGAGGCACAGTGTGTGCACTCTGCCTTGGCAGCTTTGAAATGTCTGAGGTGTGCGCCGTACGCCAGGTCGCCATATGACCAGTACACGAGGGCAGTCTCGTCGTCGTCTTTGGTTCACGCCTGCTCGGGCAGTTCACGTCCCGTGGCTAGCCATTAGGTTTAAGTGGGACCGGACTGGGGTTACCCTGATCCCCATCTACCAACAATCTGACCAACCCAGATATTTGGACCAATCGTAGGCCATCCGAGGGCTATGTACGGGTGGTATAGAGTGGGGTTAAAGCCCAGAATACGGCTTTGGCTATCAGTTCCCGTTGAAAACACGCACCACAGAGGGAGAGCAATCACTGCAGGCGTGTTCAGAATAGACCTCTGCTCCTTTACTGCTATACTGCACCGTTGTGTTGGGTAACCTGGACCCCCGCTCCTGGAAGAACACCATCTCTCTCAACATGTTGTTAAAGAAGATTCAGGGCTTTGATCAGTAGTTTGAGCGCGGGGATGAGATGTGTGCAGGATGCATGATGATTTATTGAGCCCTTCAGCGCGCCGTGAGACTGCACTAGGACCTGCTGTTTTATCCTCCGCACTAAACCATGTTCTGCTGTCATGCGCAGCCATATGCACGCACACACACACGCACACGCACGGGGCTCAAACACGCACACTTAATATACACCAGAGCCATTTTTGTATTTGTTTTATAATCCGCCTGAGGTGTTTATTCTTCAGATTATGCTCGAAGTGAGGTTATGATTATTTTTATTCCATTTTGACCTAATTTGGTGTTGTTTTTTATCAAGACAGTGCATACAACAAAACAGCTCTGTCTGATGGCTAGGTGTGGGTGTGTGTGTGTGTGTGTGGGGGGGTTCTGGGGGACCGTGTGGTTTTGCAGAGTTCTATGTGGTTTTTCACGGTTCTGTGTGGTTCTGAGGGGCCGTGTGGTTTTACGTGTGTCTGAGGGACAGAGTGGTTCTGAAGGTTTCTCAGTGGTTCTGAGGGCCAGTCTAACCCTGTGGGACGGTGCTGTCTGCAGGGTAACTCTGGGCTGGGCTTCAGCATTGCTGGAGGGACGGATAATCCCCACATAGGGGAGGACCCCAGCATCTTCATCACCAAGGTGATCCCTGGAGGAGCGGCGGCCCAGGACGGGCGGCTCAGGTGAGCACTCAGTCACTCTCTCACTCTCTCACAACCCAACGCACACGCACACGTGCACGCACGCACATATTTGTGAAAGTGTCTTCGCTAAGCTGGTTTGTTCAAGCACCTGGTAGAAATCATTGGAATTAAAGTGGGTCACCATCTGTACAAATGATGGCCTGTTGAAATGAATGTTCTGCTGACAGTTAAGAGTAATGCCTGTTTTTTACTCTTTTTTAAAGTATTTCCTGCTATATACCCTGTTTTTCAATTTGGAGTGTTGTTGGTCATCAGGTGAGTGTGTTGCCGGGGCGTTGCTATGGAGCTGATATCTCTCTGGGTTATTAATGAGCAGTCAGTTCGCTACACCTGATCCAGGTACTGACAGACAGTGTGTTCCTGGTCAGCACAAGGCTGTTCACCTGGACAGGTGCTCCCGTAGACCCCCCACACATACACAGTCACACACACATACACACACACATACAAACCAACAAACACGCGTAAAACCACACAAAAACAACTATCAGCAACCTGAGATAAACCAGTGTGTGTGTGCTGTAAGTTAATGAAACCTAATGGATTTCCCCCTCATGCTAATGGAATACCTATTTTATGTGTGCGTCCTGGAATTAGCTTGGAACGATAGCATGTCAATAATCCAGAGTTGAATGCAATCCTAGCTGGAGGGCCAAGTGCCCAAGTACAAGTACCTTAGATTGAAGTGCAGGGCATGATGGGTAAGCGCCCCCTTCCGTCGTGTCTCAGTGCTAACGGGATCGTGTGTGTGTGTGTGTTGTCTCAGGGTCAACGATGTGATCCTGCGCGTGAACGACGTGAACGTGTGCGACGTGACGCACAGCCGCGCGGTGGAGGCGCTGAAGGAGGCCGGCTCGCTGGTCCCGCTCTACGTCCGCCGCAGGAAGCCCCAGTCGGACAAACTGATGGAGCTGAAGCTGGTGAAGGGCCCCAAAGGTACCCCCGCCGCCCTGCTTTACCTGGTTATGGACCGTGAAACCACCTAGTTTATTCCCTTACACTACCTTTATGTATATATATCCTATAGCCAAATTTATACCCTATTATATGCCCATAAACTACCTAGTTGTTACTGATAATCAACCCTTAAAATACTTAATATATACCCTTAATCTTCCTAGAATATACATCTATTATACATCCTCGATGTGTACGCAGCCGCATGCCTCGTGTCTCGGTGCTAACGGGATTGTGTGCGTGTTGTCTCAGGGTCTACGATGTGATCCTGCTTGTGAACGACATCCTTGGATGTAGTATACATCCTCGGATGTATACTAACACCCAGTGCATACACACTGGTTATGTACTGATTGTTAGTATACCTCTCCAGTATATGCCCTGAGATCACCCTATTATATGAAGTGGTTTAAGGAAATTTAGTCTCCAGTGCTCTTCTTATGCACTTGATGAAGTGAGCCGTGATGTCATCTTACAGCCGATTGGCCCGAGTTGGCACAGAGAGCAGAGTCTAGAAACTTCTAATCAGCGTACAGTGAGCGATCTCTGCCTCTGCCAAGACGCTAGAACAAAATCCCTCTGGGCCTTCTGAATATTCACCTAAGACATCCAGACGAAAGAACAAAGCCCCGGTTTCCAAGGAAACATGATAAAATATGCTTCGGAGCCTTTTTTCTCCGCACTTTATACTGATGTTAAATTGTTAATGATGTTATTAATAGCTTCTTCTCGAGGTTCAAACAGCTACTGTTTGTTTGGGTCCTGTGGAGATGGAGCCTATCGTGTCTGAGGTAATGTGTTCCACACCCCCCTCTTGGGACTTGGTTTCTCCCAGGTCTGGGGTTCAGTATAGCAGGGGGAGTGGGGAACCAGCACATCCCGGGGGACAACAGCATCTACGTCACCAAGATCATCGAGGGCGGGGCCGCGCATAAAGACGGCCGTCTGCAGATCGGAGACAAACTCCTAGCGGTGAGTCTCTTCTTCCTGTCTGGAAGGGAAGGGGGATGGTGTACTTCCTGTCTGTAAGGGGAAGGCTGAGCATGCATTTCCTGTCTGGAAAGGAAGGGAGATGGTGTACTTCCTGTCTATATTGGAATGTTGATGTGGTTCTTCCTGTCTGTAAGGGATGGTTGAGTATGTACTTCCTGTTAGTAAGGTCTTTAAGAAAATGGTGTATACTTCCTGTCTGTAGGGAAAGGAATGTACTTCCTCTTAACTGGTTATGCATCCATCTATAAAATGGAATATGCGAAATGTATAATGTGTACAGTATAATTCTGTATGTCCTCTTACACTAAGATTTTAAGAGACATGTATTGAATCCCTCCGCTCTCGTCCCCAGGTGAACGGCGCCTTCCTGGAGGAGGTGACCCACGAGCACGCGGTCACAGCCCTGAAGAACACCCCGGACGTGGTCTACCTGAAGGTGGCCAAGCCCCACAGCGTGTTCATGAACGAGACCTTCGCCCCGCCCGACATCACCAACTGTAAGTGGACCTCGTCTTCCTCAGGCCTGTGGAAACAGCCTTTAGAGCAGCCACTGTTTTTCCAGTAATGGAGACCTTGGTGGGTGGCCAGGCAGATAGTACAGACCAAATTAAAGAGATACCCGACACTTTGAGAAAAATACCAAAATGATATCTATATATCCAAAATGATTAGTAGCAACGTTAACATAAATGAAGGCAAGCATGTTGCTGTTAATTAGCGCTGGTATTGAAAGTCGTTTATATGGGTCATTCAGGAGGTCAGGAGATTTAGATCCCAACTCCGGTTGGCTGGTTTTCCAACGACCTCCCGGTAATCAGGGCGTCCACCGGGGACTGGACTTAGCGCTCCCTGCGGTGTTTCAACCCAATCACAGGGCTCAGAGGGAAGACAAGCAGACTGGTATTACAGTCTGAACCACGGGTTGGAGGGCCACGGGCCCGGGCAGGATACCGGACACCACTCCAAGAGCACTCAGGATCTCACCAATAACTATGGAGGCACTTTGATGTTGTTCTGTACAATGATTGACCTGCTCCCTCTGATCAATCTCTCTCTCCTCTCTTTCTATCTGCATGTCCCTCTCTCTTGCTCTCTGTGCCCCTTTCTGACGTTCTATCCCTTTTCCTCTCTCTCTCTCTTTCCTTCTGACTATCCTCATCGCTCTCTTTCTTCTTCTGTCTCTGGTCACCCTCCCTCTCCTCTCCTCCTTATGTCTGTTCTTTCTCTCTCCCTCTCCCTCTCCCTCTCTCTCTCTCTCTCTTCCCCCCCCCCCCCCAGCCTACTCCACACACATGGAGAACCATATCAGCCCCCCCGCCCTCCTGGGTCAGCCCCCGCCTCCAGCCCCCTCGGGACGCTACTCCCCCACACCCAAGAGCATGCTGGGAGACGATGATGTAACCAGGTGAGCCCAATGTCATCCGTCAGTCAGGGACTGCAGAGACAGAGATGGAGGGATGATTGGGTGAGGGATGATGGATGGATGAATGACGGATGGTTGATGGAGGGATGGTAGATGAAGAGATGATGGATGGATACAAGGATGATGGATGAATCATGGATGGGTGATGAAGGGGTAATAGATGGAATGATGGCTGGATGGATGGATGATAGATAGAAGGAGGTTAGATAGCTGTACCAGTGGACAAACGCCCTTACCTGACTGTCTCTCTCTCTATTTCTCTGTGCCGGTCTCTCTGCTGTCAGCCAGCACTTAGCACTGAGTGGTTAAAAGGGGATAAGTGTGTGTCTGTGTGCAGCCACAGCACACTCTAGTGTGTCAACCACGGCATTACACAAAAACACCACCTGCACATGGTCAGATAATACGACAGATTAATGAAAGGGGGATGGAGAAGAGACCAAATGATTGATTTGTGACATGCTAGTATCATGATGACGGGTATGCAGAGAGATCAAGGTGATTGAGTCTCTGGCCTATAGTCCAGATGACGGACAGCTGGGCGGTGTTGTCCTGACCAATAGGGAGCCCAGGAAGGTGGTCCTCCACCGGGGGGCGACGGGGCTGGGCTTCAACATCGTAGGGGGAGAGGACGGAGAGGGCATCTTCATCTCCTTCATCCTGGCTGGAGGGCCGGCCGACCTGAGCGGCGAACTGAGGAGAGGAGACCGCCTGGTGTCTGTAAGCACTGAGCACAGCGCAACACGATCTGATGGGCCCCACTGATACAGTCTGATAGACCCTAAGACACACTGATACAGTCTGATAGACCCTAAGACACACTGATACAGTCTGATAGACCCTAAGACACACTGATACAGTCTGATAGACCCTAAGACACACTGATACAGTCTGATAGACCCTAAGACACACTGATACAGTCTGATAGACCCTAAGACACACTGATACAGTCTGATAGACCCTAAGACACACTGATACAGTCTGATAGACCCTAAGACACACTGATACAGTCTGATAGACCCTAAGACACACTGATACAGTCTGATAGACCCTAAGACACACTGATACAGTCTGATAGACCCTAAGACACACTGATACAGTCTGATAGACCCTAAGACACACTGATACAGTCTGATAGACCCTAAGACACACTGATACAGTCTGATAGACCCTAAGTCACACTGATACAGTCTGATAGACCCTAAGTCACACTGATACAGTCTGATAGACACCAAGACACACTGATACAGTCTGATAGACCCTAAGACACACTGATACAGTCTGATAGACCCTAAGACACACTGATACAGTCTGATAGACACTAAGACACACTGATACAGTCTGATAGACACTGAGACACACTGATACAGTCTGATAGACCCTCACTGATACACCGTCTGATAGACCCTAAGACACACTGATACACACTGATACACAGTCTGATAGACCCTAATACACACTGATACACAGTCTGATAGACACTAATACACACTGATACACAGTCTGATAGACACTAAGACACACTGATACAGTCTGATAGACACTAATACACACTGATACACAGTCTGATAGACACTAATACACACTGATACACAATCTGATAGACACTAATACACACTAATACACAATCTGATAGACATTTATACACACTAATACACACTGATACACAATCTGATAGACACTTGTACACACTAATACACAATCTGATAGACACTAAGACACATTGATACACAATCTGATAGACACCAAGACACACTGATGCACAGTCTGATATACACTAATACACAATCTGATAGACACTAAGACACATTGATACACAGTCTGATAGACACTAAGACACACTAGGGCTGTATTATAATATAATAATCGTGATTAGGATTTTTCCCATGATCGAGCAGCCCTAGTACACAATCTATTAGGCCTTTATACATAATACACTAATAGACTAACAGACACTAATACACTAAAGTACACACTGTAACATACACTGTCTCCAGGTGAATGGGGTGGACCTGCGCAGCGCCACTCACGAGCAGGCGGCCGCCGCGCTGAAGAACGCCGGACAGACCGTCACCATTGTGGCCCATTACCGACCGGAGGGTAGGTCCCCCTACCTGGGCCCCTTACACACCGCCTACATCTCAGCACACATCCCGCCTATACACCTGTAGCCCCCGGCTTCTCAAACACATGTACACACCTGCTCCTCACACACCTGGTCACACCTGGTCCTCAAACACCTGGTCCTCATACACCTGGTCCTCACACACCTTGTCCTCAAACACCTGTACACACCTGGTCCTCATACACCTGTACACTCCTGGTCCTCATACACCTGGTCCTCATACACCTGGTCCTCATACACCTGGTCCCCATACACCGGATCCTCATACACCTGTACACACCTAGTCCTCATACACCTGGTCCCCATACACCTGGTCCTCATACACCTGGTCCCCATACACCGGATCCTCATGCACCTGTACACACCTAGTCCTCATACACCTGGTCCCCATACACCTGTACACACCTGGTCCTCATACACCTGGTCCCCATACACCTGTACACACCTGGTCCTCGTACACCTGTACACACCTGGTCCTCATTCACCCGTACACCTTGTCATCGTGTCTCCAGAGTACAGCCGCTTCGAGGCCAAGATCCATGACCTGCGGGAGCAGATGATGAGCAGCAGTATCAGCTCAGGGTCGGGCTCGCTCAGAACCAGCCAGAAGAGGACCCTCTACGTCAGGTACCAGCACCACCGCTGCTGTCTGAGGGCCAGAGCCTCCGTCCGGTGAACATTGTGTCTGTGTGTCTGGCTTTCTGTCTCCGTTTTTGTGTGTGCCTGTGTTTCTCTGTGCCTTTGTGTGTCTGTTTGTATGTTTGTGTGTGCGTGTGTGTTTGTGTCTGCCTGTGTGTTTGCCTGTGTGTGCTTGACATGGTGTGTGTTTGTCTCTCTGTGCAGGGCGCTGTTTGACTACGATAAGACCAAGGACTCGGGGCTGCCCAGCCAGGGGCTGAACTTTAAGTTCGGGGACATCCTCCACGTGGTCAACGCCTCGGACGATGAGTGGTGGCAAGCACGGCAGCTCACCCCCCAGGGGGAGGCGGAGGAGGTGGGGGTCATCCCCAGCAAGAGACGGTGAGAGAGACACACGAACACACACACACACACACACACACACACACACACACACACACACACACACACACACAGACACAGACACAGACACACACAGACACACACACACACACTGTAACTCACACACACACACACTGTAACTCACACACACACACACACACACTGTAACTCACACATACACACACTGTAACTCACACACGCACTGTAACTCACACATACACGCACTGTAACTCATACACACACTGTAACACACACACACAGTAACACACTGTAACACACACATACACGCACTGTAACTCATACACACACTGTAACACACACACACAGTAACACACTGTAACACACACACTAACTCACACACACACCCGCACTGTAACTCACACACACACTGTAACACACACACTGTAACACACACACACACACACTGTAACTCACACACACACAAACACACTGTAACTCACACACACACAAACACACTGTAACACACACACACACACTGTAACACACATACACACACACTGTAACACACACACTGTACCACGCACACAGTCTCACACTCTCTGTTGTGTGCCCAGGGTGGAGAAGAAGGAGAGAGCGCGACTCAAAACGGTGAAGTTCAACGCCAAGTCCAGAGACCGAGGGGTGAGTCCAGAACCTCCCGTCCAGAACCTTCTGGTGAGCTAGAACACAGTCCAGACTCTAGAACACAGTCAAGACTCTAGGACACACTCCAGACTCTAGGACACAGTCAAGACTCTAGGACACACTCCAGACTCTAGGACACAGTCCAGACTCTAGAACACAGTCCAGACTCTAGGACACAGTCCAGACTCTAGAACACATTCCAGACTCTAGGACACAGTCCAGACTCTAGACCACAGTCCAGACTCTAGAACACATTCCAGACTCTAGAACATAGTCCAGACTCTAGACCACAGTCCAGACTCTAGAACACAGTCCACACTCTAGAACACAGACAGACTCTAGAACACAGTCCAGACCCTAGAACACAGACAGACTCTAGAACAAAGTCCAGACTCTAGAACACCTGTATCACATTCTAGAACCGTGGGTAAGAACCGGTTTCCTGCCCTGTGTGTAGATGGTATTATGTTGCAGTTGTAAAAGTTGTAGATCTAGACAGCTGTAGAAAACAGTGCTCCGTATATGTATAGTTTTATAGTGTTTAAATGGTTAAATTATTATTATTCTATTGCTTTACAGTGACGGTATATATATATTTGTATTGATGTAATGCCAAAAATCAAGATAACGGAAAGATCCAACCATATTTGTAATTATACCAAACCAGTTTTCAATCTACCCTAATTAATTCTGAAGTGGACTGAACTGCCCCTGCCCTCCAGCAGGGGGCAGTGGTCCCAGCAGATCAACAGCATGGTGTGTGGATCGTCTTCTTACCCCTCACCCCCCCCTTCCTCTTCTGTACGTTTCTTCGTCATAACCCGTGTCCAGCAGCGTCTTCGCTCCCTGCGTGCGTTCAAACCGCCACCAGGTGGCGCACCTCGTCCTCTCGTAACCCTCGTCGCCAGACCACCGCCGTCGCCACTCTGCGCTGCGCCCCCCCCCTCTAACACGCCACTCCGAGGGGACACCAAAACTTGCATGAGTGACACCCCTCCCCCCTCGATAACGCTTGCCATTGACGTCTGACTGTCTGCTCCTGATCCCTGAACGACCCCTGTGCACCCCCACACCTCCCATGACCCTCCTCACTGACCCCCCCCCTTCCCTCTCTCTCTTGTTCCGACTCATCTCCCTATTATTATAACTTTTTATTTGAAACCAAGTTAAGTGTTAAGAATAGAAACCTCAGATATGATTCAGTGTGAAAAATCCTTGTCATTGTGGTTCAAACCGGGAGATAGCTGGAAGGCCATCACTCTGCCCCCACACTATCTATCCCCTCTTTTAGCCAAGTTAGGTTCCAGACAGATATTTTTTCAGAGTTGAGTTATTAATCATAGATCGGATGTGACAGGAAGTGTACTTAAAAAAACTTGCAGTGAAGACCTTCAACCCATAGCCTCCAACCTGTGTCTCCTGCCTAAAGAACCTTAATCCAGGTTCCTCCTACATCCCATCCAACCCAACCTCAACCCAGGTTCCTCCTACTCCCCATCCAACAGAACCTCAACCCAGGTTCCTCCTACTCCCCATCCAACAGAACCTCAACCCAGGTTCCTCCTACTCCCCATGCATCCTAACCTAAGTCCAGGTTCTCCCCTGGTCTCTGCATGCCACCTGCACGTCATTACCCATCCCTACCTCCTCCTGCTCCTGCTCCACCCTGAGGGAGGAGCACGTCCTAAACCTCCACCTCTCACCAGGGCTCCTCCTACCTGCCTCCCCCCCCCCTCACCCACCCGTACTCCCCTCACACCTCGCTGTAGGGCCCTCTTGCAGGCCTGCTCCATCTGCACAGCCATCTGAGCGCTCCTCGTAGGTCAGAGCGACTCAGTGTTTAGATGTTAGACCAGAGGGCTTGACCATTGCTGGACTCTACTGGTCCTCAGGGGACTGGAACCTGCCGAGATGAAGGCTAATTGAACTACAAGGACATTGCAACTGTAGCTTTTTTTAACAGAAGCCCCTTTGGAAGATTTTTTTATCAGATATCTCTCTGTGTGTGACTCTGCATTGGAGATTATGGTGATGATAGTTAATAAATGAAGACATGGTCAACCCTGTTCAAAAGGGAAAGGAGTGATCTAGTAGAGGTTGGATCTACTCTGGTAAACTACGTGTGACCTTCTGTCCTTCTACCTTGACTTCTCTCATGGGGGGTGGTGGTCCTTACTTCATTGTCTTCCATCTCCACCTCATGTTTGTCTCCCCCTTCCCTCCCCTCCCCCCCGCCCCTCCCTCACTGCCTCCCCCTCCCCCCCACCACCAGCAGTCACTCAATGACAAGCGTAAAAAGAACCTTTTTTCACGAAAGTTTCCGTTCTACAAGAGCAAGGACGCGAGCGAGCCGGAGACCAGCGACGGGGAACGTAAGTACAGCACGCCGCGTGGGGGGAGGGGTCGCTCGGTCCGATACCACGGCCGGGGTCAGCCACGGCAAGAGAGACGGGAGCCGCCGTCGCCACGGCAACGTCAAACCCCCCCCCTCAAATCACTCCTAAAAGTCCCTTTTAGTGACGGGAAGCCCGGAATTACAGTTGGCTCGGATGGTTCGACTCGCATTGATCCAAAATGGCCACCGCGTGGAGGCCAGTGTCTGCTGGTCTCTCTCTCTCTCTCTCTCTCTCTCGTTCTCTGTCTCGCTCTCTCTCTGTGGCTGACCTCCAGTAACACCAGTGTCTCTTTGGCTGTTTCCTCCCATGTCTCTTATTCCACAGGACACCTCGGATGACATGCTCAACAAGAACCACAGTAAGTGTTTAACTCCTCCCCCCTTACCCGGCCACGTCGGCTGTTGGTAGGCTCCGCCCCCTACTGAACGCTGATGTCCTCTGGTTCAAAGGACTGGTCATCAAACCTCCAAAACAAAACTAGAAGAAATTAAAAGAAGAAAAGTATACTTGCTCGGACTGGTATATGTAATAAAAATCATTAGCAAACCGAAAGGTTTGGAGCCCTGAGTTTGAGGACAAATATTTTGAAGCACTTCACTCCTGTTAGCTGAGCGCTGCTAGCTAACTAGTGCTGGATCAAAATGTGTGGAAATGGAAAAGAGGTTTTTGTTTGTTCTGCTGTGTAATCATCGCCACACCTGTTTGTGCTGCCGTAGAGGAAAGCTTTTTCCACTAGCTTTGCTTGCATTCAGCTAGCTGCAACTGACACAGGTAGCAGGCAACTACTGGCTAGATAAAATAAGATGTTCATTTAATCCCAGACAGGAAATGAGGGAGATGGTCTCAGTAGAAAATACAGGAATCTGAAAGGAATTAAAGATATATATAAAAAAAAAAAATGCTAAACGTACAAAAAATAAGTGGGAAATTTAACAAGATGCATAATATGATATATAATAAAATGCAGAAATGTAAATGAAAAACGTAAAACTAAACGTAGTTTAATAAGCTCAAGAAACAATGGCACCATGTGGGAAAATTTCCAAGACCAGCTGCTCAATGGAGGGAAGGTGGAAGAGGGGTTCTGGGTGATGTAGTTTGATGATTTAACTTTGGGGTCGTTTCACTCTTGGTTCAGTAGTAGCATGAAGCAGCGCTCAGCCAGTTCATTCCTGTTCCTTGTGTGTGTGTAGTTGTGTGTGTTTCTGTTTCATTATGTGGGTGTAGGTGTGGGTTTCTTTGTCATTATGTATTTGTCGGTGTGTGTTTCTGTGTCTGTGGGTATGTGTTTCTGTGTAGGTGTGTGTGTCGGTGTGTATAATGGGTTGGTGTTCAGGAGGTGAAGGATAGGTCACACATCCATACCGTTAATGCTGTTCTGCTGGCAGTAAGAGCTCCATGCTGGAACCAGGACGACCTGCCGTTAAAAATGATCGCAGTTGTACCCTTCAAATTAATGGTGACGGCCGGGTTGAACTCCTACTGCTGCCCAGGTGTCTTTGGGCCTGGCTGCAGGGTTGTGGGTCTGTCTCTGTAATGCGTTTCCATCTCCCTCACCTGGTGTCTCTGGGTGGTGGTGATGTCATCTTACACAGACTGTGTCTTTATTTCCTCCCTGCTTCACTAAAACCTCCACCCACCACAGTCTTCTGGCCGGCGACGGAACGCTGCAATGCATTGTGGGATGTTTTTGAATGGGGGATAACTTTCCTCCACCCCCTGACCGTGTTGTTTTCTTTGTTTTTGTTTTTGTTTGTTTGTTATGAATCCAGACCATGTGACGTCTAACGCCAGCGATAGTGAGAGTAGCTACCGTAAGTGTTCTCCAACCAAACCGTTGACTAACTCTACTGGCTGTTAACTACCAGGAACCACGGCAGCGTCTGCTGGCCCTTTAAAACTAACTAATGATCTGAGCCCTAAGGCTTCTAAGTGAATGAGTATGTCGGCGTCTGTGAATCAGCATCTACGTAGCAGCAGGTTAGATTGATGCTAATGCTAACCACTAACTGATGGCTCTCACCAGGATGGCAGACGGCTTTAAGGGCAATAACAGCATGACCTGTCCTTCACCTCGATCACACAAACTCGCTGTGTGCGTGTGTGTGTGTGTGTGTGTGTGTGTGTGTGTGTGTGTGTGTGTGTGTGTGTGTGTGTGTGTGTGTGTGTGTGTGTGTGTGTGTGTGTGTGTGTGTGTGTGTGTGTGTGTGTGTGTGTGTGGCAAAGAGAGAATGTGTGGCAGAGAGAATCAATAACTGCAATGAGTGGAGATTTCGCTGCTCAGGGCCGTGTGTGTGTTATGCTTTAACCTTAGTGTGTGCGGATTGCGGCTGTAACTTCAGTGTGTGTGTTGTGCTGTAACCTCAGTGTGTGTATGTGTGTGTATTGCTGTAACGTGTGTATGGCTCTAAAACCTGTGTGTGTATGTTGTGCTCTAACCTGTTTGTGTGTGCATGTGTGTGTGTTCGTTGTGCTCTAAGCTCAGTGTGTGTTTGTGTGTATTTTGCTGTAAACTCTGTGCGTGTGTATTGCTGTAACCCTGGTGTGTGTGTGTTTGTATTGCTGTAACCCTGGTGTGTGTGTGTGAGTGTATTGCTGTAACCTCGGTGTGTGTGTGTGTATTGCTGTAACCTTTGTGTGTGTGTGAGTGTATTGCTGTAACCTTGTGTGTGTGTGTGTGTGTATTGCTGTAACCTCGGTGTGTGTGTTTGTATTGCTGTAACCTTGGTGTGTGTGTGTGTGTGTGTGTGTGTGAGTGTATTGCTGTAACCTTGGTGTGTGTGTTTGTATTGCTGTAACCTTGGTGTGTGTGTGTGTGTGAGTGTATTGCTGTAACCTCGGTTTGTGTGTTTGTATTGCTGTAACCTCAGTGTGTGTGTGTGTGGGTTCCTTAGGTGGCCAGGAGGAGTACGTCCTGTCCTATGAACCAGTCACCCAGCACGAAGGTGAGTCTACTGTCGGCCACAATAAAGATTTTTAAAGGTATTATCTAACATCGTAGCTCAATATTAATCACACCGCCGATGGAAGAACTGGCTTCATTTAGCTAATCAGCCCAATGGTTTGCACTTCCTGTTGCTTTAACACTGGTTTGATACATCACTTCCTGTTGTAAAAACACTGGTTTGTTGGGTAATTTCCTGTTGCTCTTGCAATGGTTTGTTACAAAACTTCCTGTTGTACAAACACTGGTTTGTTCGTTACTTCCTGGGGGGCAGAGACTTGTTTTTTTGTGACTGCCTTTGGCCATAACGCTGGTTTCCCCCCCACCAGTCAACTACACCCGTCCGGTCATCATCCTGGGACCCATGAAGGACCGGATCAACGATGACCTCATCTCAGAGTTCCCCGACAAGTTTGGTTCCTGCGTTCCGCGTAAGCCCCGCCCCCTGTGGTACTAGGCCACACCCCCTTTATTACCCATTTCATTTTAGTGTCTGATTTGATTTCCAAAAGGATTAAATGTTAACTAATGGATGTTACCTCTGGGAATGGTTCGGTTTGGAAGGAACCGGGGTGGAACCAGAGAGGGCTCAGTGTTCTGACCTGATGTTAGAAGTGGACTCAAACAAATGAAAACCCCCTCAGTGTTGGCATGTCTTGATTGTGGCTCCCTCCTTGGGGGACCCACACCACTGGCTGGAATCACGTCTGCTAGGTTCCTGTACACTGCTGTTCGCACTCGACTTGTGTGTTAAATGAGGGGAACTTCCCCTAAATGAGGGGAAGAGTGTAAAGGAGGTTCTGTTGTGCGGCAGACACGACGCGGCCCAAGCGGGACTACGAGGTGGACGGCCGGGACTACCACTTCATGGTGTCCCGGGAGCAGATGGAGAAGGACATCCAGGACCACAAGTTCATCGAGGCGGGCCAGTACAACAACCACCTCTACGGCACCTCCGTCCAGTCGGTCCGGCAGGTGGCCGAGAAGGTGGGACAGGGAACACACACCTTCAATTTGACCAGTTTCCTTATTTATTCATTATTCTGTATTTTGTTTGAATTCTATTTTAATTGTATTATTGCATTTCTGACCAACTTGGCTGTAAATGACAACTGCATTATTGTGTCTCCATGGTAACTGGTTCTGTGTCCATGGTTACGGGTTGTGACGGTGTCTTTATGGTGACTGCTTCTTGGTCTAATATCCATGGTAGCGGTTGAGGTGGTGTCTTCATGGTAACGTTTTTGTTGGTGTCTCCATGTTAACTGCTGTGATGGTGTCTCCAGGGGAAACACTGTATTCTGGACGTGTCGGGGAACGCCATCAAGAGGCTGCAGCTGGCTCATCTTCATCCCATCGCTGTCTTCATCAAGCCCAAGACTGTGGAGAACATCATGTAAGTGGTCAACCACAGTACTACCATTATACTACACTAGTACACACAGAAGCAACGTATCACCACAGTACTGCCATAGTACCATAATACTACCATTATACTACAATAGTGCACACTGTCATACAGTATGACCATTTTACTACCATAAAACCATACTACTGTAAAACTACAATAGAGGAAACAGGACCACCATAGCACCACAACGACTGACGGCACTGCCCTAGTACTAGCCCGGGCCGCAGGTCGCAGCCCGCAGTGTGACAGCCTGTCCTGGTGTGTGTTCAGGGAGATGAACAAGCGTCTGACGGAGGAGCAGGGCAGGAAGACGCTGGACCGAGCCAACAAGCTGGAGCTGGAGTTCACCGAGCATTTTACAGGTGGGACGGCGCTCCCTACTCCCCGGAGGGGGTACTGTCTGTGTATGTGTAAAGGCAAGTCTGATAAGGTGTGTGTGTGTGTTCGTTCCAGCCGTGGTCCAGGGAGACACCCTGGAGGAGATCTACGACCTGGTGAAGCAGATCATCGAGGACCAATCCGGCCCCTTCATCTGGATCCAGTCCAAGGAGAAGTTATGAGGAACAGACACATGCACAGAGACACAGACACAGACACACATACACACGTACATACACGCGCGCGCACACACACACACACACCGCTCAACTCTTTATAATTTAGCTTTTTTTTTTAAGACAACTGCTGCATATGGAAACCTCTCCTCTCTCTCTAAGAGACACATATAGACACACACATAAACACACGCACACGCGCACACACACGGCCTTGCCAGAGGTCGCCCAGACTACGGTACGCTTCCTTAATGTTTAAGGGAGAGGACTTTCCGTTTTCTTTCCTTTATCGTTCTTGATTTTAATTAATTCTGGGGCTTTTAGCGTAACTTAAACAAAGAGGGGCAGAGTTTCTCTCTCAGGAGTCATAAAGTAAAAGAAGAAGGAGGCGGAGAAAGTTGGTCCCCTCCCGCACGTGGTCAAGAGGTCCTTCGTCATCTTCCTTCTGCGCTTTTTAGTTTTAAATTTTCTCTTTTTAACCTCCTTGTCCTCCACACACACACACACACTCAGACTGCCCCCTGCTGGTCATCTCCCACCAAGTGGAGCTTTAGGTGACCGACCCGGCCTCTAATACCTAACACTGTTGGCTCACTCCCCTCCTCCTGACCGTCACTAAGGAGACGTTTCGAACCCTGGACACCTCCCCCCCCCCCCCCCCCTCCTCCGGGTCAGACATATTTCACGCAAGAACAACGCTACAAGGTCAGAGGTCGCGGGATCAGAGACACGAGACTCAAGTTCTGACCAGATGAGCGGGTGTATCACTGTGCAGACGACCAACCCCCCCTCCTCCCCCCAGGAGCAGGTGCACGCTGGCGGAGCGGCCATTTTGTGTGCTGTCTGTATTCTTTCACCATCAAAGCGCTTTGGCGTCCCAAGTCATTGAGGCGCGCGGATAAGAAACCGCCATTTCCAGGCGTCCATCGCTGTGTGGGCTGCCGAACGCTGATGCAAACACAGAGATTTAAGATCCTTGTACATGAGATTCAACCCTTGGTAAACTGCCTATTTTGTTATAATAAAAGTCTATATTGAACTTGACTTGAGCACTACTACGGGATTTATTTTCTTTGCATTGTTAATCGTAAGATGAAATAGAAAGGTATAAAGATATTTGAATATGAATATATATATATTTTTCTTTTCTGTTATCACCACCGCGTCTGTCTTTTAATTTTCTTTTTTAATCGGAATAAAAAAAGTTAACAAGACAAGTTGTGGGGGTGTACTTGTGTGTTATTTGCAATCAAACTGAGCAATCTAAACAGCTTTTAACCCGTTTCAAATATGAATGAATACGTTTGTCCACATGCTTTGACTAGAGCTTCTGGTCACTCATCTTATAAATATTGATACCTCTACATTAAAGGCTGATCACCAGGTGTCCCCTAACGTTCTCACGGATCACCTGTACAGGTACTATTTGCCCAGGACCCCTTGAATATATTTCACATGTTTACATAAAAGATGCATTTTGTTCATCAATGTACCAGTAGTACAGTAAACCCGTTTGAGACTTTGAAGATCAAATGTTATTGCTTTGGGTCCATACGGTTAAAAACCACTGAATTAACACATGTAATTAACATGTCACTCAACAGTCGTAGCCTTTTTTATGAAATGGGGATTTTAGGGCTCGAACGAGAAGATATGCGATACCATAACCTGATAGACTACACACATGCTGATGCTAGGTATAAACACGGGGCTTTTATCAAACGTTTATTAAAATAATTGCACAGAGGAGTCTACAGACATAAGGTTTTGATTTGGGTTTAATGAATTGCACACGAAAACAGCAGGTCGTGTTTTTAGGCAATTTCAGAGTTCATTCTCAGTAGTTCCTTGCAGCAACTGGTTCACCGGCAGCCTTCATGCTTTCAGTCCAACTCCAAAATCCGTACACATGTGTTTTCTTGGAGTTGGGAACAGTTTCGAGTGATTCGTTCAACGCCCCTTGCGTTTTATCTGCTTCGAGGCAACGTTCACGCCGTCTTTCACGTCTCTCACCAAACTGTCCTTTAGCCGGCCGGCTTTCCTGCCCATGTCGTCGACACTCCGTGGAAGCTCGAAGGTTTCCTGTCGGATCTGCCGAACTGTGTTCGATTTAAGGACCTTGGTAACCGCGTCTTTGCCGAACAGCTGCGCCTTAATCGCGGCGTATGCTGTCAGCTGAGCAGCCCGGCGCATAGGTCGCGACTCTGCGAGCTTCTCTACCGCATCCGACTTCTTGATGAGGGCTGAGAACAGATATCTGAGTATCATCTCACAAAAGAACATCAGTCACCTGCCTAACAGCTTAACTTCTAGTGTTGTGATATATGGGGGCAGTGAAGTCAGTCGCTTCCTCTGAAAGTCTCAACAACATAGCATTATTCTACTTCCGGGGTATGCTATGTAACGTGTAATGTATGTCAAAGTAAAAGTTCCTAGTTTGATTTGTAACTAAGGTCGACAACAACTAAGTTAAAAATAGGGGTATGTGAGGGAATGTGCTCTTTATTTACTTTTATTTTAATTTTTTTGATTGAGAATTTCTTGGTCTCTGTAAAATTATTATAGTGTTGTAATATAACATTGTCATATATATATATATATATATATATATATATATATATATATATATATATATATATATATATATATATATATATATATATATAAATAAACAGTGGTATTATAAGTGTCATAATACATAATGGTAAGTTGTTCCAGTCAGGGAGCTGGTACATGGGTACTGGTCTCTAGCAGTTTAAATAAGTAAGATATATAAACACAATAAGTAAGCATGAAATAGAGTAGGTTTTGGCCGAGTAGCCTACCCTAATTAGATTGTGATGGGATAGGCCTATAAACTGAATTATTCGGTGGTTTGTGGAAACTAAATTCTGCATTAACTAAGTTAACAGATACACGTTTCATAAGGCTGTGTGGTTAAAGACACGCTGAAGTGTTTTATTATTAGGTCTTTCGGGATTATTGTAAAGTCCTTGGCAGCCGATGCCTTTCGGTGGGGTTGGCCAACGGACGGTAAAAAATAGTACATATCAACAAGAATTCAATGTGAATGAATGACAGTGGGTGTCGTTTTGGCAAACGCCCACCAGGAGGCAGCGTTGGGAAGACGTCGATAACACCTCTCTCCTCAGAGTGGTAGGTTAAATACCTGAACCACTTCTCTCTCTGGCACATCGGTGCGGTTCCGGCCATTCGTTTGGTTTATTCAGACCCGACCCTGGGGTATAAGTCACCGAGCAACCACGATAAACAAAACCGCCGCAAAGTATCCCGCTTCAGAAATCATTCTCAACGGTTCCTTTCACCTCATGGTTGTAACACACGCAACACAAATTCAAATTAATCCCATTTTCTTATTTAGACTCCAGAATATGTGACCCTCGCAGTGTCCCCCATGGACCGCATAACAAAGAGCTCTTTCTCCCAGAACTTGGAAGAAACATAACGATTGGAGTTGGCGCACTGAGAGCAAGAATAAACAGTTTCAGTTCACATCACGAGTAGCTAGCGTTCATCATTCAGTAGCAAGTCTCTAATGAGGAACGGGAGAATGTAAGAATGAAACATGAACAACACGTTTTAAAGGTAGGCCTACCAAAACTACACACCACATCCCATGTTATTTGACCTTAGTCCTAGGCTAGATGCCTCGTTGATGATTGCAATGAAAATGTTCATTGGGTGATAATTCACTTTAAAGTGAATTAAAGTAACTTAAATAACGTTACGCCACTTGTAAAGCTTCTAGCAGCAGTGACGAGAGAGACTGGCTGGTATTCAGAATCTGAAAACCAAACAAATATGCACTGTAACACAGACGCACGCACAAACACACACACACACACACACACACACGCACGCACACACGCACGCACAGTCTCTCTCTCTCTCTCTCTCTCTCTCTCTCTCTCTCTCTCTCTCTCTCTCTCTCTCTCTCTCTCTCTCTCTCTCTCTCTCTCTCTCTCTCTCTCTCTCTCTCTCTCTCTCTCTCTCTCTCTCTCTCTCTCTCTCTCTCTCTCTCTCTCTCTCTCTCTCTCTCTCTCTCTCTCTCTCTCTCTCTCTCTCTCTCTCTCTCTCTCTCTCTCTCTCTCTCTCTCTCTCTCTCTCTCTCTCTCTCTCTCTCTCTCTCTCTCTCTCTCTCTCTCTCTCTCTCTCTCTCTCTCTCTCTCTCTCTCTCTCTCTCTCTCTCTCTCTCTCTCTCTCTCTCTCTCTCTCTCTCAGCCAACCCCACCCCCACCAGGATGCGCGTCCCCGGAGCAGGGCGCGCCCCCCGGAGCAGGGCACGGCGTGGGAGAGAGGAGCAGACGGTCCACCGTGGAGCACCGAGTCAACATCAACAGTGCTCGCTGACATGACGCCCCACACTCTGGACACCGCTGTCGGAATTTAAACGAAGGGCACTTGTGGACGTTGAGTCAGGCGGCGGTCCCGGTTCGGTGGTCGACCCCTGGTTCGGGACTAAAGGTTAACTGATAAACGTGAACAATGAGCCGGAGTCGGCGAGTCCGCCAGTCCGCTCTGAGCTAAAGGCTAGCTGGGTACACCGGAGCCGGACCAACAGGAGAAACTCTCACCAGGACGGAGAAGAACGCTGCCATTTAACCCTAACTCATCGTAAAGTGGCTCAAATAGCCCATTGCCCGGTAGGTCCTGTCCTCTTCCCGGTTCTCCTGTGACTCACTGGACTAAGGGGGTGGGTTTTGAAGTATGGAGACCGACTCGGCGGCGGGCGACGTGGACTCTGTTCACGGGGGACTAAGTTCCGTGGACCCACTGGTGGAACGGATCCTGGAGGACACGGTATGCCAGCAACAGGGATGGCTCCGGGTTTACGGTAAGGCAGAGATACTCTCGTTTAACGGAAATTCACTGGGATGGCGAATTACGGAGGTGTTTAGGGAGCCACTGACCAGGTGAAGGAAGCCATGACGGCTGACTTGCCGCCTGGAAAACAAGTAGAACATCACACAGCCTTCCTTCTCACACACACACTCACTCACAAGATGGTTTAGAAAGTTAAAGGGAGAAAAGTATAAACTGTTGGGCTCCTAACGGACCTTCCCCCGAAAGTGTCCCCTTGGCTCTGTCTTGTTAAACCAGTTTCACACAGCTTCAGATCCGCTGCTTTCCTTTCAGGCGAATCTTATTTAATAACAATGCGATCGTTTGTTTGTCCCGGCGTCCCTGGAACTAAGAGTCTGACAAGGTTGCTCTGTGTTAAAAACACATGGTGGGTTTGTTCTCTGTTAGTGTGTGTGTCTGTGTCGACTCCTAGCCGGTATTGCTCAGGCAGGCTGGTGGTGAGGATGTGAGCCCTCACATCTCCCCTCCCTCACTCACTCGTGTCTCTGTATGACCGGGCGGTCGATACTACACCGTGATGTAAGCGGACCGTTTTTCTGAATGATCTCACCACCGCCGCTCGCGCCCAGATTCCTGGACAGGCAGGGTCACCATCCGGTGGGGGTGGATGGAGAGGGATGATCGCTTTACGTTTACGGTCGCGCCCTACATGTATGTGTGTATATCTGTCAGCATTTATTCACTAGTTCTGCATGATGGCTTCACGTGTGAGTTGTATAGTCCACGTGCGCCGGCTGTGACTAGCAAGCGACGAAAAGTCACTTAGTGGATCTTTTTGAGACCAAAGATGAAGTCATCATGGACTCATTAGGACTCCGGTTTTAACAAGCATCAACCCAAGGTTTGATGTTGGGGGATTTAGCCTGATCTGCTACAGGTCGTGTCCTACACTAAACGTGTTGAGGGTTATCGGGTAAACGAGTGTAGGTGTACGTGTAGGTCAGTCTACTCAACAGGTGACCATTCATCTGGAGGTCCAGTAACACCCTAAACATCTAGTGTTTCAGTGGAGTGTGGGTGGTAGGGTAGTCAGCCCTACAGGTAACTACCCCATTCAGCATCTGGCTCTCCATCCTGCAACATCTGTCTGTGTTTTCTGCCCTACCAGGGAGTCTGTCCATGTTGTCATCGGCATCGCTCTGTGGGTGTTTTGAATGGTTGTCATAGTTACTGGCATGGTTGCCTCCCACATGGAAAAACAATAAAAAAAAAAAGCAATGTAAAGAGGCGTTGGCCTACTCCTCTGGGCAACGGCTGTGTGAAGTGTTTGCTTTAGATTATTCTGATCCTTACATGACAGTACGTAAGGTCAAGGTTCTGTTCTGGTTCAGATGGTTTGACGGGTCTGGGTTCGCGGTACCTGCTGGTTCTAGCAGCTGTTTCTACCTTCCTGGTTCTACCTGCTGGTTCTAGCAGCTGTTTCTACCTTCCTGGTTCTACCTGCTGGTTCTAGCAGCTGTTTCTACCTTCCTGGTTCTACCTGCTGGTTCTAGCAGCTGTTTCTACCTTCCTGGTTCTACCTGCTGGTTCTAGCAGCTGATTCTACCTTCCTGGTTCTACCTGCTGGTTCTAGCTTCCTGTTTCTTCCTGCTGATTCTACCTGGTGTCTGATGTTCCAAAGAGCAGTGGTGTATTATATAATGATGCAGGTGTGGATCTTTCCCCATGGATGTTCATTAAGATTTGTAGAGAGATGATGGAGGTAAGAGAGAGTAGGTGGAGGAGGGAGAGATATGGAGGAGAGAGAGGGAATTCTTGGAGGAGAGGGAGTGTGTTGGGTGAGGAGAGAGAGTTGATGGAGGAGAGAGATAGAGGAGATAGAGTGGTGGATTTTATTGGTAGATTGAGGCTGTTGAAAGAGGGGTGAAGAAGTAAGACAGTGATGGAGGTTTTAGCTAAGAAGTGGTGGAGAGAGAGGTGAAGGCAGATGAGAAAGGTGGTTGCTATAGTGGTTTGAAGGTTGTTGAGGGAAGGTAGGTGGAGTCTTTAGAGTGATGGAGGTGGTGGGGAGAGGTGTGTCCCCCAGCAGGTCAACTAAAGGATGACAGAGAGGGGAACAAGCAGGAGTCTGAACTCTGCTGAAGATGCCCGTCACCAGAAGGGGCGGGCATTCTGATCCTCCTGTGACACTTGTTCTAGTGGGATGTAAGAAGTGTGTTGCTGACTAGTTTCTTTGTGTTGTGTGTGGCGCATGTAGCTCCCAATTAAATTCAAAGTTTTATTGGCATGGGAAACGTACATTTACAATGACAAGCAGTAAAATTAGATTATTTATTCAACGATAAGGAAGCTTTTACCGTAGCTTCACCTACTAGACTCTTGAAAGCTCAATAGTCCGTCTTAAACTGAGGCTCGCAGCAGAGTGGGAGATGTGTTATTCATTTGTTAATAATTGTTATTTTTTCAAATAAAATCCAAACGTAAAAATCTATATATATTTCTCACTTATAGAAAAAGATTGATTAAAATTGATAATCGGGTTTGGTTTGAAAAAATCAGAGATTTGATTTTTAGTCCAAATCGCCCAGCCCTATCTCCTAATCGCCCCGGCACTTTCCCCCGTCACTCTCTTGCGCTCTCCTTCCCTCTCTCCCCAGTCCCTCTCTTGCTCTCTCTTTCCCTCTCTCCCCAGTCCCTCTCTTGATCTCTCTCCCTCATCTCTCTCTCCTCTCTCTCTCTCCGTGCCATGTGTGTCTCCGTTTGTCGTCCTCAGGACAATAGAACCGCTGTAGTGGACAGGAAGTGGAGCGTTCCTCTCCTGGTGTCCGGTCCTGCTCTCTCTGTCTCTCTCTCCCCCCCCCCCCCCTGCTCTTATCAGGACAGGATATCCCCCCTGCTGAAACGGGCCTACTCTCCCTGCCCACCAGCACCACCACGACCCCACTGGTCTAAAATAAGCCGGCGTCTATTTCAGGACCAGACGAGTGGAAAAACCACAGCAAGTCGGCCGCCGGGTCACATGGTCCCCCTGTGGTTGGTAGTTCCACGCCGTGCTCAGTGTGACTCAGGCGCTGGTGGGGGGGGGGGGGGACATCATGGTTTAGAAGACTCACACACATGTTATTCTATGGCCTGAGGTTATTTTTAGTGAGGTGGGGTGCTGTTGTGGTGCAAACAGTAGAATCAATGATGGTTTCTACTGTAAGTCTCCTAGTGGAACTCTACTCTGATTGGAAGAGAAGGCTCTGTTGTGATTGGACACTATGGGTCGACACTATGTGTTGTTCTGATTGGTTGTCGTGAGAAGGTCATTCTGAATGGACACAGTAGAGCTGGGAACAAGGTTCATGCATATTTTAAGCGATGGGATAAAATCTGACCTGTTTGGGAGTTGTGGCAAAAGCATACTCGGAATATGGAACAATTAACCGAATTTTCGATTTCAGCGTCAAATGATCACAAAACTAATATCATCTGTTTTTTTGTATATATTAAATGTTTTATAGAAAGTGCAGAACCGCTGGATACATATCTGTACATTACTTTAGATTTGAACATTTTCTATTTCAATATTTTGTGTATTTTTTAATGTGATATTTCAAAGTTCTCAGTTACAAAGTGTTTTTTGGGAGAGACATGCTGAATAAATACGTCATGTTTTTCAAACTCAAAATTAATCGTTTGAATAATCGTGATTATGAATTTTCCCATAATCTAGCAGCCCTACCGGCAGCAGACATGGTGTGAGGAACGGCATAAGAATGTATTTCGTCAGAAACCAAAGCAGGCTCCGCTCCCCGGTGAGAGACTTGGCGGGATATGACGCCCTGATCCATAGGGAAGCAGTGTGAGAAGTAATTCCGTCAACCAATCAGATTCCAGATCACACTCATCCCAGGGGTGAAAGGTCGAGGAAGGGGTCTGATGACTAAAGGACGGTCACAGATGTCATACATGACTCACGAGAGTTATTCCCAAACTCGGACGTCTCTATATGGACTTCCTCTGCGACTCCTCAGGATTCAAGTGTTTAGGCTAGGGCCGCTATGCTAGCTCCGGGGAGAAGCTAGCTACTGTTACCGTGGTGTTGCGGGGCGCTAATGGAGTCTGTCGCACTGCTGTCCTCCACGGAGAGAGAGGGTGGTCCTCCTGAGAGAATCTTCTACTTTCCCGTTATTTATACCAGACATACCAGTCAACGATACAACAAGACCAAATCCCCTGACCAGGAACTAGCTAGTGCTATAAGAAGACCCTGTTGCGTGACAAGGCCCTAGCCAACCTGAACACAAGACAATTAAACCAGGTGATAGCCGGTGCTAACATTATATTTTATTCAGTGCTAAAACAAGGCAGATTCATCCTTAGCCACCAGCGCTAGCCCTCGCCTATACCTTCAGCTGCTCTATAGGCTGACGTTGTTAATGCTACTGTTCATAGTGCTACATAATGCACTCCCCACCCCCCCCCCCAGCATCTCTCTCTCTGCCCAGAGAGGAACCCGGCATCAGTAAAGACGTGTTTACTGGATGAGCACCTGACCGATCATGAGCCCCGTCCGTTTGCGTGTCCTCGCGCTGACGACAAGCCCCATAGTGTTGGGGAGTTTTTCACAAGTTTGCACAAGTTCTCCTTTGACGGCGTGTTCCTTTTCACCAGGGTTCTCCTGCGCCACAGTGTCGATTGGGGGGGGGCGAGACTACAGAGCGTCCTGTGTGTTGCCCTCCGCGATTCATCCTGGTCCAGCTCAATGCAAATGCAGTTAGTCACCGGGCCTCGGAAGTGAGAGCCTCTCTCGTCCGTCTCTTCTCGCCTCCAGCCAGACGGCTAGTCTGCAGAGAGAGAGACAGCGGGAGAGGGAGAGAGAGAGAGGGAGGGACGTGTGGACCAGACGTAACCTGAGTTGGACTTGACTCCTTGTTCCACTTTTAGCCAAAGGTGCCATTAGTGTGACAGGGGTGTTTTTACACAAATCAAAAGACGAGGGCCGTGGTACGAGGAACGTGGTTTTACTGAGGACAGACCACTTTCCATCACCTACGTGGTCGGCGCCACACTCTGCCCTCCAAAAAGCCTTGTTTATCGATAAATGTCCCGGGTTGAATCGATTTGAAAGCTCTCATTTCACAGGGCAATTCCCAGTATGAAACAGCGGCTGTTTATTTTTAAGTGTATAATTCTACTGGGCGGTTCCCAGTGCATACAGGATTTAGGATTACATATACCGTTACCGGGGCGCTCTCGGTATACAATCAAATGCCTGGTTGTACTGTTACGTAATCAATATTGTGTCAATGTTGAGTCATTAATAATCAAACTGGTTAGGCTTTTGGCTACTCGAGGTAAGCTAACACACAGCCCTTCTGCAGAGTGTCGCTAAGTTATGCCCTCCCTCCCTCGCATCCTCCCTCTCTTCCTCCCTCCACACTTCCTCCCCTCTTCCTGGTTTCAGATGTCAACAGGAAGCTCTTGGCAGGCCCCTCTCTCTTCCTGTCCAGCAGGTCTGTCTGCGGGCCAGATAACTCCACACATGTCAGACCACTTCACACATGTGTCAGATAAAGGCGCTCATCTGGGGTCACTGGGGTCTGTGGATCTCAAACGAGGCCGGATGGTCTCAAGTGCTTTAGGACTCCAGGCCGGATGGTTCTGGGTTCGATCCCCAACGTCCTCCGTCTACCGTAGAAAACCCCATGCCCAGCCGGCTCCTTGACAAGTATCTGTACTTCCACTATAAATGTTGGATTAACGTTTCTGCTGAATGATTTGATAGTGAAATTCCACCAAGATCGGGTACTTCAGGCGCTACACACACACTAAAGCTGCACACCCATACTACATGAGTCTTTTGAGTGGAGACCCCGATATCTCCCTCTCTGTCTCTCTCTTTCTTTGTACACAGACCTCTCTCTCTTTCTCTGGTGTTCGTGAAGCCGCGGGCAGGTGACTACACCGTCTACAGACTGCTGATGGAGCTTGCTGGTCGTCCCAGCTGGTGGGTCGGGCCTGGATGTGCTGGTTCAGTGGAAGTTAAGCCGGTTCAGGCCTCAGACTGTATATGTGATGCACTGCCTGACCCATCACATGCTGAGCAGCTGAGGAGGGGGATGACATGACGTAGCTTCATAAGTCGTAGTTCACATTAAACATGGAGGCAATGTTACAGGCTTGTGCTCTGTAGTTGATCATGAAGTTGTTTGAGTCATTTAGTGTTAGTCATTTACTTTTGTTTTGCTGGCATTGGCTTTACTTCTGTTCACTGGTAAAATAATAAACAGTTTTGATGTATTGGTTTTAATTATTCATCCGAATTTCTTTGTCTGATAAATAATGATGTGTCCATGATGGTATTCCTACTAAGAGCGTGAATATTTCCCCTGAGAGTCCTTTAATGTGTCTACTCCAGAGAGGAAGAGGCTGCTAGGAAGCCTTAATCCCTGCAGTGATTTCATTTCCTTTCCCTTCCTGATCCAACTCTGAATACTCAGATTCCACTGAGTTGAAGTCCTCGTATTCTGGGAATAAATTGGATTACGGCCCTCTGTGGTGAGCCCTGGGCTCCCCCCCCCCCCCCCAAACAAAAGCAAAGGCACCCTTCATTGCACCCGGTGGGATGCCTCCTCCTGATTGGAACAGAGGACCGAGGTCTGCGGGGGAGGGGCCAGGGGGTGTTGGAATGTTTTTCTCCTCATGAATATTCATGGTCTCCTTGTTCTCACGGAGTGAATGGAACCAGGAACCAGGACAAGTTGATCTGAGAGTTGGAATTGGGCCCATGGGGGTAGTCCAGGGACCGGTTTTGTCCACCCCGCCCAAAGCCTTGAGGTTCCACTTTGAGCCCCAATGTCCAAGATGTCCATGTAGGCATCCTTGAGCAAAATACCCCAAACCCCGCCTGCTCCTTAATGACATTAATCTCAGAAATATTCCCCGAGAGTGCTTTGGATTAATGGTCAAAGAATGAGAGGCCTCTATTCTGTTTTTCTGAGTGAATGTTTAGTCAGGGAGCGGTCAACATGATACTGGCAAGGGTTTTGCCCTGTTTCCTATTTTCTCACGGTTAGCATAAATGCTCTTGCTTCCATATTGACCGAGATTGCCTTGAAGTTTGTTGTTAAACGGATTTAGCGGTTATCAGACAGACTCACTTGCAGCATGCAGTATGTTGGTCTGCGCAATAAAGGGAAACCGCAGTCTGTATCTCGGTCTAGCGTCAGGTGAAAGCTGATTGGACAACGCTAGAGGAAGCATGTGCACTCATTCGACTCCCCACTTCCTCCCAGGAAGAGCATCACCAGTTGAGCAACGGCTTTGTTTCAGACTTCTCCAATTAGAGGAACTCTCAAATCAAACTCTAACCCGCCGCTCAAGACGTAACACCAGCTTCACGTTATCGGTCAAGTTAGCAGGGAGTTTGGATGGTAATGACGTACGATCGGCGCTCCAGACGTCTCCCGAGTGACTCGCCTCACCAGTCACGTTGGAGACGACTCATCGGCTGAAACCAGGAAGTCCTCGCGAGCCTAGTAGTCATGAGTGCTCCATTGACCGTGGTCCCAGAGACCGGTGGAGGTCACGACCAGGGAGGAGGTGTCAAAAGCTCGTACCGCTGGCACCACCAGCAGAAGCATCTCTGGTCCAGGTTTCCCCACCCGGCCCGACCAGAACCCAGCCGGCCGGTCTGGTTCCGACGGAGGACAGGTCGTCGTACGATGATGTCCGGAGAAGTCCAGGAATCGACCCCCGGGAGGTTTGGGGGTTCTCCGATGGATCCACGACCCAGCCCGCCTGTGTTCTCCAGGACCCAGAGGGAAGGGAGCCGGGCGGGCTCCCTGCACCGCCTCATCCCCTACTTCAGGACCCAGTCAGAACCAGGCGGTAGTGGTCCAGGTAGACCCCCGCTGGACAAGATGAACTCGGACGGAGCCGAGAGGAGGAGCACCCTATCGCTGGTCGGGAGAAGGCTGTCGTCGTGGTCGCAGCGGATCGGTCGGTTCCTCAGTGTCTCCGAGGACCTTCAAGAGGACAGGGGCGGTTCTGGTAGGAGAGCTTGTTGTTAGCGTTTGTGTGTGTGTGGCTTTAGCATGCCGTGTACCCAAGCCATGGTTCCACTGCAGGTTGTAACATAAAACGGATTCTAAATGGGAAGTTGCTGTATTCTCCTCCATTCTTTCTGACGTTTGTCTGACTGTCCTGTGGTGGATTCAACCTTGAGTTGTGGTGCACACAGCCAGGTGCTGGAATATGAAAATCTCGAGCAGCAGGCCAGGCATCCAGGAAGCTTGTTTGCAGAAGAATTAAGCCCTGTTTGGAAGCACACATTACATTCTGCGAATGCTACCTGATATGCCATTGATAATGAGGTCCTTTTCTCAAAGCTGATGCACGGACCAGACACTCCGTCTCTGCTTTGGACTCAGACTTCCTCTTTATGTAAATAGCATCTTCAGGTCACTCCAGCAAACTGTCTCTTGGCGTCTCCTCCGCCTCCACCTTTTCATGAGGTGGTAGAAATGTTGCTGTTTTTCTACCAAACTGTGAACTGCACTGGTCTTTTTCCACTCGGGCAGATCAAAAAGACAGCGTCCTAGGGTGTCTGTCCTGGTTTGGATCCAGGCTAGACAGCGGGCAGCTCAACGGTTGGGAGGCAGACAGGCACCCAACCCCGGGAGTACCTGTGGTACCGGTACTCCTTGTCGTTCCCTATCTCTCCCTCTTTCCCTGGCGTTTGGGACCAGAGGTAGGGAGTTCTGCATTGATAAGACGATACATAATTGATCCCAGGCGGGAAACTTAGAACGCATACATTAGGCGTAGAAGACAAGGCTTCCCTCCCCCAGTCCCCACCCCTCCTCGGGATGGGATGGCGTGCTGCTTTAGGCGGAGATGGAGAGAGTTCTGTGAGTCGTATCCATGGTGATGATCTATTAGCGGGAGGAGGAAGTGATCCTTGTAATCCTTTACCTCTCAGTCGCTAGCTAGGGAGCTGCCCGCACGCGGCCGTGGCGTGACACCTGCGTGCGCCTTGTAATGCCTGTGTGCCGACACGTGAGGTGTGCGCGTGATGTGTTTGCGTTTGAGGTGTGTGTGCGTGAGGCATGTGAATGTAAGGTGTGTGCACCTGATGCATGTGAATGTGAGGTGTGTGAGATGTGTTCACTTGAGGTGTGCATGTGACACGCATGTGCATGTGAGGAGTATGCACATGAGGTGTGTGAGATCTGTGCACATGAGGTGTGCGGGTGACACATGTGCACGTGAGTTGTGTGTGTGTGTGAGGGGTTTGTATGACATGTATGCTCGTGAGGTGTGTGCATGTGAGTCGTGTGTGTGTGTGTGTGTGTGTGCACACACGGGGGACTGTTTGATTAGACAGACCCTCCAGGATTTCGTGATGTTGCGATTTGCCCCTTCAACCAATCATCGCAAATTCAGGGCGGTGTCGCAATTTTAACCAACCACCGCAAATTTGACCAATCAGTGGCATCTTGAACTGACGTCGACAAACTACCTTCCGCCTTGCTTCCCGTGTATACGCGCACATGCTGCATTCATGCAGCATGTGCGCGTCCAACGTTTCCCACTTGCTGACCAAAGTAACTGCGAAAGATCGCGAAAAACACTATCCTGGTATTCTACATGAAAGTGGGGGGAAGTTATTTTGCACTGTATGCAACATTGTGGTGGAACATAAGCGAAAATCTTCAATTGATAAGCATTTTGCCACCGCGAAACAGAACTGCAGAACTGCAGGCAGGACGTCAGACGACGAAGAAGATCACTGTGACACAGGCTGTGGCATCCAAGTCAATTGCCAGCGCGGAACGAATCAAGAATCAATTATTCATAGGACCATTCCTCAGTGTTTTTGTTCTTTTAATTAATGTTCTTTTCAGTAATAACTTCAGGAAAAGCTCACGCAACATCAGGCATTTTAGGGCGCAACAATCTCAAAAAAGGCCCGCGAAATCCTGGAGGGACTGATTAGATCTCCAGCTACGGGTTCTAAGAGTGGGGTTTCATCAGAACCTCGAGCCCGGACCCTTAGCTGAGACAGAGGGAGGGGTGGTGTTTGTTCACTGGATGTGTTCATTGTTAGGTTGGTCGGGTTGTGTGTGTTTTGATTTAGTGTGTGTGTAACTGTGTGTGTGTGTCAGTGCATTTCAGTGTAATTTTCTGTGTAATTATGTGATTACGTGTGCATGCTTAATTTAGTATTTTCAGTTTTACTGTGTGTTGCTGAGTGTGCGTATTTACAGTGATTTTAGCTTTAGCTGCGTTTACTGCGTGCTTGGGCATTTTTATGTGTACATTTAAGTTTTAACTATGTGTGTGTGTGTATCCTGCACCTCATGACAACAGTGAAAAGTTGGTGGTTTATGAGGACTGATTGTTAGACTCTCTGTCTCTCTCTCTCTCCGTCTCTCTCTACCTCCCTCTCTCTCTACCTCTCTCCCTCTCCCCACACATTGGATGCTGGGTAACTAAATCTGAGGACACGTTTCACTTCTCTCTGTAAACAGAGCTTCCTGGATACACACACCTTCAGCTGGCTAAATACCGCTTTGCTCCCCACACTCATTCTACCATCTTTGTAAACAGACCAGGCTTTTAATTATCGCTTAACGTGCGTGTGTGTGTCTGTGTGTGTGTGTTTTTGTGTACTCTCCGAGCGTCGTGCTACCAACCTGTTCTTTCAGCAAGACCTCGATGCTGACCCGATAACCACAACCACACACAACAGGAACTGTTGCGGGGGAGGGAGGGGAGGAGCTAACCTAGGCCTCTTTTGTATGCAAATGACCCCGGCCAGAGAGTGAAAGAACAAGCCCATGACCTCACAGTCTGGGAGCACTTGTCATTTACCTCACAAAGCTTAACTCCGCCTCGCTGGGCCACGGGCCAGCGCTGGTCCTCTGACCCCCAGCCCCCCACCAGACGGTCCCGGGTGGACTAACGGTTCTGGCCGGGGACCAGCCCAGCCTGGCAGACCAACAGCCGTTGCTGGCCCGGAGTCATGGTCGGCTGCCAGAATGGTGGTGCCAAATATCCAACTCATGGAGGAATGGGGTCCGGTCTATTTAGACCCCTGTGTTCTGAGTCAACATTTACATTTAATCCTTGAGAACGTTAAACAACAACTCGAGCCGGTCGCAGTGATGTACTGCTTGAAAATGAATTCCATCATTAAGGCTTCAGTAACATTGAGTACAATGTTGATCCCATGATACGAAGGACTGCAGCCCAGGAGGAGGGCAGGTCTAGCCCCAGAGCGTGGGTTAGTTCAGTCCTTCCTCATTCCTTTTTGTTAAGTTCCTTCAAAGAAAAAGGCGATTGTTTGACTTGTTTTTGTCGGCTTTGTTGGTTCTGTCATATTTCTCTCTTCTCGTCTGTATAATGAAACGTTGGAATCACACCATAACCTTTATACTTTGGTATCATTGTGAGCTGTCTTTGTTTGAGGTGTGACATGATGGTTGGGATGGGTTAAACCTCAACGTATTTGACTTGGCCACAACATAGAAGTCCTTTTTGGTGGTATTTACCCTCTACAGACGACACAGGGCTCGACCTGGCTTTGGTGTGAGAGGTTGAGCAGACTTGGGGCTTAATGATCCGTCCTGGTTAACCAATAACTTCCCCTGCCCACGGCCATGGGGAACTTCTGATGACATCAGCGTTGCTTTTTCCCCTTTAAGATACGACTTACTTATCACACAATGCCGTTTGATCTGGGTCTCTCTCTCTCTCTCTCTCTCTCTCTCTCTCTCTCTCTCTCTCTCTCTCTCTCTCTCTTTCTCTTTCTCTTTCTCTTTCTCTTTCTCTCTCTCTCTCTCTCTCCCAAAGTTGACACACTGAGTGAGTGAGCACCTGCTGGCTGGGATCGTCTTGATAAAGCTGATGAGGGATTATTGTGTTTCCCGGTTGTCATGGATACAAGGTTATGTGTGCTTGTAGAGGGGAATGGATCAGTGGGAGGCAGGTGTGATCTTAACCTGGCCACCCCGCCCCCTAGGGATTTATAACCAATTAGAGGCAGCGCTGATGACCTTACTGCACTCACCTGTGGGGGTTTCCAGTGTCGTCAGGTTCCTGTGAGTCTGCACCTGTGCTGCTCACCACCAGGTCACCAGCTGGATGGTGCATCATTAATCCTGATTTACATCCAGTCATTCATCAGCTAATAGTGGGAATAGCTGATATTTCTAGAATAAGAAATAATCCTAGAAACTGCTATTTTTAGGATTTTTAGGAGAAATAGCATTAGCGTTGCTCAAATTCTTTACCTTTTCCAACAACGCTTGTTGGTTTAAAGTTATATTAAACCTAGAAAAAGAAATACCCAAAAAACAATGCTTTCCCAATCTTGTTTTTTTTAATGAACACAGGCTCCTCTCACTCTTGCTCCTTCCGCTCACACCTGGCTACTCCCACTCCTACCTGGCCCCTCCCACCAGGGGTCAGGCCCACAGCTGAGTCAGTAGAACTCATCCCAGCTCTTCCCGGTTCCTGTACAGCTCCACACCAGCAGCAGCCTCCGCCCAGAACCCCCAGTCACCACGCTATTAATAACCCATGACCTCCGACCTCTCACAGGGCTCCAGCTCCGGCTTACACTGGGCACTGTTGGTAACCAGACAAACACAAGCGCGCGCACACACACACACACACACACACACACACACACACACACACACACACACACACACACACACACACACACACACACACACACACACACACACACACACACACCCACACACACACTGCATTTAGACCAAGATCACCAGAACCTTGAACCAAAAATCACTGCCCTGACTGCATTACCGTACTTTTACATTTAATCTATTTTTCTCTATTATATATAATTTTGTGCAGATCATTTGTATTGTATTAATTTAACTCGAAAGAATTGTAAATGTAGTCAGTTTGTAACTATACGTATATATGATTTATGAATCCACAAAAAGTCTGACTACACTGAAATTAAACCCATACATTTCAATGGAAACAACTTCCCCGGCATCATTAGGTGATATTCTGAATCACATTCATGTTTTCTGTACAGACAGATGGAGAATGTTCTGACAATCCTGTGTTCAAATTGTCGTGTTTTGTGTTAAATCATTGGCCTTTTCCAGTGCCGGTTCTGGTGGGTTCCGATCGAAGGATGGGAGAATAGGTTGCCATGGTTTCGAGTGGAATATGACAATTGGCATTCAGAGTCTATCGTGAACACATGAGACCTGGGTTGGAATCCGCGGCCGGAAGGACTGTGGATCCTTGCGTTTCCAATGCTCACCAAGGTCAGGTGGGACATCATCGTTGCCACTGGTAACGCAGAGCTCTGCTTGCGTTCGTGTGTTTGAGAGGAAGAGATTACGTTGTATGTTTTTATAAACCACTGAGTTACTGCCTGGTGTGCGGAATAGGAACTGGTTGAATACGAGAAGGGGAAATAAGAAACAATAACAAATTAAAAAGTCACTAGTTCACTCAGGAGTCACTGTTTGGTCCCCTGAACAGAGAAGAAAGAGGACATTTCGGGGGTAGGATGTTGTCATGGCTAGGCCGAGGGTTATGAACCGTTTTTTTGTCCCGCAACTCCATTTTAAGGTCTTACATTTTCGTAACCCCACAAAATCTAAATCAAATGTAGCCCCATCATTGCACACTTCTATTGTTCTGAAGTCACCCAGGCCCCTACCGGACCCTAGGACTGGTGGGATGGGCCTGGCACCATTCCCCGTCCAAAGCCCTCCTGAGGTCCTTCGTCAGGAACCAGTCCGAGGCCCCATCCTGGGAACCACACCCGAACCCTAAACCCTAAACCGAAACATTTCCCACACCATCGGTGCCCTGATGCGATCAGACAAGCGAGATTTATAGCAACTCGTCCACGGACTCGCGTTTACACTCCCCGCTTCTTTAAGGCTAAACCGCCTGAGCGACAGCAAACGGTTTTTTACTGTCGCTCGGTCAAAACTACAGCCTCTGGCGAAGCCGATTGGTTTGGGCGTTTGGAGCGCTTGTCGTCTTTACTGTGCGAGCGAACACTTGCATTCTCTGGCCCGCACTCTGCCGCTGGAGGGGGTGTGAGAAATGTGCGCTGCAGGCTGTCAGCTGTCCTGCTGGCTCGTCCCTTCGGAATGAAAGCAGGTGTGTGTGGTGTGACTGTGTGTGTGGGTTTGTGTGTGCGTGCGTGCATGTGTGTCTTACAGGACCACTCCGGTGATTTACTATGCGGACAGAAATAGGCCGCTCTCGTCAAATGCACAGCACAGACACATGCAGGCCACACACGCACGTGCATACCCACACACACACGCATACGCGTGCACACCCTTACCCCCACACACTAACGCACAAACACATGCACACACAGAGTGAATATAGGCCAGCTGCCTGCGTCTCTACCCAGGCTTCAACTGTTGGGGAGAACCAGGGCGTTATCGTGGTTCATGGAAGGGTACTGGCTGCTGGTTTGATATGGGAGATATAAGCTAATTAGATTCACACTGGACCAGGATGTGTTTGTATACAATGTGCATTTGTGTGTGTATGGGTAACAAGAATGTATGTATGGGTGTGTCTGTGTCGGGGGGGGGGGGGGTTTGCCAGTGCACTCTGAGGTCTGAGGTTGTGTGAGTGTTGTCAGATGTCATTATTACATATCCACATCACACCGGCTACCATCCTGCCTGGCTTTAAACTTGACTGCTTACCGTTCGATTCGAAACAGAAGGCATCTCACTCACTTACCCAATCACCCACTCACTCACTCACTCACGTTTCCATTGACGTGGGGCTGAGACTTCAAAGCCTCTCCACGAGGTATTAATAAATGATGGAACATTCCGCTGTCGCCATGGTGACACTCAGCGCAGCAGGTCACCCTAGGACGGTTCGGCCCATCTCACCACCGCCATCATCAGCAACATAGAGCATCCAGTCAGCAGTATGTGTCCGACCAGCCTGTCTGCCTGTTTCACTGCGACTGTCTGTCTGCATTCCTAACCTACTGTATGTTCTGCGTTTTTTCTTTTGTCGTTTTATTTTCCTAATTTAGATTTTTTCTTATCTTTATTTAAATGTATACTACTGTGCTGTATTTCTCTAGTGGTACCCACTTTCACCCTATCGGAATGTTTTCTCATCTTATTAAGTAAAAAAACAACAACTATATTTAACATCCATGTCACTTCCTGCTATAGCAGCTTCTTGACGAAAGGTCTGTGACCTCCAACCAAGACCATCGCCCTCTGGTCTCTGCATCACTCAAGACAGCCAGTACAGAAGTACGCGTTCGGGGTGAGCAGGCACCACACTGGCCTCTGCAGGTGGACAGCGTGTACTGCGATCTGTTGTTGGTAAACGCCAGACCTTGATGGCAATGTGGCGTGTCGGGCAGGCGGGCCCACTCCTGAGGATCTTGTGATCCTGGGTTTTAGATGCAGACGGCTGATTCACATCAAAGTGAGCACCCTCTGGTCTTGGGATATAGGAGACCACGCAGAATAATCATTCAGAGTATAATCATCCTCATTCTATCACTCTCATTCTGAGAATAATTCCTCTCATTCTGAGAATAATATCTCTCATTCTGAGAATAATAACTCTCATTCCGAGAATAATGAGGGGCATGCTGGGTTCTGAGCCCCAATGGGGCTCACACAGGTGGCTTCAGTTGGTTCTAGGTCAAACTAAGCTTCCAGTGTGGGGTGATGCATTATGGGTAGTTGTTCTACCAGTACTGCAGTACTGGCTTCAGTACCATTGCCATCAGGGTTGGATTGACTCCGTTGTCATGGTGACACAAGGATGGATGAAGTCACGCTGGCTTTCCTTTGATGCTTGAATAGATCTAGTCGGCCGTAGATTCTCGCATGACCGGTCTGTGTTTGACCTTTGACCTCTGACCCTCTAGCTTGCTGTTCGTTTCTTGGGAAATTTGTTGAAGAGTTTCCTGACTGGCAATAATAGTCTTCATCTCGTGCACATTCCAAATACTCTATCACTCTTGGATATTGACCACTGTGTTCTTCTTCGTGTGTGTGTGTGTGTGTGTGTGTGTGTGTGTGTGCGCGTGCGTGCTTGTGCTTTTGTGTGTAGATGTGAAGGGGCCCGTCGCCTACCGGTTGTCCTGTGGTCAGCCGTCCGTTTCAGAGCCCGGCGCCTGGGAGAGAAAGTACTGCATCCTCACAGACACACACCTGCTGCTGCTCAACAAGACCCAGGTAACGCACAGCCTCTGTCGCTCATAGTTAATACGAGAGACAGAGCGTCTCTCTCTGTCCTTCTCTTTGCTCTCCTTCTCTCTCGCTCACCCCTCTCTGTCTCTGTGACATATGACATATTGATGTTCACATAATTTATGATATATTGATGTATATTTAATATATGATATGAGTATATTTAATATGTGACATATTGATGTATATTTAATATGACTTATTTATGGATACTTAATATATAATATATAGAGTATATATTACATATTGTTGTATATTTATTATGACATAATGAGTATATTTAATACATGAAAATAACTATACGATGTATATTTAATAGATCTTATATTGTTGATTATTTAATACTTGAAATATTGATTTCCTCCAGGGCCAATCCGATGGGCTGCAGAGCCCTACCGACTCCACGAGGAGCAGGAGTCTGCGGAGGACAGTTAGTGTTCCGTCTGATGGGCAGTTCCCCGATCAGCCGCCAGAGGGCGCCCCAATGCCAGGTAAGACTGCTGCCACCAGCCCCGACAGTCCTACAGCTGCTGAATGATAATAACTCCATGTTTATCTTTAATGAGAGACCTGTTCAGCTGCCGTATCAGAAGGCTCTACTCTATAAATCGTTTATAAGAAATGATCATTTTAAATGACAAATTGGAAATTAACATTACTTAGTTTGAGATTTAAATTGGATAGTAGTGGCTATGGTGTTCGACTTGTAGCCAAAAGGTACTTGATTCGATTCCCAATATCCGCAGTCTAGCTTGAGCTAGATGCCCTGAAACCTTCTAACCTTCTGCTCCATAATGGCTTGCATCTGAATTCACCGAATTTGGATGAATGTTCTAAATGGTCAAATGTTACTGTAAAATGTCCCTTTGTTGACCCTCTCTTCTGCTGGCTGTGTGTGTCTTGCTTGCTGTTCTGTGCTGAGAGAAACTGGATACTGTAAGTTGAACAAGTAGTTTTACCAAGCAACACGCCCAGTGATGGAGCATTTCCACTGACCGGTCACAAACGTTGACTCGGGTTTTTAAATCACAGACATAAGTCCCAGCTCCATTTAGCGATCCCTCTTTATTAGTGTACCTTCCACACGCATATGTTTTGATACGAAGAGTTTAGGAAGCAGTCCTGAGCGCAAACATTCCAACCACTCCCTGAAACCCGCCATGCTCGCAGTTTTACTAAATCGGCTGGATTACTGGATTACTGCTGAGGAAGCATCATGGATGAGGTCACTGTACAAACTCAGTCAGCACACCTCTGTTTCCCTCTGCTAGGGCCCTTGATGGGGCCCTAGCTCTCTATCTGGGCCCCTCCACTCTATTGGGGGCCCTCTTCTCTATCTGGGGCCCTCTTCTCTATCTGGGGCCCTCTTCTCCATCTGGGCCCTCCTCTCTATCTGGGGCCCTCCATCTATCTGGGGCCCTCCATCTATCTGGGGCCCTCCATCTATCTGGGGCCCTCCATTTATATGGGACCCTCCATTTATATGGGGCCCTCCATTTATATGGGGCCCATGGTCATGGGTAGTGCTGCACGATTAATCGAATCGCAATCGTGATATCAGCCTCTGCGATTGTATAACCGCAAAAGGCTGTGATTTTATGAAAAAAAAAGTATTTATTCTATTTATTTTATCTAGTTGTACTATTGAGAAAACCTAACAAGTTTGCACTTTAGAAATGCCTTTCTTTTGAATGAATTGATTTCATTTTGTAAAATATTGTTATTTTGAAAACGGTACTGTACACATTTTTTAGTTTTTGTATTTTTTATGCTAGTTTAAGTATGTATGTTTGAGTTGATACATAATCATTTTAAAATTATCAGTAATCTGTGTGCATTTTCCTTGATAACCAAGCAAGCAGACTCATGACACCATTTGTTTATTATATCGCAATCGCAAATCGCAATATTGTCCACAATAATCGCAATAGGACTTTTTCACTAAATGGTGCAGCAATAGTCATGGGTCAGGGGACCGGTTCACAGTCCCCGGTCTGTACTTCCTATGAGCTGTACACCAGTTAACCGCTGTCCCCAGAGCGAGACGAATAAGAACATGCCAAGAAGAACAACAGCACAGACAAGGAGCAGTAAGAGTTTTTCTCACCGGTTATTTGACAAATGTAAAATAAGTTCATCCCTCTTTCTCTCACAGCTAATCTCCTGAAACTAGAACAGAGATCTCTCTCTCTCTCTCTCTCTCTCTCTCTCTCTCTCTCTCTCTCTCTCTCTCTCTCTCTCTCTCTCTCTCTCTCTCTCTCACATTAAAAGCACCTGTGTACCTAGCCTGGGACAGTATAGAGGGGCATCTGCTTGGAGCCAGAGACACTGGGACTGAGTGCTGAATCACTGGGAGACAGAGGCTGTACTTAGTGGTGGTTTGCGGGGGGCTGGGTCCCAGGCCGTTGGCTAGCTAGTCTGTGGCGAGTGGGAGCATTGCAGCAGGTCAACCCAGGACAAAGCTAGTATGTGTGCCCACGACGGTGAGGGGGCCCTGGGATGACCCCCCCGGCACCAGAGGTGGGAGAGATGGATTTTCCCTGGAGGCCCGGGGTAGGGGGAGTAAAGTAAGAAGGAAAAGTTCAGTTCAAGTGACTACCCTCAAACGTCAACATCTTAACCCCAAACGCTGTGTGTGTGTGTGTGTGTGTGTGTGTGTGTGTGTGTGTGTGTGTGTGTGTGTGTGTGTGTGTGTGTGTGTGTGTGTGTGTGTGTGTGTGTGTGTGTGTGTGTGTGTGTGTGTGTGTGTGTGTGTGAGTGAGACAACTGTAACCAGGCAGCCCATTCATTCAGCCTTGACCCCGTCACTCCCACCCGCACCCCCCGTCTTATTTCTATGTTAATCGGGCAGCAGGTCTTTCTAAAGCAAACTCTTTCTGGAATGTCCACCGAGAAACGACCAACTGACTCGTTCTTAGCCTACAGAGGCGAGAGACGTGTCATTTCAGTCCATTGTTGTGATAGAATATAATTGCACAGAACGGCGTGTAATTACGATGCTACAGCGAGACCGGTCATTACCTGTGAAATATTCCATAACCGAGATTCATCGTTGGTGTCTTTAGTTTGGTTCTTCTGAGTTGAAGGCTTACTTTTTTTTAAATGTTTAAATAAAGACTTAAATTAGTGGTTGGGAGCTCAGACGGGTCCTTTGGAGAGCTGGGTTATTGTTGTTCTAGTCCACACCAACGAGCTGAAATAGAGGTCTTATCTGTCCTCCTCCGCGGTGTCTTGGGATGAAAAGGCGTCCATTGTTGTCAGCTCAGGAGAAACACACACACACACACACACACACACACACACACACACCACACGCGCGCGCGCGCACAGAGACGCGGGGAGGGAGAGAGGGCTAGCTTAGGACGTCTTGGCGCTGGCTCTTCTGCATTCCTGTGTCTTGACTTGACAGGGGTTTTACGGCTAAGGTCTCTGGCGGACGCAGAGAGAGTAGTTGTGGTTGGGGTTAAAACAGGCATGTGAACGAGGTGTTTTTTTCTTTTTAGAATATGGATTTCTGGGGTAAGTAACTCCCTTTTATTGTTGAAGTGGGTACATACGTGAGAACCGACATCCAGTGTGCCTGCGTTGGATCTCTGGGGGATGCAGGTTGCAAAGAACAACCGGAAACTTTTCTGGTTTTCCAGGAACAACCTGCTGCGGTTAGCGCGCTCGTTGCGTAATCGCGCTGATATTTGCGGCTTTTAAAAGTGTATTTTGCGACGTGTTGCGCACTACGATAATAGGATCAGACGGGGGGTGGGGGGGCGGGGGGGTTATATATCCAGCGTGTATCCGGGATTTGATCCGCAAGCACCATGTTGAAGGGGCTGGCAGGCTACCGCGTTGCACTTGTGCACACCGATCCGGTTGGAGCCTACTCTTCATTAAACGCGTCCAGAATTTCAAAACGGTCCGACCGTGTGTATGCGGCTATAATCCCGCATAGTCTTGAATCTCATATCAGTCAATACTAGCCTGTAAGTGTTTGCTATTGATGATGAATGTCTTCCGGTCGGCTGCGCCGTAATAATGGGCTCGGACCGCGGCAGTTAGACTGGCCTGCATCTGTCGCTCCAGTACAAACAATAAAGTCCTTGTTGTCACAACTACCAGGACTGGGCGACCTACACACTGGGTCGAATTCCCACCGTGGGCCTGCATGTTTAATCAAGCACAATACGTCGTTTAGCAGCTGATAAATGCGCTGTGACAATGATCGTTGTTTCATTGAAGTACAACGCAAGGCATCGTTGGTGGGTCCGTCAAAATATAAATGTCTGGTCCCGCCTAGTCTACAGTGAGTTGACTAAACATGAGATGGACAGCTTCACAAGTAGGCCTACTTTTGACACACAAATAATAAACAATATTATTATTAACTGAGTATTTAAACTTCAGTTGAATGACTTGTAGATTATCTTTGACCGTGTCTTGTGTCCCTGGATTGCACTAGTTAGAAAAGGTAACTGCACTTTGCTGGAACAACGGGTACCCCAGACGATGCCTTGCTCCAGCAGCCTCCCAGGGAATCAAACCCCTAAACCGGCTTGTGATCGTCCATAGATATATGGATTGTTTACACGTTGGACTTCCATTTTTTAGATGGTTGTAGCACTGCATGACAGGTGCCTACAGTGGAGCTCTGCCATTGGCCAGCTTGAAATTCCATGCATTCCTGCCTTGTGACATCACGTCCATTCATACTCCTACAGAGACGCATCCACCCATGGTAATCCCACGCTCGGATACCAGCGCTCTTATACAAACCAGACAGTATTATGGGATGCCTGACTAACAAATAAACAGCACACCCAAACAAAGGAGTGAGTTCAACCACAGTTGCATGAGGGTTGGGCACGTATATGGTTACAGTGATGACCAGGGACTTACTGTTTGGGAGGTGTGTGTGTGTGTGTGTGTGTGTGTGTGTGTGTGTGTGTGTGTGTGTGTGTGTGTGTGTGTGTGTGTGTGTGTGTGTGTGTGTGGTGCTGAAGGTGTCTTCTGAGGACAATGTAGTGACGAGGGTGGCCTTGTCGGTGTTATTAAATCCCAGATTCCTTGGTTAAAAAATACTAAATTACCCAGAATCCTCCGCTCTGTCTGTATCCTGCACAAGGTGGGAAAACAGAGTTGTTAGAAATAAAGAAAATGGAGAATAAATAATTGATTAAACTTGCTGTGAGGGAACTTCAGTTCTAGTTCACTGCGATAACAAGAACAGCAAAACATTGACGGACACAAAACACAAAAAGAAACATTAAGACATATTTAATGTCTTCTATGACATCTCCTTTAGAAGATTGGTGATAATACTGTGTGAGTTGGACACGGCTCCGCTCAGCTGGTTTTATCCTTTAACATTTAGTCTGATAGTTCAACAGTGGTGAGACGGGTGTTAGCGATCCCTTGATGAGGGGTGGATCCAGCTGATTCACTCTGATGGCACCACAGCGGGGAGAGGTGTTAGAGGTGTTGGGGTCTCCTCTCAGCTCATCCTCGCTCATCATTTTCACCATCTGTGTCTTGGCGCCCAGCAGGCCACTAATGAAGGAATAACTGTCTAGTTTTAGGGTTTGTTACACAAATGCAGGTGGCAGGACTCGGAGGGTGTTGTAGTAGGTTAACTTCCAGCTGAAAGGAACAGGGGGCGATCTCTGATGTGTCCTGCAGGCCTCCTGGAGAAAGATGCCATTACTCATACCATCTCATTAATGACTAGTATCCGTACCTCTCTCCTGTGAGTCACATAAAAGCATCTACTAAATGACTATCAGAATGCTATTATATTAAATAAAAAATGACTATTATTATAGTTCATACTAATACATGGTACATACTTACCCACCCAACACGTTGTGAGTCCTGTTAATGGGGGGGCTTATTAGTGGAGGCTGGTGGTTCTGTTTTGCTGAGGCCAGCTGTATGGCGACACATTAGTGCCATAATTCACTAATGTGATAAAAGATGCATTCGGGCGTATTATATTATTCCACTCGCGTAGATATTAACTGCGAGCGCGCAAATGTTCTCTGCGCGCGCAAAACAGCCTCTCGCGCGCGCAAATTACCTCAGCGCGCGCAAAACAGCCTCTCGCGAGCAGCAAATTACCTCAGCGCGCGCAAAACCTCTCGCGAAAGATGTTTTTACGCTCTCGCTCGAATTTAATTTTGGCACTATGGGGGAGGGAACCAAGGCAGGGCAGGCTTTCCTATGATTGGCTGTTTCTGAAGCGCGATATTTGATTGACAGCCCTCCTCAGCTCTCCTCTCATTAAATTCTGAATTGTACAGTAAATGGCTGAAACGATAGTTACTTATTGTAACTCTAGATTCTATGAGTATATGGGCAGCCTTTTAAGGCTATCGATATTGGGTTATCCCTAGGCGTGAGCCGTAGCACTGAAAATTTGTAATCCCCGACCACCAACAGCGTGGGCCTCAATTACGTCCGCGTGCGGCGTGCCTCAACGACGTCCGCATTTCGCAGATATAGTCGGGCGCCGGCGGACGTTCTGCTCCCAATAAACAGCTTTTCTTCAGCTATTTGAAGGAAATGAGGCCGACACTTAAAAGGCTGCGCCTATACTCATAGAATCTGGAGTTACAATACGTAACTATCGTTTCAGCCATTTACTGTACAATTCAGAATTGAATGTGAGGAGGGCTGTCAATCAAATATCGCTCTTCAGAAACGGCCAATCACGTTTGGCCGTTTCACGTATCGCCCTGCCTTGGTTCCCTCCCCCATAGTGCCAAAATTAAATTCGAGCGAGAGCGTAAAAACATCTTTCGCGAGAGGTTTTGCGCGCGCTGAGGTAATTTGCGCGCGCGAGAGGCTGTTTTGCGCGCGCAGAGATCATTTGCGCGCTCGTAGTTAATATCTACGCGTGTGGAATAATATAATACGCCCGAATGCATCTTTTATCACATTAGTGAATTATGGCACTAATGTGACGCCATACAGCTGCATCTGTTCCTGTGGTTCCACCTGCCTAATTAATGAATACATCTTAACGAGGGAGAAGCCTGTTCTCTCTCAGGTCCTTACATAAACACCCAACTGGCTGCGTCCAATAGTTTCTATTTAATTGTACTGTACAATCACTTGTTCCCAAGTACGGCACCAATAAACTTGGCTTTAGTGTTGGCTCACGCTCACACCGTGTTCTGATTGGTTCTCCCAATGAACTGCCCTGGTCCCCAGCAAATCAGATGGGCTGACGGTGCTTGACATTGGGGGTTTGTGAGGCGGGGCTTAAGTGATGGAGAGATTGTGATCCGTCAGCAATATTCTGAGGACGACCGGACTACACTGCCAAACTAGTAGCTGATAAACTAGCTACCTGATGCTGCACTGTAACACACACACACACACACACACACACACACACACACACACACACACACACACACACACACACACACACACACACACACACACACACACACACACACACACACACACACACACACACACACCATCTTCAGCAGAGAGAGTGTAGCTGGGTCTGGATACCCCGGGCGTCCCGCATCAGAACCGGACAGGGAGTAATCATCAGTAAGCATTGGCTAGTCCTGCGCGTCGGTCGACTGAGGTCCACCGCAACTCAGCTGCAGAGAGAGAGAAAGAGGGGGGAAGGTAGGGGGGGAGAGAGAGAGAGAGAGGGGACAGCAGGGGAGAAGAGAGAGAGGGGGAGGGAGCAGGAGTAAGTGAGAGAGAAAGATTGCCACACAAGAGGAGAGACGCTGAAAAAGGGGAGAGCTACACAGGGAGAAAGAGAGCTAGAAGGAGAGAGAGGGAGAGAGAGGGAGGAGGCGGGTCGAGGGAGAGCCACAGAACAAGTGCACGCACAGTTCTGCAGTCAGGGACCCAGAGAGAGGAGGAGGAGAGAGATGGAGCAGAGAGGAGGAGCAGGACAGAGTACTGTTCCAGTAATTGATTGAATAAATGCGGTAAAGTCCCCTCAGCCAACAGCAGAGTGAGGGAGATAAAGAGCGAGAGAGAGAGGAAGAGAGATAGCGGGAGAGAGACAGCGGAAGCGAGATAGCGGGGGAGCGAGGGAGAGCGAGGAGCGAGGTAGCAGGAGGGTTAGAATTACTGCTGAATGGAGAGCAGGAGGGAGAGGGAGTTGGTGAGAGAGCAGCGAGCGAGTGATACAGGAGGTGGTGGAGGTGGAGGCGGGATGTGGGGACCACAGCAGCAGGATTCTCTGGTACACAAGCCGGTCGGGGTCTCAGAGACCCCTCACACGCAGGACTGTCCCCTTGCCTGACTGGTGCGGGACACTAGGACTAGCCAATCACGCACCACTCTCTGTCCGTCTCTCCTCAGATGATGGGGAACAGCTGTGACCGAGGTACCCTCTCTCTTTCTCTGCCTGTCTCTCTGTCTGTCTCTGTTTGTCTCTCTCTCTCTGTCTGTCTCTCTTCTCTTCTCTATGTCTTGGTCTATATATCTGTCTTTTTCTGTCTCATCTGCTAGTCTCTCTTATCTCTTATGTCACCCCCTCATCATTTTGAATTGTTGTCTCTCTCTCTCTCTCTAGCACACTCTCACCCTATGACTCAGTCACCCTCTTCTCTCTCACCCTCCATCTGTAGCTCTATCTCATTGCCATCTCCAACTCGTAGTATCGCTCTCTCTCTCTCCTCTGTCTTCCTCAACCTCTCTCTATCTTCTCCCATCACTCCTTCTCTCACTCTATTCTCTACAAATATCTCCCTCACTCTCGCGTGTCATTTGTCAGTGTCCTGACTGTAACTGTGGTCAACCAGTCATGCCTGAGCAGTCTGTGAGCATGTCCTGGATGCAGGCATGGCAGTATGGGACAGACCATAAGGGTCCCTCCCCCTCACTCTGTTGTTTCTCTGCTGTTAGTCTCTCTCTCTGCTCTCTGCCCTCTGTCTCTCTCTGTCTCTCTCTCTCTCTCTCTCTCTCTCTCTCTCTCTCTCTCTCTCTCTCTCTCTCTCTCTCTCTCTCTCTCTCTCTCTCTCTCTCTCTCTCTCTCTCTCTCTCTCTGTCCTTCTCTGTCTACTCTCTGCCCTCTTTCTCTCTCTGTCTACTCTCTGCCCTCTCTCTCTCTGTCTCCCTCTGTCTCCTTATCTCTCTGTCTGCTCTCTGCTCTGCCCTCTCTCTGTCTCTCTCTCTTTCTGTCTCTGTGTCTGCTCTCTGTTTCTCTCTCTGTTCTCTCTCTCTCTCGCTCTCTCTCTGGGGGTGATAAACGTGGCACTGTGTGCATGAGGTCGTAGCTTCTGTGTCCTGTCTGCTGCATCCTGATGCATGCAGTGTTTAGCCCAAACTCCACCTGAGGCTCCATCTCTCCGTGAGGCTGCTCCTCCATCGTCCTGCCGTGAACTCTGCCGTAAATCTCTTGCATGCTTCTGCCCCGCTGCGTCTCCGGTAGGAGAGTGCTCCCCGACCGCTCGTCATACACTAGAAGGTTTCCCAAAGAAACATCAATCCTCGAGCACACAAGTCGGGGGTGGGTCGAGGCTAGACAACCCCAGAACCTTAACGAGGTGGCCACCCGGTGTGCTCCCAAGGGTTCACAGAGTTTGGTAGCTGGGGCCCTCTGACCCACAAAATCCTTGGGGAAATCCTTTGGGGTCCCGGGATGAAAAGGTGTAAGAGCCCGGCTTGAGATGGTAGAAGCGTCTCAGCGATACCACGTCCCTGGGGGAGTGGAAACGTTGGGTCCCAGCGATACCACGCCCCCATGGGGAGTTGAAACGTTGGGTCCAGGCGGTACCGGCACCACCACCGGAGGAGGAGGAGGAGGAATGTTCGGGTCAACCCTCCCAGCCCAGACATCCCGGCTCTTCCCTCGGCTCCAAGGAAGAACCGGCCGGCTAAATTTAGAGCCCTTGATCGATACGGACCTGGAGCCGAGCCCAGACACGAACACTTACCCTGGACCAGAACCAGAGCCAGTAGAACCACAACCAGTAGAACCAGAGCCGGCCCACAAACCACAACACTGGGCAGGAACAAGTCCAGCTAGAGAGGCCCAGCCAGCACTTAGACTGGAATTAAAAAATGGAAAAAAACGTTCACAAATCAATACTACTTGCCTTCCATCTGGGTGCATGTGTACAGCCTGGTTTCCTGGATTCTATCACACCACTCGCACAAAGCCCACTATTGTTTGTAATGCCTCCCCCCCCCCGAACCGGGCTGTGGAGGACTGGGTTGGCTAATGATGGTGCGGCGGTTTGGGGGTCTCATCTGTCTGTTCGGCTTTACCCGCCCCCCACTCCCTGTCCCTTACCTGTCAAGGGGACTGCAGAGGTCATATTGATCGAGTTGCCAGCCGATAGATAGTCTTGCTCAGGGGCCCAACGACTGGTGGGGGGGTTGGGGTGGGGGATGGGTTTGGGCCGGGCGTCTGGGCTACACAGATGACCTTGACACACTTAGCCGTGGTCTCCTGACAGGAAAGGCAGAAATAGCAGCAGGGAGGATCCATGCGAAGTGTTGCTTTACGTTCTACATCGGCTAAACGGCAGCTACTAGCGCCAGATAGCGGCAGCAGCTACACAACAGCTAGCGGCCAAACATCTGCTAATGGTGCTACTTAAACTGAAGATTCACATTCCCTAACCGCTAGCTGAGCATCTGCTAATTGTGCTGCCTAAATTGCATTGCACAATAGCTAACAGACCCTGCAGAGCACCAGCTAACTACTATTAAACATCATCCACTAATATCACAGGCTAACAGCTACACACCAGCTAACAGCTCCAACTTGACTCACAGCATCATCTAAACACCAGCTGCACTTAAGCTAAACACCTGCTAAAAGCACCAGCTAAACACCAGACAGCCTTGTGCTAAAGACCTGCTACATTTGTGCTAACATCACCAGCACAATATTATTTATTTATCACAATATATCTTTCGATAATATAATTTTTTAAAGGAATGAAAAATCTCAACGAGACCTGTACTAGCAATAGCAGTTAGGCTAACTGAGGGCTAACCATATCCTAAGCACACCATATCCACTGCGACCCAACAGAAGATATCTCCACCACGGGCCCACGCTCCTACTGATCAGCAACGTCATCTGCCTGTCAGTCCACCTGTCTCTGTCTGTCTGTCTGTATGTCAGCCTGTCGATCTGTCTGTCTGCCTCTTCTTCACCTCACCAATGTTAAAAGGCTTATTCATTCCTTGCAGACCTTATTATAAATGACAAGTGTTCTCTCTCTCCCGCTCCCTCTCTCTTCCTCTCTCCCAAGAAGTTTCTTCGGAGCGTTCTCCGAGACGGAGGAGCATCTCCGGCGTGGGGGGTTCAGAGAAGAGTGTTGCCGTTGACAACCCCAATTCATCCCCCTTCAAAGTACCAGTGAGTATCTACCAGTTCAAACACCAGTACAACTACCATACCAGTTTGTTTACCTAAACGACATCAGCACTACAATATCTGTACCAGTACCAACACCAGCTCTTTTACCAGTTCCACCACTACAATGGTGGTACAACGACATTACCAATACAAGAAACATACCAGCACCAACAAAACTACCATACCAGTGAGTTAACCATTATCACCGGTACAATGACCATAGCAGGACCCACACCAAACCAGTACCAACATGACATCAATGAAACATAGTCATCAATGAGGGTGACGGTCTCTCACTTGGCTCTGCGTTGGACTTTTATTTAGTCTTGTTTGGCTACGGTATTACTCCGATACGTAGGAATCAACATTCAGAACCTGACTCTGCTGGGGCTTTATGCTAAACGGCCCGCAATAGGGATGGAGAGACACCCACATTTACAGAGACGCAGGGAGAGGGAGCAGAACATTTTTCAATTGACTGCCCGCTGGCATTGAACCGGCGTCTCTGCGACTACGTGTTTAGCGTTTTATCGGGTTATGCCAGCGGGTCGGCTCGGTTGGGTCTGTGCCTCTAGAAGCTTCTGGAGACGCTTGATTCAGTACGTCTGGTGCTGCAGTTACAGTTGAAATTCAATCATAGGAGCATGAACACACACTCAGACACACACACACATAGCCAGATACACACACACACAGCAAGACACGCGCATAGCCAGACACACAAACACACACCGCCAGACACATATACATATAGCCAGACACACACACAGCCAGACACATGCACACATAGCCAGATACAAACACACACACCCCCAGACACACACGCAACCAGACAAACACACATACACACACAGCCATGAAAGGCAGATACACACAGCCAGCCAGACACACACCCACACCCACAGCCACACACACACACACACACACACACACACACACACTGCACTCCCATCATGCAACCACAAGATAGATTACCATTTTAGGGTTATCTACCACTTCCTATCTACAAACCAGCCTCATCACTCACACAAGACCACGCAAAACCAATCTCACTGCAGTTCGTACTGGTAGAATACACTCCACATTAACATAATGGCACAGTCAGTACATACTGACGCTCACACACACAGATGCACTAACACACGTACGCACGAACAGGGACAACAACTCTGGCAGACTAATAAAGTATCTCAGTGCTAACTGAGTAGTACTAACATAGTACTTCCATAATACTACAGTACTCACATCGTGCTACCATAATGCTACGGTACTACCAGTGTACCGCAGTACTACCATAATACTACAGTACTGCCATTTTACCATAGTATTACCATAAATAATACCACAATAATAGCTCTTCCGTACAGACTGACACACACACACCTCAGGGACAACAGTAGCTCCAGTGTGAGTCATAACGGTAATTATTCTGGTTCACCTAGGTAAAACAATAAAGTTACACACACACACACACACACCCATCCCCAGATGTATCGTGCTCTACTTTATAACAATGGCCTAGTTGTTAGGAAACGGTCTGTCTGTCAGGCAGAGACAGACTGACTGTTTTTCTCTCTACCTTTGGGTCTGTCTGCTTGCCTGTATGTTTGTACTACAAGGTGTAACGTTATACATGGAGTACTATCTAGGGTAGTATTAATAGTTACACAGTAGGGTTTGTGCTAATAATTCATGTTATTTATAGATCACTTTTCATCCTCCTCAAAGACATTTGACAAAGTGGTTCGAAAGTCAGAGTGAAACATTCTAGAAGCGTACAATCTACGAGTCTGAATCAGAGATGGGGACAAAGAGCTGATGCCGGTCCTCTTCCTCCTCCATACCCCTCTTCTTCCCCCTCTTCATCCCCCTCTTCCTCCTCACCCCTCTTCTTCTCCTCCCCCCCTCACCCCTCTTCTCCTCCTCCCCCCCGACCCCTTTTCTCTTCCTCCTCACCCCTCTTCATCCCCCTCTTCCTCCTCACCCCTCTTCATCCCCCTCTTCCTCCTCACCCCTCTTCATCCCTCTCTTCCTCCTCACCCCTCTTCATCCCCCTCTTCCTCCTCACTCCTCTTCATCCCCCTCTTCCTCCTCACCCCTCTTCATCCCCCTCTTCCTCCTCACCCCTCTTCATCCCCCTCTTCCTCCTCACCCCTCTTCATCCGCCTCTTCCTCCTCACCCCTCTTCATCCACCTCTTCCTCCTCACCCCTCTTCATCCCTCTCTTCCTCCTCACCCCTCTTCATCCCCCTCTTCCCTCTTCCTCCCCGCTCTTCTCGGCTACCCCCCCCACCTCCTTCCTCCTCCTCCAGGGTTTCTTCAGTAAACGTCTGAAGGGCTCGATCAAGAGGACCCGGAGCCAGACCAAACTGGACCGCAACACCAGCTTCAGACTCCCGTCGCTGAGACCCGCTGAGCCGGACAGGTACCCCGACACACACCTCTGGTACACGCCAGACACACATCCAACACACACCTGGTACACGCCAGACACACATCCAACACACACCTGGTACACGCCAGACACACATCCAACACACACCTGGTACACGCCAGACACACATCCAACACACACCTGGTACACGCCAGACACACATCCAACACACACCTGGTACACGCCAGACACACATCCAACACACACCTGGTACACGCCAGACACACATCCAACACACACCTGGTACACGCCAGACACACATCCAACACACACCTGGTACACGCCAGACACACATCCAACACACACCCGACACCATTATCTTCCATGCCGAAATTGGAGAGACAACATTTCGGATATTCCATTTGACCTGCAATCGTATCATCCCAACCTTTCCGGAAACACATTTCGGTCTATGAGATTGTATCAACAAGGATGAGCTGGAAAATAACAAGGTAACATTCTAACCAATCATAACCCAGCTGGCTGCAGGAAGTGCTCCAGCTCTTATCCAATCAAGTCACATGGCTCCTTTTCTCAGGGCCCGCCCCTAAACATGAAGTGAAATGGTTTCAGGATGCTGGGCCACCTCTTCGTTAACGAAGCTCGTTTGTGTCCCTGCTGTAATCACACTTTTCCCATCAGATCCATATTTGGCAGCAAAGGCACTATTGGATGTAAATTAAGGTGAAGAGTAAGGGCGAGGGAGCTAAAGAAAGACTCAGAGAGAGAGAGAGAGAGATAATTGTAAAGAAAGCCAGGAAGAGGGAGGAGGAGAAAAGCAGGAGAGATAACAAGCAAGAAATGGAGAGAGGATCTTGTGGTAATTAGAAAGCTTCTTGTTTGGTGACTGGTGCGTCACTGTAGAGGAAGGTGAGGTTTGATTTCCTGCACCACTTCCAGTTGGTAAGCTGATGACGAAGGAAGTAGCTCCTGGTTCGCCATCGCTGATCGGAAGCCAGGATGTTATTACCTCTCAACTGCAGGAACACTTGGCTCAATAAGCCACAAACAAGCCGGACTCGATCTTGTGCAGAAGTTACTATTTAGACTCTCGAACCTAACCGAAATGGTCTGGATCCGAACACCAAGTTGCTTTGGATATAACCACAGCTTAATGATTCAATGTCAAATCGAAGAACCCCCAGGACTAACTTGGTGACAACGGTTTTATGAATAAAGAGATAAATAAATCAAAATTACGTTTACATATTAGTTTAGCGACAATCACAACCCTGAGTGCTTCTGTCCTGAAACTACAACCCAGGCTTATTTGCCTCTGTGGCCCCCCTGCCAGTGTTCATCTTCTACAGGCATGACTGCGGTCATCTCAGGGCAGGTTGGTGGGTGGGGCATTCTGGGAAAGGAAGTTTTATGATGTGACGGCAGATAATTGTAGAAACAGCAGAGCTAGATCATCGCTGGTACACAGTCCTGTTTACTATAGAGGTGTGTGTGTGTGTGTGTGTGTGTGTGTGTGTGTGTGTGTGTGTGTGTGTGTGTGTGTGTGTGTGTGTGTGTGTGTGTGTGTGTGTGTGTGTGTGTGTCACATACAGAGACAGAAAGGTAGAAAGAGAGCATGTCTGATGGATGGATAATGCTCTCTGGTAGCTGCTATCTAAGTTCTCTCTGTCTCTGTCTCTGTCTCTGTCTCTCTCTCTGTCTCTCTCTCTCTTGCTCTCTCTCTCTCTCCCTCTGCGCGTCAGTGTGGGTTTGAGTCTCCATCTCTCTGAGTGTGTGTCTCTCCGAGGTGGGAGTCTCTCTCTGAGTGCTTGCGTGCTGCAGCAGTGTGTGTGTAGCAGCAGTGTGTGATGGAGGCTACTTCCTCTCTGCTGAGAAGGGCTCGCAACGCCCAACTGGCCCTCAGGTAGGACCCTCTGTGTCTGTCGGAAGTTGGTGGTTGGGAGTATGATAGTTGGGAGTACGACAGTGACATCAGTGAGATGTGTTTCTGTGTAGCACCAGTAGCTTGGTGCTGGAGGGGATGACAGAGTTTATGTTTGGTCTGCACCGGGCCGACTCCTGCTGAGATCAGCTCCTGGTTCTCGTGGTGTTGTTGGGTTAGGGGCTGGGGTCAGTACTGCCGAGTCTGTGAGAGTTGGTACCGCTGGTTCTGCTAAGTGAGCTGCAGCATGTTGTATTGAGTTAGAGGTTCTGGTGACACGGATATAGTTCTGTGTGTGGGTGTGGGTGTTGTTAGTCTGTTTGTGTATGCCTGTGTGTGTGTGTGTGACTCAGTAGCATAAGAAGTGCGTCCTTCTCTTCCCAGCAGAACAGATCAGGTTTCTGTCTTAATGCAGCCGGACGTACCAGACCGGACCTAGCAGCCCCCCCTCCTCCCCCCAGATCACGGGGTCGGATCGGTAGATGCAGCGCCATGACAACCACACATCAACACAAGACAACAGTAGTTGATGACCTGGATGGATTGATGACAGAGGGATAGATAGCTAAAGATAAATAGATAGCTAAAGTTAGATAGATCGATAGATGGCTACCTTAATATGAGAGAGAGCGAGAGAGCCACACAGAGGGACAGAGAGACAGACACACAGAGAGAGACGCATAGACACATACAGAGAGATGATAGGATAGATAGACATTTGGATAGATAAATGGGTCGATGGATGGATGGATGGATGGAGGTATATATTGTGCTTCTAAACGCGTGTGTTCTCCTGAGTCCAGTTAGTTTTGAGGGTTTGTGTCTAGTAATCTGGACTAGGGACACAGGAGGTCCCCGTATACAGGGCTCTCTCTCCGTACCTATCACTGCTAGCCGAGACAAGGTCGCAGGACACAGAGGGGCGGGGTCATCTTAAATCCCGCCTCCCCTCGCCACAGCAGCGTCAGGCGGAGCAGGAAGTTCATACATCAAAGGAGGTATGCAGGGAATACAGCAGAAGCCTGTGTGGGTGTGTGTGTGTGTGTTGCTCTGACACACTAATCCCGTATTATATAATCCAGATATGATGCTACTGACTGATCACACACACACACATCTGCCACAGAGGAATTCCATGGAATTTAAGAGGTTTCTTGTTCCTCCAGCAAATTAAAAAAATAAGCTTTAGTTTGGTGTGTGTGTGTTTGTGTGTGTGCTAGACCCTCAGTATAATAACATCAGACCAGCCCACCATTGCCAGGTATTGCAAGGTATGCAAAGTGCGTAGTGAGACTCCAGAACGCACGCACGCATGCGCACACATATTATATTATATTAAATGATCACACACACATTCCTATGCAAATCCCAGACACAACTTCACACACACATTTACACACTTCCAGACATACAAATAGCCCATGACAAAAATAGGTTAGTTATTGGTTCCATTTGATTGAAGGTGGTTTGGTTGTTGACTAAGTTAGTTTCAATCAGTTGTCTTGCTTAATGCCGCGTTTCCATTGGCGGGTGCGCTTCGGCCCAGCACGCCTTGACCCAGTAGTGAAGGTACGGTTTGGCCCAGCTCAGTTACGGCTTGCGTTTCCGCCGCCGACAGTACCCTTATGGTAGGGCGGGGTTTAAGCCGGTTGGCCATAGCCACGGCAGTTACGTAAGCGTCGTGACCTCTTAACAGCCCGACACAGTTTAGCCCGCTATAAATCCAGGAAAAGAGAAGAATGCGACACAACGAACAAAGAGCAACAATGTAGGATGTCCAAGAAGGACGTCAAACTTTTGTGCAACATTTTCATCTATAAACAAAGCTTTCACCGTTTCCCAGGAATACCTTGCGGGTACTGTGTTTGTTTGTTATTATCCCCCGATCCTGTCGTCCAATCAACAAACGGCGTGTGTAGCTTGAACTTGTTGGCACCCCTTCAGACGTCTCGGTACCCCAACAGAGGAGTACTGTGAGATGAGTACGGCTCATCACGGCTCGGTTCGGACCCCGGCCACTTTTGGCGGTGGAAACGCGAACAGTGCCGCACCTTTGCATACCGGGCCGACAGGCACCCGCCGGTGGAAACACGCCATTAGTTGATGTCAGTTTAGTTGCATTGGGTTGATGAAGTTGGTTCGGTTTTGTTTCGCTGGCTCATCCCAACACTTCCATAGTTCCCATCATAACAACACCGCAGGACCAGTACAGAGTTGTCGTTCCCAGGTGTGCTCAGTCTTAGTCCAGCCTCGGTAGTCAGGTGAAGATCCCCAGGTGTGCTTCACCTGCACGTCACATCCCACCGCCTGGCATCTGTTTCCCAGCTGGGTCGATCCCCATGGAAACCCCTCCCGCGGGCCCGCGTGATTGGCCGGCCGATGGGCTTGTTTACTGGAGGAGCGGTGGTGGAGGCAGCAGAGGAGAGCAGGAGGTTGAGACAGCGTGTCCTGCTGGAGTCTCTGAGAGGGGTCCTGACAGAGCCCCGTGGGAGGTGGGAGACGGGGTCTCCCAGCGGCACCAGCAGAAGGAGGGGGTTGCCGTGGGATACGCTGTGATGCTCTGGGGAGCGTCGTACTCCTGGCTCTGCACTTGTTTTTCGTAGGTATTGCTGCCCTCTCTTGCTTCTGACCACTAAAGTGGAGTCGTTGAGTTTTGTTGGGTGACCAGTAGACACTTTTTTTCTTAGACTCTCTCCTCGTCACTCCTCACTGCTACTCTCGACTCCTCTCGGCTTCCTCCCCTCTCGCCTTCCTCCCGTGGTGTCGACCTGCGCCTGCCTCTGGCCTGGGGCTACGTTGTGGTGTAAGCCTGGCTCTAACCCGCGGTGGTGTGGTCTGGTGTTGCAGGTCGCGGGCACTGCCCAAGCTGAAGGAGACCTCGTCCCATGAGTCTCTCCTGAGCCCTGGGAGTGCCGTGGAGGCCCTGGACCTGGCCATGGAGGACCACGTGTACATCAAGCCCCTGCACAGCAGCATCCTGGGACAGGAGTTCTGCTTCGAGGTACGGTTCTGTTTGCTTGCCCTGCTGGACCTTCAGTTTGGTTTTGTTTCCTTCAAGTTTATTTTTTACTTGTCATGAGGACAATGTACAAAAGGCATTAACCCCAAAGCACACACAGTGGATTTGCAACGCAAACAACAACTATAATCCTATTGTATCCATGGAGCAAAGCACACAGAGCGTGAATGTAGTTCGGCAGTGTTTTTCTGCTCGCTTCAAAAGCTGACTTTCCATTGACGGTCCCAGGGCAGGTACATAATGGGACGCCACCTCACCTGCGTACCTCACTCGTTAGTCTGGCACACTCGTGACCACAGGCGTCCTCTAGCTGAAGGGAATCACACCTGGAGAATAAACATCTCAATGGTTGGGTTCTGTGTGGTGAAATATTTAGAATCACAGGTATATTATATGTATTATTTTTTATTCAACATCTGGTTTGTCTCATTGAGCTTGTTCACCTGAAGAGCTCGGATGGCTGCAGAAACGTACAAACTGATTAAATTAATATGGTGTTATGATTGTGATTATGATGATGATTATTATAGAACTAAAAGCTACTCGACTTTGACTTGATAACTAGAAGGGATGTATCCAAGGGTGCATGTGTACCGTCACCAGCCAGGTGTATGTGGTTTGTGAGCTGCAGGTTAGTTACACAGTAAATTATAACACTAACATTCACATGTTCCTGGGTGACAGGTGACCTACTCTGGAGGAACCAAGTGTTTCAGCTGCACATCCATGTCTGAGAGGGACAAATGGATGGAGAACCTGAGGAGAACCATCCAGCCCAACAAGGTAGGAGATGTCTCGAAAACACGGTGATACCGTCTGCATACAGTGCAACAACACAGCATGAGTCGTTGCACTGAATCCGTCCTCCATTTCGAACAATTCAGAATGCTAATAAAGCTAGAACACTGATATACAAACAGACCCTCTTTGTCAATAGGAGCTGAAGTAGGTTAAACTTGATCAAGGATGAGATAGATGTTGAGTATTAGGAAGAAGATCTGTAAAAACGAAACTTAATCATTTCATTTTTTATTTGAAACCAAATCAGAACATCTCCCTTCACACAGAGAACAGACATTTGGAACGTGTATAATGGAGTTAATAGGATCACAAGAACAGAATGGGGTAAGGGAAATGGAACCTATGCGATTAGGATTTCTCTTTACGACCTAACCATGATTATTTTTTTCTAATATATTTTTATGTCGGATTTGGTCCTTTATGGACAGCACAGGGCAGTGGGTGAGCAAGAACGACTGTTAGCAAAGGGACCGTCGCCACGGCCTACCGTCGTAGCTACCATGCATGTTAGCATAGGACCGCCGCGGTGGGGGACCTTCCGTGGCACTCTGCATCGATATATATGCTGAATAGATATCACCTTCAGCTTCTAAGCATGCGTCAACAATGCCGCCATCTTGCCGCGGGGTAACCTCCCACCTGAATGAATGGACGTCAATGGGACACAGGTCCCTTCACACTCCAAATCACTCTAAATCGCCTTATTTTTAAGCCACGTTCATTCATTCAGGTGGGTGGTTAACCCACGGCAAGATGGCGGCGGCATTGACGCATACTTTCCATTGACCAGCGCAGCTCAGGCGATATCTCGTCAGTATTTATATCTATGGGTACTAGCATAGCGCCGTCCTAACATACAAGGTACTGTGCATTTTAGCATAGGACCGCCGCGGCGTGTGACCCCCTAGAATGACCCTGTGAGTGAGATCGTCATTTTAAGCGTTCTGGCGATTTTTTGGCCGACAGGACAACTGCCGGCGTGTGGAGAACCTGCTGCGCCTGTGGATCATCGAGGCCAAGGACCTCCCGGCCAAGAAGAAGTACTTCTGCGAGCTGTGTCTTGACGACACGCTGTACGCCCGCACCACCAGCAAGATGCGCCACGACAGCCTGTTCTGGGGCGAGCACTTCGACTTCTCCAGCCTGCCGCCCGTGCACAGCCTCACCGTGCACATCTACCGCGACGTAGACAAGAAGAAGAAGAAGGAGAAGAACAACTACGTGGGGCTCGTCAACATCCCCGTCTCCACGGTGACGGGCCGGCAGTTCGTGGAGAAGTGGTACCCGGTGAGCACGCCCACCACCAGCAAGGCCAAGGGGGGCGGCCCCTCCATCCGCATCAAGTCGCGCTACCAGAGCATCAGCATCCTGCCCATGGAGCAGTACAAGGAGTTTGCCGAGTTCATCACCAACAACTACGGCATGATGTGCTCCGTGCTGGAGCCCGTCATCAGCGTGCGCAACAAGGAGGAGATGGCCTGCGCCCTGGTGCACATCCTGCAGAGCACCGGCCGCGCCAAGGTAGCTAGCATGGTGTGACTGTTGAGCACAGTAGGATGTACGCCATGAGGCTACATAGGGGTAGCATGATGTGACTGTGTAGCGTGGTATAATGTTACCCTTGTATAAGCTACCTAGAGCTAGCACAGTGTCATAGCATTGTAGTCTAGCAAACACCTAGTACTAGCATAGTGTTAGTATTTAGCATAGTAAACTAGCATAGTATAAATTACTGTACTTTACCAAGTACTTAATTATATAAATATTATAATACACAATATACAATCTTTTACAACCTGGCATGCTGAATGTGGTAAAGGCGTTCGGCTCCTCAGAGTAAAAGTATTCAGTTAAACTTAGTAAGAGGATGCCTTCTAAGTTTCACTGAATACCTTTACTCTGTAGAGACTCCTTTACAACATTCAGCAGTGTGCTTCCACCAGCCAGTGCTGCGTGCTCCTCGCTGGTGGTCTTCAGGGTAGTGAGCTCCCTGGGGTTCCTGTGTGTGCGCAGGACTTCCTGACGGACCTGGTGATGTCGGAGGTGGACCGCTGTGCGGACCACGACGTGCTGATCTTCAGGGAGAACACGCTGGCCACCAAGGCCATCGAGGAATATCTGAAGCTGGTGGGGCAGAAGTACCTGCACGACGCGTTGGGTGAGCAGAGCCAAGACAATAAGCACGATGTCGTCGGCATAGAACCTGATAAAGTCCTCTTCCTATTGGCTGATGACAAAGTACCCTTCCGCCAGACAAATTTCTGTTTTTCTTAAACTAAATGTCTTAATATTAGGCTATCCCCTTTACGAACTTTTTAGGGATTTGTCGAGATTGAGAGTGATAGCTATGCCTTTTTATTTTATGACATGTCTTAAGCATAATCATCTTAACTATATTTCAGCTGAAAAGCAGGTTTGATAAAACAATTTATGAAAGGTTGTGTGAGAGGGATGCAAAGTCTCCAGCCAGTGATACCCGATACAGCGTTTGGGGCCAGTATCTGTCCCCGGTCCCCAGTAGTGACTGGCTGCATCCCCACCTGATACTGCATCGATTACCACGGAGAGAAAACCACCCGAGTCTGAACTCTGATCGATGAGGGGGATATTTATTATGATGTCATTCTATCGTCTCCCAGAGGGCACCACTATTGGTTGCATCAGAGGGGACACGCCGTGAAGAGAAGCCCCGTAGAGCCAATCAAAGTGATCAATTGATCGGTTTCACAATTTCCTGTCGGAGCGTTTAAGAGGATGTTGAGAGGGTCGCTTTTGGAAGTCGGTTTCGTTAGAGCCATGTTTCAGTCTTGGTCCTTGCATCCATCCAAGATCCTTATATCCCTGAGACTTGATTTGGGTTGGATTGGATCAGATTTGATTAAGATTACGTTGTCATTCGGTTTACATTTATAATTGGATTGAATTGGATCAGGATTGGGATAAGGACTTGGATGTGGACTGAATGCTGAGCAGTTGTTCCACTTTGCTGCTGCTAGAAGCCCCTTTCAGATGTGGAGATACTTAAGTAACGGCTAAGTAACGGCTCTGGGACAGTAGCATGAGGAGAGTGGGAAAGACTGGAGACGGTTTGAGCCTCGTCAGTTTCTTTGAGCCCCCAGACAGAGTACACATCTGTACGCTTCCACATTCAGACATGAAGGGTCCGTCACCAGGCGTTGACACTTATACCGTCTTCAAAGAACTGTGTGTGTCTCTCTCTCTCTCTAGGAGAATTCATCAAGGCGTCTGTCTCTAACCCGTCTCTCTCTCCCTCTCCATCTCTCTAGGAGAATTCATCAAGGCTCTGTATGAGTCGGATGAGAACTGTGAGGTGGACCCGGGTCGCTGCTCCAGCGGGGAGCTGCCGGAGCACCAGAGCAACCTGAAGATGTGCTGCGAGCTGGCCTTCTGCAAGATCATCAACTCCTACTGGTAAACACATTGCAAAGCTAACATGCTTCTGACAAGGAGCTCCCAGTCCTTTCCCTTGTAAACTCATTAGGTTTCTGGTTATTGCTGGTGACTCCATGTGTTCCTCCATGCGAGTACTGTGTTCCCCCTCTCTCTCCCTCCCTGTCAGTCTGTGTACTGTGTTCCCCCTCTCTCTCCCTCCATGTCAGTCTGTGTACTGTGTTTCCCCTCTCTCTCCCCCCTCTCTCTCCCTCCCTGTGAGTCTGTGTACTGTGTGCTCACTTCTCTCTCCCTCCCTGTGAGTCTGTGTACTGTGTTCCTCCTCTCTCTCCCCCCTCTCTCTCCCTCCCTGTGAGTCTGTGTACTGTGTTCCCCCTCTCTCTCCCCCCTCTCCCTCCCTCCCTGTGAGTCTGTACTGTGTGCTCACCTCTCTCTGCCCCCCCCAGCGTGTTCCCGCGGGAGCTGAAGGAGGTGTTTGCGTCGTGGCGGCAGCGCTGCCTGGCCCGCGGCCACTCCCAGGACATCAGCAAGCGTCTGATCAGCGCCTCCCTCTTCCTGCGCTTCCTGTGCCCCGCCATCATGGCGCCCTCCCTCTTCAACCTGATGCAGGAGTACCCTGACGACCAGACCTCCCGCAACCTCACCCTCATCGCCAAGGTCATCCAGAACCTGGCCAACTTCACCAAGTAGGTCCCTGGCCAATCACAGCGTGGGGGGGGAGGGGTCTATGAGTTTGATTGGCGGTGCTTACAGGTTCAGCTGGTTTAGAGTGGGTGGGGCTATGGGATTGCTCTGTTTTAATGTAGGAGCGGGGGCTAAGGTCACACTTGGTTAAATGTAGGCAGGGCTAAAAGAGTCACCAGAGTAATGGGGGCGGGGTTTAAATTATCATCTGGGTTAATGGAGGCGGGGTTTACATTGTCACCTGGATTAATCAAGGTGGGGTTTACGTGGCCAACTTGGTTTAGTGGGCGGAGCTTTTAGGTCACCTGGATGACGTGGTCGGGTTCACAGGGTCACCTGGGTTACTGGGGCGGGGCTTATAGGGTAACCTTGGTTTATTGGGCTCACAGGGTCACCGTGGTTACACTGAACTTTTAACTGAGGGGAGATGGTCTGTTGGTTTGTTTTATTGACGGCAGCAGGAAACATGATTGGATCAGATCTCTTTGGCCCAGATCAGATGTGTTTAGATGTGATTACAGGTGATTGGATTACACAACGCTGGTCAATCTCAGAGTGAAACAGATCTTTGTTCCCCCTCCCTGTCCCCCTCTTTGTGTCTCTTTGTCTCACATCCCACTCTTCTCCTACTCTGTTTCTCGTACTCCCTGTCCGTCCCTCACCATATATCTATTTCTGTATCTGTCTCCCTGTCTTCATTACTCATTTCTTCTCTTTCTGTCTTGATTTCTTCTCTAAATCCCTCTGTCCCCTTCTCTCCCCCGTGCTTCCCTCTCTCTCTCCCCTCCCTCTCTATCTCCCCCGTCCTCTCGCCTCCCCCCCTCCCTCTCTCTCCTCCCTCTCTCTGCCCTACCTCCCTCCCTCTCTCCGCTCCTCTTCCCCCCCTTCCTCCACCCCTCCCCCCTCCCCCCTCAGGTTTGGGAACAAGGAGGAGTACATGGCCTTCATGAATGACTTCCTGGAGCACGAGTGGGCGGGGATGATGCGTTTCCTGTCTGAGATCTCCAACGCGGAAACCCTGTCCAACATGCCCGGTTTCGAGGGCTACATCGACCTGGGCCGCGAGCTGTCCACCCTGCACACGCTGCTCTGGGACGTGGTCACGCAGCTGGACAAGGTACACGCTCTATGCACATACTCGCACATATACCCACACATATGCATATGCACATACTCACACATATACACACACTCGAACGTATACACATATATACATGCACACACTTGCACACCTGCAAATGCACGCACCCTCGCACGTATGCAAACATATACACACACACACGCGTTCACATATATACATAGGCGTTCACACGTATACGAACAAACACTCACACATTTACACACACAACGACAGCACATCAACGCACATATTGTTTGTTGTCATTGTGTTGTCATTTGTGCTTGTGTGGATGTGTGTATGTGCATGTTACATGCTGGTGTCCATCTGTTTTTTTCTGTGCTTGGGTGTGTGTGTTTGTTGGTGTTTGTGCATGTCTGGTGTGCACGCCTGTATATTTGCATTTTGCGTGCCCGTGTGCGGGTGGCTACGCGACTCAAGTTGAGTCACCTACCAGTCATAGACCAATCAGAGATAGCCTGCCTGGATCCGGTGCGGTAGACTTCCTGGTGGTCGCCATGACTACCAGGAAGTCTGCTAACACCGGGCCCTCATCACCAGCATGGTCGTATTTTGCCTTTGAGTTTGAGTCTTGATTCTGTGCAGTTCTGTGCTGTGGTTCTATACGGTTCTGGGCGGTTCTGTGGAGTTGTAGCAGCATGGCTGTCGGTTGACCAAACCTTCATTAAGTTCTCCTTGTGTTTTCCTTTTTTTTTTCTCCCCATCCTTCTCCCTCCCCCCATCCCTACTCCCCTCCTCCCTCCCCGTTACCATGGTATCCCTACCTTGTCACCAACGCATCCTGGTGCTTCTCTGTTTCTGCCAAACCCAAACCACACACACACACACACACACACACACACTGTAAACACACACGCACACACACGCGTTTGGAAACCCCAGGGTGAAAATTCCTTCCTGCAGGCCACTGTGGCAAAGCTGGGCCCGTTGCCCCGGATACTGGGAGATATGAGTCGCTGCCTCGCCAGCCCCTCCCCCATGCAGCATCCGCTCCGAGGCTCCGCCCACAACATCAGCGGCAGCCTATCGTCTGGCTTGCACCGCATCTTCCAGGAGCCCACCGACAGGTAAACACACGCGGACAGACACACACGCTGACAGACACACACGCGGACAGACACACACGCTGACAGACACACACGCGGACATATACACACGCTGACATACACACACGCGGACATACACACACGCGGACATACATACACGCTGACAGACACACACGGACAGACACACACGCTGAGAGACACCCACGCGGACAGACACCCACGCGGACAGACACACACGCTGACAAGACACACACGCGGACCTACACACACGCTGACAGACACCCACGCGGACAGACACACACGCTGACAGACACACACGCGGACAGACACACACGCGGACAGACACACACGCGGACAGACACACACGCGGACAGACACACACGCTGACAGACACACACACTGACAGACACACACGCGGACAGACACACACACTGACAGACACACACGCGGACAGACACACACACTGACAGACACACACTGACTGACAGACACACACGCGGACACACACGCTTACAGACACACAGCCAGGGAGGCAGATACACGCTGTGTGTTAAGTGTCTAGGGAACCACTTGTGGTGTGTGTTTGCAGCATGAATAGCTTCATTTGATGGATGACGCAGACTCCGTTGACACTTTCAAAAGATAACCGAGGCTTCTGAATATAGGCTCCATACTTGATGAACGCCCTCATGGGGACATGAGTTCTATTTATGTCGTTTGGAGAGAACTGAGGAAACGTTGGAGATTAAATTTGGCACCAATAATAATGAGAGGCTGTTAAAGTTTCAACATTGTTCATTTATCAAATAGTCAATAAATCACACTGGACCAAGTTTCAGTGCTGTGCTATTGGTCCAATACTGTTTGTCAAAGTCCATTCCTATTGGCCAGAGCATCATTCACTCAATCAACATGTCCATCCCTGCGGGCTATAACCAGGAAGTGATGCCGCTCTATGTCTAGCGTCCTAACGATGTCTCCGTCCCCCCCAGCGAGGTGCGCAGCCTCAAGTCCCCGCCCCCGGAGGCCGTGGAGCCGGCCTATGGCCGCGGCGGCCAGCGCCCCCTGCTGGGCAAGCAGCACCCCTCCACCCTCAGCATGAGCTTCTCCGAGCAGGAGGAGCGCGAGGCCACGCTGCCCCCCAACGCCCGCAGCCTCTCCCTGGTGGACCTCCAGGACCCCCACCCCGCCGGCAGCGGCCCCCAGGGGCCCCCGCTCCTCCAGGAGGCCCCGCCCAGGCTCAGCAGGGCCGGCTCGCAGGTGTCCGTGGGCCACCCGGGGGGGCTCCAGCTGCCTCACTCCCTCGCCCCGCACTCCCGGGCCGCCCCGCCCGCCCGGGACCTGGGGCTCCTCCCCCAGAGCGCGCCCCAGGTGCGGCGGCCGCTCCACCAGCCGCTGAGCCAGCAGCGCAGCCTGCAGCCGCTCTCCTTCCAGAACCCCGTCTACCACCTCAGCAACCACGCCCCCGGCCACGCCCTCGGCCACGGACACGCCCCTGGCCACGCCCCCGGCCACGCCCCCGGCCACGCCCAGCCCCTGCAGCAGCAGCAGGACTCCAGCTCGGAGAACCTGAGCACGGGCAGCTCCCACACCTCCCGCAGCCGCGCCCCCACCGAGAGCTCGGAGGAGCTGAGCGGCGCCGGCAGCCAGCTGGGGCTCCGGGGCCACGTGGCGTCCAGCAGCAGCCTGGAGGACTTTGCCGGGGGGGGCAGCGGCGGCCGCGGCAGCAGCAGGCGGAGCACGCAGAGCGAGGAGTGCCCCGTCCCCCGGCGCCACGCCCACACCCCCGCCCAGGACTCGCCGCTCACGGCGGTGGCGGTCCCGCGGCAGAGCACTGCCACGGGCACCGCCCACATCGTCCGCGTGGAGCAGAGCCGGCCGGCCAGCGCGCGCACGGCCAGGCCCCTCCCCCCCAGCGGCTCCGCCCACAGCAGCTGTAGCACACACACCGAGCCCGGCGACGCCTCCCCGGGTCACATGGTCCCGGGGCAGACGGTACCCGGTCCGGTGGTTGCAGCCGGTCAGACGGCGGCGGTGGTGGTGGTGGCGGCGCCATTAGCGTCCCCGGCAGGACAGACGGCACCGTGTCAGTCCCCCCGGCAACCGGGCACAGCGGAGAGCCCAGTCCCAGCACTCAGAAGGCAGCAGGTAATATCACACACGCACACACACAGTGTAGCGCGCACACACACACACACACGCACGCGCACACTGTTATACACACTGTTATACACACTGTTATACACACTGTTATACACACTATTAAACACTCGTCAAACACATAAGTAGAAATGAAAATAATAAAAAATGAACAATAGGAAAAAGGTAGCAACAATATACAAGATACGTAGATAAGACACTGGACTGCCCCTGTGAGGGGGCTTTAATGTAAAGGTCAAACCATATTATATATATAGGTCTACGCCTCAGGGGAGTGGACCTCCAGAACCAGAGCCTCACAGCAGCCTCGTCCCCTCTCTCTCAGGTCCAGTCTCCAGTGGAGGCGGTTGCCATAGAAACGGTCACCATGTCGCCGGTGGAGCGGACCGCTGCCTGGGTGCTCAACAACGGGCAGTATGATGAGGAGGAGGAGCAGGAGGCGGCCGGAGGAGGAGGAGCAGGAGGAGCAGGAGGAACAGGAGCAGCAGCAGCAGCAGCAGCAGTAGGAGGCAAGGAGGAGAGCCGCAACGCTGAGAAGGTGAGGAGGAGAACTGGGTGCTGAGGTGTTGGAAACGATCACGCACACACACACACACACACACACACATCTGGAACAATCGGTAGGGAAAGAGAGAGAGAGAGAGAGACTGGTGTGTAATGGAGTGGGAGTTATAAAGTTGTGTGAGAGTCAGGTTGGGTTTCTAAAAACCCAGTGGTCCTGGTTCTACTCTGAGTGGGACCAATGGTTCCAGCCCCGGGCTACACAGTAGGTCCGGCTGCAGTCCCTCGTTCTCAGATCCCCTCCTCGTCTCCCCCCCCCCCCTCCCCTCCAGTACGAGCAGGAGATCTCTAAGCTGAAGGAGCGCCTGCGGGGGTCCGGGAGGAGGCTGGAGGAGTACGAGCGCCGGCTGGCTGCCCAGGAGCAGCAGATGCAGCGCCTCCTGCAGGAGTACAAGGGCCGGCTGGAGGACAGCGAGGAGCGGCTGAGGAGGCAGCAGGACGTCAAGGACAGCCAGATGAAGGGCATCAACTGCAGGTGAGGGGAGGGAGGAGGAGGTGGGGGTCCAGCAGGAGGCGCTGGAGCTCCACCCCTGTGGATGGGCTGGAGACGATCATCGAACGCACCCGCAACTTTTAAACTGTATTGACCTCTGCACCACCTATTAACAATCTACGTTTGGTTTTAAATCAAGAAATATATATGATAATGTTCTGTAAAAAAAAATATGCATGCTGTTGGGTTTGCTAACCCTGTCTGTCTGTGCGTGTGTGTGTGTGTGTGCGTGTGTGTGTGTGCGTATGTTCGGCGTGTGTTTGTGCGTCCAGGCTGATGGCGGTTGAGGAGGAGCTACGGAGGGACCATGCAGAGATGCAGGCCGTGATCGACGCCAAGCAGAAGATCATCGATGCTCAGGTAACCCCTGACCCCTGAGAGGAGTCACCTCAGCATCGCTACACTCTGGGTCTCACCAGGGCCCCCTGTAGACCAGGACTCTGGGTCTCACCAGGACCCCCTGTAGACCAGGACTCTGGGTCTCACCAGGGCCTCCTGTAGACCAGGACTCTGGGTCTCACCAGGACCCCCTGTAGACCAGGACTCTGGGTCTCACCAGGGCCTCCTGTAGACCAGGACTCTGGGTCTCACCAGGGCCCCCTGTAGACCAGGACTCTGGGTCTCACCAGGGCCCCCTGTAGACCAGGACTCTGGGTCTCACCAGGGCCTCCTGTAGACCAGGACTCTGGGTCTCACCAGGGCCCCCTGTAGACCAGGACTCTGGGTCTCACCAGGGCCTCCTGTAGAGCAGGACTCTGGGTCTCACCAGGGCCTCCTGTAGACCAGGACTCTGGGTCTCACCAGGGCCTCCTGTAGACCAGGACTCTGGGTCTCACCAGGGCCTCCTGTAGACCAGGACTCTGGGTCTCACCAGGGCATCCTGTAGAGCAGGACTCTGGGTCTCACCAGGGCCCCCTGTAGAGCAGGACTCTGGGTCTCACCAGGGCCTCCTGTAGAGCAGGACTCTGGGTCTCACCAGGGCCTCCTGTAGACCAGGACTCTGGGTCTCACCAGGGCCTCCTGTAGACCAGGATTCTGGGTCTCACCAGGGCCTCCTGTAGACCAGGACTCTGGGTCTCACCAGGGCCTCCTGTAGACCAGGACTCTGGGTCTCACCAGGGCCTCCTGTAGACCAGGACTCTGGGTCTCACCAGGGCCTCCTGTAGACCAGGACTCTGGGCTACATCAGGGCCTCCTGTAGACCAGCTAATTGACCTTCTGGCTATCCAGATGAAACTAGACTCGAACATTGTATGTATCCTGCAAGCGATATAAATACTGCTCTGTTGAACCTGTTGTTGCCCTGTTGTCTGTTGTCTTGTTTTGTTCTCTTACGTGATTAACCCACAGAGACGAGGGCACCTTTGAACATAACTCATTATAATCTAAATGTGTGACCTGAAGAGTCTTCCTCCTCGGTGTCCATTCCTCTCAACCGTTCCCTCTTCCTGGGCTTCTACAAGCCCCGCCCGCTTCCTGTGGTCACCGCCTCCCCCCTCTCCTCGTTCCCGTCACCACTGAGTTCAGACCAGGAATCAGTCGCACGCTAACGCTGACCCTAAAGCTAATGCTGAAGCTAATTCCCCTGAGAGTTATCATGAGTAGAGGGTGCCAGAGCCTCACGGCATACTGTCTGTTGTGAGACAGCTGACCTACTACCTCTCTGACCCCAGTGCAACCCGCACACAAGAAAGCTCTGAGCCCAACGACGGAGACATTGCAGAACCCCAACCATGGGGCTAACTGACTTTGAAGCCGCTCCTCTAGGCTAGCTGACAGAGTGGGCGTGGCTCACAGAGATGGCTCGGTTCTACCACGTAACCCTCCCTCTACTTCATAATAACTCCAGGTGTGTGCTACCTGAGAGGCTGTTCCCTGCCACAGAACCGCCCACTCTGGGTCCCTGTGGCTGGGGAACCCGGCCGGTTCTGTGGGGAGATGAGGTGATTTTGTTCCCTGTGTCCTGCTGAGTTACAGGTCAATAGGGGATCTGATCTTAACGAATCAGGCAAGTAAGAACGTAGCCCCTTCCCCCCTTCCCCCTTTGCACAAGCCCGCTCGACCACCGCTCGACCCCCCCCCCCCCCCCCCTTCTCACTGGTTTTAACCCCAAACTGTGATGGCATCATCCCACACCTTTCTCCCTTTTATATTGGCTGGAGCAAGACTAGACCCGGGCAAAGTATGCAGTGATTGGTCTATATACGCTGAATGACACATGAGATTGTATTGATTGTTATGATGTGTCAAACCGTCTCAGGCCCCAGGTGTCTGAAGACGTCGGGGGGGGGGGGGGGGGGGGGGGGTTGGTTATGATTGTTTACTGCCTGTCCTCTTCCACTGCTTAACCCCCTACTTCACCCACCTCCTCCTCCCCTCACTGTTGACCCCTGACCTGGCTGGCTCACTGACCCCCCCCCCCCCCCCCCCCCGGAGGTCTGGTGTTGTTGAGAGTTACGATAAAGTTAAAACGGAACAGTGTATGCAACCCAATGACAGTTTTACAGTGGTCCACGGTAATCTTTCTGCTGCTGAGCCTTTCACCCAGTAGTGCATACAGATTCATTTCTGGGATCGTGGCCAATGGAAACTGAACGTACATAACTCTGATTTAGAGCAAACAGAATGTGCAGCAACGCTAAAACTCGCTCACTACTCTATGATGTAAGACTCTTCTGGAAACATATTTCTTGACGACGGGATACTTGAAATCATTAGCATGACAAGATAGCCTGGCGACGCTTAATAGACTTATTGATGTGGACCAATCGTAGGGACTCTCTGGCTCCGCCCCAGCTAGATGTGTGGTTGATTCACTGCCTTCACTTGTTCTACTTTTGAGGCAAAACTGTTTGAAAGTGATGGATTGAGGCGAAGCAATCGCTGCTGTCAGGTCACAACCGAAAAAAAACACTGAGGTGTTACGTTAGTCGTTAGCGTGTCGTGTGACGCAACTCAGCAGCCCAGGGGGCGTGTCCCCACCTGTCCATCAGACAGGGTACCTACCTGACAACAGTGATTCACCGTACCTTTCTGGTCACCTGTGTGACCCTTGCTCGTCTACTCTCCTCTCCTCTCTCTCGCTCTCGCTCTCTCCCCCAGGAAAAGAGGATTAGCTCTCTGGACGCGGCGAACTCGCGGCTCATGTCGGCACTGACCCAGGTGAAGGAGCGCTACAGCATCCAGAACCTCCGCAACGGCCTCTCGCCCACCAACCCCACCAAGCTGTCCATCACCGAGAACGGAGAGTTCAAGAACAGCAGCTGCTGATGGGTCCACGTCCTCCAAGATGCAGGACCCCCGCCCTCTGCCCCCGCAGCCCCACACACACACACCCCCTCCTGTCAGTGCGAGGGGGAAGGGGCGTGGTGTAATCTCAGTGAAGCCCCGCCCCTATTTGGATAGTAGCAGTGGGAGGGGCTCTAGGACAGGACTGGGCACACAAAGAATGTCTAGATAGAGATATATATCTATATCTATATATATATATGGTGAATATGTATGTATATAGGTGGTATAGGTGGTGTATAGAGATGACGATGATGTCCTGGAAAACTGACTTATTACTCAGCCCGCGGACTGTTGTTAAGCTACTTCCTGTCTGGGGGATGTGGACCACCTGTCCAGAAGAAAAAGCACAGAGGTGAATGCTGCAAGAAGACATGTTTAAAAAAAAAAAATGAAACTACACACAAACCAAATCAACGCAAGAGCTGTTTTATATCAACTATTTTTTATGTTTATGTTATGGTTCATTTCAAACTTGTGCTTTTTGTTCTGTTGTCGTTGAGGGCTGAACACCGGCGGACAAAACAAACTCGTCCGCTCACGTTTATCCTCAACGTTTTTATAAGGCAGAGAGAGAAGCGTTTGATTAGAGGAGGTTTTAATTTATTCCTATGTTGTCACCCGCTATCGAGTCCGGCGAGTGGATTTTCTACCTGTTGCTAACTACTGTCACCGTGTCCGTCTGTCAATTATGGGAAGCCAAACAGTTAAAAAATATGCGTTTTTTAACACGTTAACGTATTAAAATGTGTGTATTTATGAACCGCTTTGCTTTCCAGACATTACGCTGCGTCACGGCACACGCTGTTCCCCGTTGCACAAGACACCTCCCCGATGAACTTTTGTTTCTGTGTTTAACCCACGCACAGTTGTCTGGTGTTTAGAATAAAATCTGCCTGTACGCCTTTGCCTGTTTCTCTGTCTCCGTCTGTCCACACGTATTCAGGTTATGCGTCTTATAGTTTATGATATAGTTTATGCTGACGTAAAACTAAAGCCAAGCATCCCTCAGCCTCCGGTCGTGACCCCACCTTTGGCTGCACGATACACAGATTGTGTCCCTGAAAATGTCGGATTTTTTTGCTACAGAAATGTTGATTTTTACATTTAATTTTATTGAACTATACTATGGCTTCGAAATCTGAAGATGTTGGATTACAGATTCCTGTTTATGCATACTGATCGGGTCATTCGTAACCACAAACAAGAAAACAACTTAGCTTTTTGTAATGCTTATACGATCACTTATATGTTAATAAAAAAGATTATCAAATTGTATATAAATTAAAACTTGATGTCATGAATTGAATGGCACAGAAGTGAGGGCACCCTGCCAGCAAGGTGTGAGAACTCCTGCCTTCATAATAAGTGTCAGGGATAAACTTCCCGAAACCAAGTGGGAAGAACAATACCTGAAGAACCAAGGCTCTGCGGGACGGTTTGTTTATATTTGATGTTTAGTATCTATATATATATATATATATATATATATATATATATATATATATATATATATATATATATATATATATATATATATATATATATATATATATATATATATATATATATATATAATAACACGGGTTTAAATAATGTACTGATCTGAATGTACGACCTGAAACGTTTAACTGTAGACTCCAGTCCATTAGGGGGCGATATGCAGACGACTTTGTCTTCCCGCTGCGACTAAAAAGCTAAATACCCCAAGAGAAGGCCTGCATGGTTGTTCTGGTCTGTTTATGGTTCGATTGGATAACAAAGTGAAAAGCAAAACACCAAAAATTATAGGAACACATATTAAGGTAGGTTGTATGGTGTTGTCATTGATATGGATTGTATTATGAGATAAGTGGGCTGAGTGTTTGGGTTTCAAGGTGCTAACACCAGGTTCTCCACCTCCCTTCGGACAATGTTCATGAATCTTGTTTGTCTCGTTTGTACTGCTAGTTTACCCAATTTAATCGGGAATAAGCATTGTAACATAAACTTTCTTTTTGTCGCAGTTTGCATGATCAGATTTCAGGTCGAACGAGTCAGTAGGATGTCGTCTGTTGAAGCCTAATATACTAAAAAACTAATATAGCTATGTATATTGTTATCCTATTTATACCTGAGACCCAAGACTCTATTCTATTTTAGCCTAACTCTTAATGGATTAAGCGGTGTTTAATTGTTGTATTTACCAGTATTTGGTAGATTTCATAGATCTAGCCTAAACTCGACTAGGTGGTGCTGTTGTTTTATTTGCGGCGTTACTATTTCTTTCTTTTTATGCGTTGTTTTGCGCAATTTCCGTTGTGCTGCAGATGGGAACGCATGTTTTGGGGAAAATATGGTATCTGTGTCTGTTTGGGGTCTACTATAAGCCTGTCATTCAGCCTCAATTAAATTATTGAATGGCTTACCTTTCTTTCTACCTGGCTACCTGTGCACTCATTGCACATGCAGGGCATCTTCCACAATGCTGGCAGACTGTCGGGATTTAAAAATTGGCTGGGAAGGGTGCTCTGGCTGGGTCCTCCAACTTGCTAGATTTAATAGAGTAGGGCCCGACCGATATTGATTTTTGAGTGCCGATGCCGATTATTTTCAGAGAAAAATTACGATTACGATTTAATCGGCCGATTAAAAAAAAGAAAAGCATATAAAACGTAGTTTTTGATACCTTAAATATACTTTAAACACTTTTGACGAATATATGAATTGAATGCAGAACCTTTGAGTGTTTTAGAATACATTTATAGTCAAAAATGAGTGTAATGTAAAATGTAAAATAAATAACTAACTCCCAATGTGCTGCGCTCGTGAGCAGTGACTAACACGTGCGTGCTGAGCAGTATGGTCTCACCGTTAGAGTCTACAGTATAACAAATTAACATGGCCTGGGACCTAAAGAAAAACAGGCACAACATGCTCAAACAACGCGTCTTGTGTACATTAGTGAGGTGAGCGCGCAGCTGCCTGAGCGAGCGTGCTTTCATGTTGTACGGTAAAATTCAATTTCCTCTTTTTTACTCCAGCTAAAGTTGTTAGTTAGCAAGGCGAGTAGGAGCGCAATCTGCAGGATACTAAGCGCAATAACATTTAAAAAAAATAAATAATAATAATAATAATAATCGGTTGTTATCGGCGTCTTTTTGGCCGATGCCGATTATTTTCAAAAAGGCTATAATCTGCCGATTAAATCGGCGGGCCGATAAATCGGTCGGGCCCTAATAGAGAGAGCTGCTGAAGCTTACAGTTGTGTTTCCAACAGAGGTGTGCATCCCCATCGCAGAATGGCGGATATCAAGAACTTCCTATATGCCTGGTGCGGCAAGAAGAAGCTCACCCCAACCTACGACATCCGGGCAGCGGGCAACAAAAACCGCCAGAAGTTTCTCTGTGAGGTAAGGACACCAAGTGGTTGTCTCATAAGTTATATTAAACCAGCTCATTAGTTCTCAACCCTATTCACGTTTCACCCTTTTCCTGTTTTAAACTCTCTAAGCTCTCTGGGCGCCCAGTGTGAGTAGCACAGATTCAGTGTGTGAGCGTCATTGCTCAGCCTATTGACCCGTTTCTATGAAGGAGGCGCAGCGCGTTGACCGATACCCCTCTCCCCCAGGTCCGCATCGAGAACTTCAACTACACCGGCATGGGGAACTCCACCAACAAGAAGGACGCCCAGTCCAACGCGGCCCGGGACTTCGTCAACTACCTGGTCCGGACCGGGGAGATGAACGCGGCGGATGTCCCGGCGCACGGGGTGAGGCTGCCTTCTGGCTCTTAGTCGTGATTTCATGAATGAATGAAAGAGTCCTAATAGTGAGGGACGTGTTAAGGTTCCATCATAAGATCATTACTAATGCCTTTGGCAGCCTTTGTGCATTGAAATGCACTCGCTATGCAAACGAGCACTGCTCAACGCTATTTAGGAGAAGACACTTCGGACATCACTGGGCACAATTTCAGCCAATGAAAAATGGCAGTGTAATAAGTATACATTATTTTAGAGGATGTTATTCATAATATACAATATATATTTGTAATCCTTTTGAAATTACGTTTTACTTGAGGCTTCACGAATGACTTCTGTGAGTCGAACAGATCTCAGCTTGAAGATGGTCTTTAATTTGTGTGTGTGTGTGTGTGTGTGTGTGTGTGTGTGTGTGTCTGTCAGGCCAGTGTTAGTGTTCCGGACGGCCCTCCGCCCCCTAGTGGTGATGGAGAGGCGTACGGCGGCCTGCCCTCCAGCGGGCCGCTGCCCCCACACATGATGGTGAAATCGGAACCGGGTAGGACACGCACACACAAATACGCAAACACATGCTGAAATGTACGCACCTGCTTAAATACACAAACACACACTCGGAAATTCATATAACCCTATTCAAAATCCTGAAGTCTCCACAAACAAACCTTTGTATTATAATCCATAGCTAAAACTTAATATAGTTTACTTTGTTGGTAAACAATGTGTGTTTTTTGTGTGCGTCCAGGTCCAGGTCAAGGTCCAGGTCCAGGTCAAGTTCCAGGTCCAGGTCCAGGTTTTGGCTCTGGTCCCGGAGCTCCCGGGTCAGGTTACTCACGGGGAGGAGGAGGAGGAGGAGGAGGAGGAGGAGGAGGAGGAGGAGGTGCTCCATGGGAGCGAGGAGCCAACCTGCAGGAGTACTACGCTCGAAAAGACGAACAGGAAGCCAATGCGGTAGGTCACTTCCTGTTTTTCCTGACTGCAGCCAATCAGAAATCAGGAAGTACATGTTACTGAATGGTAACATTATTAATTAATCAATTATGGAGCTCTGAATACTTATGACTCTCTACACAAAACCAGACCTCTGAAAACCAGTTGATTTTGCAGGCTGTCAAGTTTAGTTTGAATAGTTTATTTCAGTTATTTGATCACTTTAACTTACTAAGGCCTAGTCTCAAAGCTTTTGATTGGTTGACCAAAGCAGCCAATTGGGCGTAGCGTAGCATCACCAACGCGTGTCCTGTGTCCTCAGACCCTGGAGTCGGAGGAGGTGGACCTCAACGCTGGTCTCCATGGCAACTGGACCCTGGAGAATGCCAAGGCTCGGCTGAATCAGTTCTTCCAGAAGGAGAAGATGACCTCGGAGTATAAATACAGCCAAGTGGGCCCCGACCACAACAGGTCAGCAGGGCACGGGGTCGCGACCCCTCAGCGTACTGTCAGCTTCAAGGAGAATGTCTACTGTTACGGGGCTGTGCGATTTAAGAGCTGTTACCTGAGTGTCATTGGTTAGAAGTACCCTCTAGTTTTAGGGCTGGGTTGTCATGTTAACTCTAGTTATTAGTAAACCCTAGTAACTAAGGTTTAATTAATGAGTTCATCCTAGTAACTAGGGTCTACTAGGGTAGCCTAAGAACTAGGCTTGACTAGACTAGCCTTAGCCTTAGAAATAGGGCTTAGGTCTAAGACTGGGTTGCCAGGGTGGATCCTATACTGTAGTTGCCAGGCGGGGTTACCAGGCTGGATTCGGTAATCTAGTCGTAAGGCTTGGTTGCCAGATTGGATTCTGTACTCTAATTGTAAGGCTTGGTTGCCAGGGTGAAACGTATATGCTGTAATGTCACTGCCAGTACAATGCCCACAGTACACGGGTCCCAGGGCATTCCAAAGGAGAGGGAGGGGAAGAGAGGGAGAGGACGTTTCTTGTGTTTAGTTTTGAAATCTTACTCTTTTCCTCTCTCTTTACAACTCTCAAATTGTACTTACTAGCGCTGTGCCAATTTTCTAAATAATTGTAGATAATTTTAGACGTCATTTTAGACTATCACGATCATACCTGGTGACAAGTGGCTTTTATGACGATCAATCTTATTTTTCGTAAACCCCTATTGCAGCACCTTAAGTTTCAACAAGGGTTCAGCTCAACAAAATGTGCGTTCTAGACTTTGAGTGCCAGATGATCACATCACAACGATATCAAGATACGCTGGCATTTGGCTAAGCTAGCTGGTTTAATGTGTGTTGTGGGGCGAGAAGGCCTGTATGTTCTTCTGCTGGACTGCTAATGAGTTTGAGATCTCCAGTGGTGTGTGTATATGTGTGTGGACCGCAAACGCACACCACTGAGAGCGCACAACAAGACCTACAATCTCATCATTCTGGGAGCTAAAAGCTACAGCTCCCATGTATGATGTAAGAACTCCAAGCTATCTTATTTTAAACCAACCCATACACACACACTAGCTTACTTTGATTGTAATGTACATACTAGCTTATCTCACACCGAACTAAGTATGCACACTAGCTCTCTTTAATTGTCATGTACATGCTTATTTAAAATAATCTTTTGCTATCGTTCACTCATGTTAGCTTTTCAAAGGCAAGCGTGTTAGCTAATTGACGCCTTGCACATTATCTTAATTTAGACTAAACCGAACATACACTTGTATGAAATATTTGCTGACTTTAAACTCAAAGATCAAACTGGAGTGGCTAGGAATGAGGATAGTAAGGTTTATTCTCCCAGTCAGACGGAGAGGATGGACGGAGCACCAGATCTCACAGCCAATCAGACATGGGACTACGTTTAGATGGACTAAATGGGTCCCATGGTTGTTTGTGTGCGTTCGATCAGTGCTTGGTCGTGACTTCTGGTGTGGCCGTTTCGTCGTAGGGCAGTCAGGGGCTTGATGATGATTGGTGATTTCAAGTCTGGCAGAAAAGCATACAGGCGCCCCCTCTGGGCAGACAGGAGCACTGCAGGCTGCACGCAGCCAGTGGGTGAGTGAATCCACTCCACTGTCTTCATTTCTAATACAACCGCTAATGAGGCTGGTGTAACAGCACGCTAAGCATCCCCCTATGAATTGTGTGTATTTTCCTTCTTCAGGAGCTTCATAGCAGAGATGCAGTTGTTCGTGAGACAACTGGGCAGAAGTAAGTCTGTTATTTCTACAGTTTTATTTAAATCCAGTCAGAATGTGGTTGTGGTTGTAATGAAGGTGGTGGTGACGATGATGATGATGATGTTGACGGTAGTTGTGGTGGTGGTGATGATGATGATGACGGTGGTTGTGGTGGTGGTGTTGATGACGATGATGTCGGTGCTTGTGGTGTTTCCCAGAGGTGAACGGCCGGGAGCATGGTTCCAACAAGAAGCTGGCGGCCCAGTCCTGCGCTCTGTCCCTGGTGAGGCAGCTGTACCACCTGGGCGTGGTGGAGCCCTACACCGGCATCACCAAGAAGAAGGAGGGGGAACACGTAGGTCCCGCCTCCTCCTCACTTCTTCTTCTTCTTCTTCTTCTTCTTCTTCCTCCACTTTTCATTGGCCTGTTCCTCGTCAGCTGGTCTGCTATCTCAAGGTTTAGTCTCTGCTTCCTCGACCTAATCTCTGGTTTGTTGTGTTCCCAGCTGGAGCCCTACGACGTCAGGCTGGCCCCAGACCTGGAGCCCCAGCTGATGAGCCTGGTGGCGGAGCTGGGGGTCACCATCCCTCCGCCTGTGAGTTAACCCGGGACCACTCCTCCACTATGTCACTGAAGTTAACCCGGGACCACTCCTCCACTATGTCACTATAAAGTTAAACCAGGACCACACCTCCACTATGTCACTATAAAGTTAAACCCGGAACACTCCTCTACTATGTCACGATAAAGTTAAACCAGGACCACTCCTCCACTATAGACGTTTTCAGACATGTCCTTTTTCAGCATTTTTACATCAAGAGATTCGACCCTGAGGGTGATTCACACTTGATGCTTTATATGCATACATCAATGTCGTTCAGATATCATTAGAACCTCCGGCTGGTTTAGGGGAGTGTGCTTGCAAGGGGCGGGATATGATGTAGGGTCTAAGTTCGCAAGAGGCGGGATAAGTAAGGCGGCCGCTGCCGCTGACACTAGTTAGTTTTGGTCTGACCGTGGACAGCATGGAGGCAGAGCGGGTAGAGCTCACCGCAATCGTCTTAAATGCTGCTGCAACGGTCCATCATATAGTCCTTTGCATCCGGAAAAATTCCCAAGATTGGAGCATGAGTTGGAGACAAATGAAACCTGCATCGACGGCAGGAGAGGATCTGGGAAGGCTGTGTGTGTTCTGGTCTCCTATTGGACGGTTCTTCTGTATGTGTGTTCTGGTCTCCTATTGGACGGTTCTTCTGTATGTGTGTTCTGGTCTCCTATTGGACGGTTCTTCTGTGTGTTCTGGTCTCCTATTGGACGGTTCTTCTGTGTGTTCTGGTCTCGTATTGGACGGTTCTTCTGTATGTGTGTTCTGGTCTCCTATTGGACGGTTCTTCTGTATGCGTGTTCTGGTCTCCTATTGGACGGTTCTTCTGTGTTCTGGTCTCCTATTGGACGGTTCTTCTGTGTTCTGGTCTCCTATTGGACGGTTCTTCTGTGTGTTCTGGTCTCCTATTGGACGGTTCTTCTGTATGTGTGTTCTGGTCTCCTATTGGACGGTTCTTCTGTATGTGTGTTCTGGTCTCCTATTGGACGGTTCTTCTGTATGTGTGTTCTGGTCTCCTATTGGACGGTTCTTCTGTGTGTTCTGGTCTCCTATTGGACGGTTCTTCTGTGTGTGTGTTCTGGTCTCCTATTGGACGGTTCTTCTGTGTGTGTGTGTGTTCTGGTCTCCTATTGGACCGTTAATCTGGGTGTTCTTGTCTTCAGCCCCTGGACCCAACCGCCCCCCCAGTGTCTCTGATCCAGGGCAAGATGGCGTCGTTTGAGCCCTCCCAGCGGCAGGCGGGTGCGGGGGTCGTGCCCTGGTCCCCCCCCCAGGTCAACTGGAACCCCTGGACCAGCAGCAACATCGACGAGGGGCCCCTGGCCTTCGTGAGTCCCCCGCTCCCCACCTTCAACTAGGGCCACCCTATGCTGTTATTATACAATTACAGAACATGACAATGTTATGGCCTCCTTTGGGAATACATGCATTCATTTTTATTTGTTACTATTGTTTTTGTACACCTTTGGGTTTATATGCTTACTTTTACCTGCTTAGCTCAGATGCTGTTTCTGATCAGAGCCTCTCTCTGTGATCCATGGGTTTTTAAATAAAGATTGGTCAACATGATGATGATGATGATGATGGTGTGTGCTTCCTCCCCAGTGCACCCCGGAGCAGATCAGCACTGACCTCCTTAACGAACTCAACTACCAGCGCGAGCACAACGAGAGCCTGCACAAGGCAAGTTCACCGCTCCTAATGCATCATGGGAAATGTAGTTTTAAATAGTGGAGTGCATTAAGATGGGGGATAACGTGTGTGTGTGTGTGTGTGTGTGTGTGTGTGTGTGTGTGTGTGTGTGTGTGTGTGTGTGTGTGTGTGTGTGTGTGTGTGTGTGTGTGTGTGTGTGTGTGTGTGTGTGTGTGTGTGTGTGTGTGTGTGTGTGTGTGTGTGTTGTCCAGATCCTCTCGGAGCGTGATGTCCTGCCGGTGAAGAAGTTTGAGCAGCAGATCCTGTCGGCCCTGGAGAGCAGCTCGGTGGTGATCATCAGGGGGGCCACGGGCTGTGGGAAGACCACCCAGGTGCCCCAGTACATCCTGGACCGCTGCATCACCAGCAGCCGCGCCGCAGACTGCAACATCGTGGTCACCCAGGTAACCGTCACCAAGGCAACCGTTGGATCCGACAGGAAAGGGGTCTTGTGATGGGTTAGGAGATGAGGATTCAACAGGATGACCACCTTTAACGATCAAATATATCAATTACAATTATTTTCTGAGAGATCACACCAATTGGTCTTCAAACTATTTTGCCAATTAAGGTATTAGGTTAATGAGAAATGTTTTTGTTCAAAAATGTAACCATCATATGTTAACATTTATTGGAATTTGAGCCAGATGGTTCCGGTCAATCTGTGATGCGTTTCCTGTTTCCTGTGTGCAGCCTCGGCGCATCAGCGCTGTGTCGGTGGCGGAGCGCGTGGCCTACGAGAGGGGGGAGGAGCTGGGGAACAGCTGTGGCTACAGCGTCCGCTTCGAGTCGGCCCTCCCGCGACCCCACGCCAGCATCATGTTCTGCACCGTGGGTACGGTCCGGGCCGGTCCTAAGCGCCACACCTGGGGCTCACCCGCCTTTGAAGGACCGTCTTTGACTCACTGTGTGTGTGTGTGTGTGTGTGTGTGTGTGTGTGTGTGCGCAGGTGTGTTGCTGAGGAAGTTGGAGGCGGGGATCCGAGGGATCAGTCATGTGATCGTGGATGAGATCCACGAGAGAGACATCAACGTGAGTCTGGATCCAGTGGAGATCACTGTGATCGTACAGTTGAGATTAAGAACTTTCATATCTTTTATACGGCATGTATTAGTGTCGACATCCTTCATTTTGTCTCGGTGTCAATAAAGTTATGTCAATATGGCTCCAGGTGTCGTAGTCATGGAAGTATATACATGGACTCATCATTGACAGCTTTGACCCGTTGCTGTTAGGTGCGTCAAGGTGGCGGCCATATTGGAGAGGCCAACACCGCAGCGCCCCCGTGTACGTGTACTTGTACGTGTATGTGATTCAACGGCCTGGCCTCTTCAATATGGCCGCCACCTTGACGCATCGTAGCATCGCGCCAAAGCCGTGCGTGCGGAGCCTCTGTTCCGTGCCCCCCGTCCCGGGGCTGTACTAGGACTGAGCTCTGCTCTGGCCCTGCAGACGGACTTCCTGATGGTGGTGCTGCGGGACGTGGTGCAGACCTACCCGGAGGTGCGGGTCGTCCTGATGTCGGCCACCATCGACACCACCATGTTCCAGGACTACTTCTTCAACTGCCCCGTCATCGAGGTGCACGGACGCACCTTCGAGGTGCAGGGTAGGGCCGCCGCCGCAGCGCTGTCCTGTGATTGGCTGAGCGTCGTGTGGGTGGCGTGTGTGTGACCGTGTGTGGACGGGCCTCTCCCCTCAGAGTACTACCTGGAGGACTGCATCCAGATGACCCACTTCGTCCCCCCGCCCAACGACCGCAAGAAGAAGGACAAGGACGAGGAGGGAGGAGATGAGGACGTAAGGAAACCTCTGTACCATGTGACGGGAATTACCCTCCGCAGGCCTGTGGCATCACCACAGGCCTGCGGACTCTGACCCAACCAACGACCGCAGGGTTCGGGCCTGCTCCTGTAGCGGGTGTGACGTTTCCTCCAGACCAACTCTAACATGTCACCGTGTGTCACCGTGTGTCACCGTGTGTCACCATGTGTTACCGTGCCCTCCAGACCAACTGCAACGTGCTGTGCGGGCCTGAGTACACGGCGGACACCAAGCGGTCCATGGCCCTGATGAGCGAGAAGGAGACGCCCTTCGAGCTGGTGGAGGCCCTGCTCCGCTACATCGAGACCCTGCAGGTGGCCGGCGCCGTGCTGGTCTTCCTGCCCGGCTGGAACCTCATCTACTCCATGCAGAGGCACCTGGAGATGAACCCGCACTTCGGTACGCACAACGAAACAAACGCAACCCGACGGCCACCATAATTAGTTTACGTTTTTGTTGATCTTTTTAATGAATTTCACACCTTTTACTTTCTGATGTGACGCATTCAATACTTGATCTGGATTTGAACAACCCCCCCCCCCCCTCCCCAGTTGAGATAAATAACCAACACATGAATTATTAATACGAAACATATTTGCTGGAATATGACCCATTTGTAGTTTTTTTTTAAATCTTTTTTTCTTTGTTTCTCCAGGAAGTAGCCGCTACCGCATCCTCCCGCTGCACTCCCAGATCCCCCGGGAGGAGCAGAGACGAGTGTTCGACCCCGCCCCCAACGGAGTCACCAAGGTGGGGGCCGCGGAACCTCCTCCGCCTCAGACACGATCAGCCATCTTAATAATCAAACCGTTTCACCACTAACCAACATTATCGTTTTCTAAACATAAAAATAATCAAAGTATTTCAACATTATAACATTACTCTAAAACCTTTGGTTGCAGTTTAGTACCATTAAATTTGTTCAGACTGCGAGATTGTCCGTGATGAAGAACTCTCACGGCGATCTGTCTTTAGAATATCTTACAGCCACGCCCATTAGTAGCAGCTTCTGCCTTTTTCCTCTCCACTGAGCTCGTTTCTGGAGCGGTAGTCCCCAAACTCGCTCGGGTTACTCTAGCCTAGCCAGGTCACTCTATCTCCTTCCAGAGCCATGGTGCCATCAGGTCGGTGTAAAGCTCTCTTGTGCCCCCTGCAGGTCATCCTGTCCACCAACATAGCAGAGACCAGCATCACCATCAACGACGTGGTGTACGTCATCGACTCCTGCAAGTAAGAAATCCGTGTGTGTGTGTGTGTGTGTGTGTGTGTGTGTGTGTGTGTGTGTGTGTGTGTGTGTGTGTGTGTGTGTGTGTGTGTGTGTGTGTGTGTGTGTGTGTGTGTGTGTGTGTGTGTGTGGTGTGTTTCTTTCTTTCTGAAGGTGTCTTTGTATTGACTGTATTTACTTTGGGTGTTGACCGTGTGTTTATTGACGATACATGTGTGTTTTCATGTACTTGGTTGGCTATTAACTATTTGGATGTGTTGACCATGTGGCCCTGTGTGGTGTATTTACCGTGTCTGGTTGCCGTGTGTGTGTGTATTGACTGTGTATTGATTATGCATGTGTGTGTATTGACTGTGTGTTTAACGTGTGTATTCCCTGTGTGTGTGTGTGAAGGCAGAAGGTGAAGCTGTTCACGTCCCACAACAACATGACCAACTACGCCACGGTGTGGGCCTCCAGGACCAACCTGGAGCAGAGGAAGGGGCGAGCGGGCCGCGTCAGGGCCGGCTTCTGCTTCCACCTCTGCTCCCGCGCACGCTTCGACAAGTACGCCCCCCCTCACCCCCACCCACAGTTCACCCCCTCACCCCCACCCATGAGTGGCTGGAGGTGAGGTGGTGTACAGAGGGTGTACTCTATCCCATCAACCACCATCCATACTTCACCCTTCTCCACCTTGAGAATGGCCTTATAGTTCATCCCTGTACAATCATCATAAAATATATTTAGAGAGACTTCATCAGTCTTGTGAAATACTCATAGAGCCAGTGTTTTTGTAGTTCTGACCCTGGTCTGTGTATTTCTGACCCTGGTGTCATTAATATTTGGCCTGTTAAGCCCTTTTGAGACTGTGATGGTGATTAAGGGCTATACAAATACAATTTAATTTAATTGGTGCTTGTCGTTCTGTCCCTGGTGGTTGTACTGGTTCTGACCCTGGCAGTGGTACTGGTTCTGACCCTGGCGGTGGTACTGGTTCTGACCCTGGCGGTGGTACTGGTTCTGACCCTGGTGGTTGTACTGGTTCTGACCCTGGCGTTGGTACTGGTTCTGTCCCTGGCAGTGGTACTGGTTCTGACCCATGTCTGTGGTACTGGTTCTGACCCTGGCAGTGGTACTGGTTCTGACCCATGTCTGTGGTACTGGTTCTGACCCTGGCGGTGGTACTGGTTCTGTCCCTGGCAGTGGTACTGGTTCTGACCCATGTCTGTGGTACTGGTTCTGTCCCTGGCAGTGGTACTGGTTCTGACCCATGTCTGTGGTACTGGTTCTGACCCTGGCAGTGGTACTGGTTCTGACCCATGTCTTTGGTACTGGTTCTGACCCTGGCGGTGGTACTGGTTCTGACCCTGTCTGTGGTTCCATCAGGCTGGAGCCCCACATGACTCCAGAGATCTTCCGCACCCCGCTCCACGAGGTGGCGCTCAGCATCAAGCTGCTGCGTCTGGGCGCCATCGGTCACTTCCTGTCGAAAGCCATCGAACCCCCGCCGCTGGACGCCGTCATAGAGGCCGAGTTCACCCTCAGAGGTAGAACACACACACACACACACACACACACACACACACACACACACACACACACACACACACACACACACACACACTGGTTGGCCGGTGTGTGGCGCAGTGTGATCAGCCTCTGGGGGTGGTTGATGATGTTTCCTCTGGGATGTTCCTCCAGAACTGGACGCTCTGGACAGCAACGACGAACTGACCCCTCTCGGCCGCATCCTGGCCCGCCTGCCCATAGAGCCCCGGCTGGGCAAGATGATGATTATGGGATGCATCTTCAAGTGAGTGTCCTGCTCTCACCACAACCGTTTGTCTACATATCTATCTTTCAACACTGCATCCAGAGGCCAAAGCAGTCACTATTTTGAGTTACTAATTCTTATATAGAAGTTACTCTTCGCTTTTACAACATTTACCTGACACTATTTTAATTTATAAGTGACTTTATTTTGTTGATACTAGAACTTGTTTCATTAGACGTATGCTAGTTACTATTGCATCGTTACAAATGTTACACAATGTGTTTTGTATTTAACATTGCATGACCCAACCAGCTGTTTTAGAAATCAACTCTATATTCTAGTCGTCTCGTCTGATTGGTCGACGTAGCAGGGTCCGTGGTCATGTGACGACGGTCTTTGATGTCGCCCTCTAGTGTCGGCGACGCGGTGTGCACCATCTCGGCCGCCTCCTGCTTCCCGGAGCCCTTCGTCAACGAGGGCCGTCGCCTTGGTTACGTTCACCGCAACTTCGCCGGCACGCGCTTCTCGGACCACGTGGCTCTGCTGTCGGTGTTCCAGGCCTGGGACGACGTCCGGTGGGGGGCGCACCACATCTCAAGACAACCTGAGAGCTATCGGGATATCAAGTTTGCCAAATACCATCTGATGTTAAGTGTGTGTGTGTGTGTGTGTGTGTGTGTGTGTGTGTGTGTGTGTGTGTGTGTGTGTGTGTGTGTGTGCACGCAGGCTGAACGGTGAGGATGCGGAGAGGAACTTCTGTGAACACAAGCGCCTCAACATGTCCACGCTGAGGATGACCTGGGAGGCCAAGGTCCAGCTGAAGGACATCCTGATCAACTCTGGCTTTCCTGAAGGTGATTGGTTCACACACCCCCCTGCCCCACCCACCGTGGTCTCCTCTAGGGTCTGGAATCAGCAGGGACCCCACAATGTGATATTTAAAGCCAGTGTTTAAATACAGAGATTGCGGTTTTTTGATTCTAGTATTTGGTGCAATCTTTTTGTTGGGATTACGTTGTGGTTTGGGTTCTACAGAACCTCAATGCAAAAGGCCTTTTGTTGAATACGCTATAGCGACAGGAACAACTTTTGAGTTGACCTGACAACATGAGTATTGCGTAATCAAAGAATCCGGATTCCTTCCCCCCCAACCAGTATCCCCTGCTTGCTCTGCTCTGAGTGAAACCCCTGCACCCACAGACATCGCAGATGCATTACTTTTGTTGCATTTCATCGACAGTTGGCCTGCCGATGTTTTATATCTTTCTTTTTTTTTGTCTTCAGATAGTTGGTGTGAAATTTTGTTAATCGTTCATCGTATGCCAAACCTGAGAACCGTGTGTGTGTGTGTGTGTGTGTGTGTGTGTTTACCAGAGAGTCTGATGAGCCAGATGTTCAATGCGGTGGGGCCGGACAACGGCCTGGACGTGGTGGTCAGCCTGCTGACCTTTGGGTCCTACCCCAACGTGTGCTTCCACAAGGAGAAGCGGAAGATCCTGACCACGGAGGGACGCAACGCCCTCATCCACAAGACCTCTGTCAACTGTCCCTTCAGCAGCCAGGACATGACCTACCCCTCGCCCTTCTTCGTCTTCGGGGAGAAGGTCAGCAGACATTTCAGCACTCAAAATGAGAAAATGGCAAAATGTATTATATATTATTATCAGAAAGAAAGTCATCAAAATTGCTGAGATGTGTAATCTGGGAAATTACAAAAATCACACAAATAACAGTCCCAAAATGTATCAATAAAAATAACATAAAAATGGTTTGATTTTGATTGACAAGTTCAAAGTGCGTGTGTGTGTATGTGTATCTGTGTGTGTTCATTCAGATCCGGACCAGAGCCATCTCGGCCAAGGGAATGACCCTGGTCAGCCCCCTGCAGCTCATCCTCTTCGGCTCCAAGAAGATCATGTCCAACGGAGACGTGGTAGAGCTGGACGACTGGTGAGGCGCCCCCTGTTGGGCAACTGTTGTTCTCCGACTACCATATCAGCTAGCTTACTAAATTAGCTAGCTGTTTAGTTGGGCAACCTTTCAGGCACGGCTAGTGATTTTCACAATTCCCACATTTAGCTACATAGTCTTAGATGGGAAATTGGCTGTACAGATTTTTTGGATCTCTCTTCCCGGTGACATGACTCTCATGATAAGGGCTTAATTTACCACTTTCTTCTATAGCAGAAACTATAAACTATTTTACTAGATAAAAGTTGATTTTGACAGGAGAACATTGCCTCTAGATGGTGGTTGGGTACCTGTAGAGTAAACACTTTGACTATCTGAATCCAATCAGAAGATTAAGATAAGATGGACACTGTCTTGCCTTACTGTGCGTTCACACCAAAAGCTGTAAAGCGCTCGGAGCGATAAACGCCCATTAACTTTCTTTTAGACATGTGCAATTAAACGCTTGAGCGATAGCTTTAAAGCTGTAAATGAGAGTTGAAAACAGCTCAACTCTATGCAAATGAGCTAGTAGCGTTTCGGCTGTCAATGACCGCCAGCCAATCGAAATGTAGATGTCTCTCGCCGGCGTGGGTGCCAGTAAACATACGCGAGAACTTTAGTTCCTAGTTCCTACCACGCATTTGTTCCTTCATCATGGTGCGTGAGAGAAGAATTGCGGCTATTGCAGGGCATTGTATTTGTCCGCGATTGCATAGCCAATGTGATCTCATTATAGCTCGATCATTAACTAAAAAACACATAGAAAGAGTAAAGCATCCAGCATATGATTTCAACAATACGAGGGCATACGAAATCCATATTACGCAAAAGGGATGGTCGCACAGAAAAATATTTCTAATTTGTCCGTTTGTCGTGTGTCTGCCTGGCACAAATGCTCCCGTTGAGCGGATCTTTTCCATAATAAACAACACACGCACGCACGCGGGCGCGCGCAAACGAACGATAGTGATCAACAGGGCTATTCAACCTCCTTAACAAGTGGGCCGAAAAGGAAAACCACTGGGGGTTCATGGGCCACACAGAGTAAAACTACGTGAATGAATCGCTACAAATAAATCGTACTTAAAGTAGTGTTAACTTAATATATATGGTACTACTACATGGAATAAACTTGTCGGACGCATTCTTCTTCTTCTTCATTTTTAATCGTATCATTATAAAAGATTTTGTTCTCCATATTTTGGACACATGTTTAGAATTAAACAATGTTGTTTGAATCATCACAAAACAGAACTTCTGTGCATATGAGACATTTTGAGCCAGTGAGTCAGTGAGAAAGATTGCACTGCCTTGTTTGCCTATTTTGGCTCATCCTGAGACACTCATGCAGCTTCTCATAGGTCATGGAGCAACGTGCCCTTGTTCTGATGGCATTCATATGAGAAAAGCTAGACTCACACGTATCGGTTGAGCCAAACATTTTCAGAATAAGTGATGCCAGTTCCTGATTGTCGGGTACTGATACTGGCTAGTATCACCGGCTACACACAGAAACCTGATTTGCATGCAACTATGTTTCTCCTTTATTTTATTTATTTTTTGCATGCAACCTCTTGCGGGCCAGAAAAAAATTAAGAGGGGCCGCATTTGGCCCACGGGCCGCTAGTTGAATAGGCCTGAACTAAGCTATAATCTAGCATATAAGCAACCATTAATTAGTTATTCAGTGTTTCATGTATTTATGCTTATTATTCTTTTTCTATTGACCAAACTTATGACTATCTTGTGTTTTTGTGGCTCGGCATCAGCAGCAGCACTGGCCTCAACTACGAGCGTGCAGGCAAAAAGCGTGGCTCCTTTAAATGGAAAAGCAAAATCGCAAGAGCGATAGGAGCTGTAAATATTTTGGACAGCGTTGCGTTTTTGAGCTATTCAGCAATTTTGCATCTTTTACAGCTTTTGGTGTGAACGTACAGTTAGGTTTCAGGGTCATATCATTCAGTACATTTGGTCAGGTCTAAAGAACCTTGTACGGCCTAATGTTGTGAGCCACTAAAAATCAGATAGTAGCACTACAGTGTGATGTGGTCAGGCGGCGAGGGGAACAGAGTCCCCGGTCCGGTCTGACCCAGTCTTGTGTGTGGTTCCAGGATCAAGCTGAGGCTCCCCCACCATGTGGCGGGCGCCATCGCTGCCCTGAGGGCGGCGCTGGAGGCCCTGGTGGTCTCCGTCACCAAGGACCCCGAGTTCATCCGTCAGCTGGACCCTGTCAACCAGACGCTGCTCAACGTCATCCGCCACGTGTCGCGACCCTCCGCCGCAGGGCTCAACCTCATGATCAGCAACCAGCGGTATGTCACGCTCGTGGTCCTAACGCACGACCAGCTGGGACTGAGGCCCCCCCCACGCACACAGAGGGTTAAGAAAACGGTTCTCTTAACCCTTAATCCTAAAGTTTTAGAAAAATCTGTAAACATAGCCTAAGAGGCTCAAATAGGCATGCCAGGCCAGTTTGTTCATTCATAAAAAACGACATCAGACTAGAATGAGTCGTACAAATGTAATACTTTTTTGAGGGTCATTTTCCAAGCGACCAAAAAGCCGTATCTTAAAATGAACCGGGAATCCACTTTGGATAAAAGCATCTGCTTAATGACTCGATGATAAGATGGCGGCCCCTGTGAAGCCAAAACATGTCCATGTATTTATTTGTAATAATTTATTTTCATAATATCTCCCTGAAGGCATGGAGATGGGCCTCGGCCACCAAAGATGGCCCGTCTGGATGGAGGCGGAGGATACGGTGGAGGGGGCTACAGAGGGGGAGGTGGCTACAGAGGAGGAGGAGGAGGAGGGTATGGCGGTGGTGGAGGGTACAGAGGAGGTGGGGGTTATGGGGGTGGTGGAGGAGGCTACAGGGGTGGAGGTGGAGGAGGCTACAGGGGTGGAGGTGGTGGAGGGTACAGGGGCGGAGGGTATGGAGGTAACAGGGGAGGCTACAGGGGCGGGTATTAACGGGTCTGGTTCTGGGCCATAAGAACCCATCTAGTATGTTTGAAGTCAAAGGATTCAAGTGTGGAGAATTGATGAGATGTAGCCGCTGAGTTGTTGTAGTAGATCGGTTGTTTCTTTGTGTTGGTTAATCTGGGTCATTAATAACGATAGATTTCACAATTGATACCTAACCAACACGTTCCCCTGCCTGTTTTCTATCATTTTATTGTTCTGTTCCTTAATGACAGCAGTGGTTCTTTGTTTTCTGGAACTTTTACAACAATAAAAAAATCCTGTTGAATGTTTTTTGTCTTAATAAAACTGCTGTTTGGCAAAAAACAATTACTTTTCTATTAACGTTAAGACGTTTTTTAAAAGAACTAAAGTCGTTTTATGTCTTTAGTATTATTCCATAAAATAATCAACAATAAAAATAACTTAACATTCAGTTCAACATTAGAATCCTAAAAACACCCAAACTCTCAATTTAAAAAAGTCAACTGATTTGAAGCAGAAGGATTCCCCAGAGGTTCTGGTTCCTCTGGGGTTCTAGTCCCTCTCCCCAGCTATGTTCTGGACCCGCTGTGGTGCAGCAGATGGATGTCTCCCAGCTGGTTCTGGTCCAGTTTGTTGGACTGGACCTCCAGGCCGAGCTCCTGGAGGACCTGGGCCAGGTGCTCCGGGGTACCTTGGTCCCCGCTGGCCGTCAGGTCCGTGGGCTCCGACCTCGGGACGGGAGGCTGGAGGTTGTCGGGGACGACAATGGCAATCCCGTATCCCTGGTTGTCATGGATATGGTTGTCGGACATCGTGAGCCTTGGCTTGGGGAGAATCTGGGGGTCGACCATGGAACCAGATGTTACAAATGCGTTCATTACCAACCCATAGAATGGATCTCATCTGGCAGCCAATAGAAGAGGACTTGTATTCCCTTAGCCAATAGAACCAGAGTATGGTTGAAGGATCTACCTTGAGGCTGATGGCTCCATGCTTCTCCTTGTTGCTACAGTGATGGATCTCATTCCCACTGAGCTCTGCTACACTGCCTGGAGACAGCTCCACAGCAGCACCCTGACAGACACACACAGGATCTTTAATGCAACTCTCAGTGAGGAGTCAGTAATTGTGTCACTACTGTATCACGGTGGTGGGTTGTGTCACTACCAGGGCTGTACAGTGCGAGCATTTTACTCGCATATGCGCCTAAAAATAGATTGTGCGAGTAGAAAAAATAAAAAGGGCGCACGGGTGCGAGCAGGATTTCAACCCTTTCATTAGCTTTTTGATCCTAAAATAAATTCATACAAAGTGGATCAAAGTAGAGTACAATTTTCTCGCATCTCTAGCCTATACAAATCGACATTTTCACACCTGGAAAACACAGAACTCTCATGATGACACGCGATCACGTCGCCCAGCTCGTTGCGGCGACTTTACATTGAATGTCAATACGCGTCGCCCGGCCATCCCCGAGCGGCTCGGTAGTCCACACCAGGCGGCGCGACACGGCGATTCACCGGCCCATGGAAGTTTATATTTTTTCAACTTTTGCGGTGTGTGTGTACAAGAGGGGAAGTAGTTTCTCCAGCGGTACCGCTTCTGTCTACCGCGGAGTCTGGCGGCAGGTAGATGCAGTAGACGCGGCGCGAGCTGGGCGGGGTGATCTCGGTGTGAACATGCGCATTGTTATCAGTCGTAGTCGGGATACTCGATCGTAGCGGGAACGTTTGAAAAATGAAGAGCATCGAGTCGTATTTTCGAAAAAATCAAAGTGGTGGAACCAAGAAGGGAGAGGACATCGGTGAGAGAAATGTGAGAGAAAATGGGGGCCAAGGGGCCAAGTCTTGAGGACTATGATCCAAGTCCTGCTGTGGACCGCTGGATGAACTCAGCCAAGCGTGCCAGGCGACCTGACTACAAAAAATTGTGGGACAGAGATATTCTCTGCGTTTAATTGCAGTAGGCCTTATGATGGCACTGTGGTATATGTTTAATGTGTGTTACTGATTTGACTGTTAATAATAAAATTGTGTTATTTAAAAAATTTCATAGTGCTCCTAAATCTTTTCTGTGCTCCTAAATTTTTTCATTTAGGAGCACCTGTGCTCCTAGTGAAAAAGCTAAGCGTACAGCCCTGACTACTGTATCACGGTGGTGGGTTGTGTAACTACTGTATCACGGTGGTGAGTTGTGTCACTACTGTATCACGGTGGTGGGTTGTGTCACTACTGTATCACGGTGGTGGTGAGTTGTGTCACTACTGTATCACGGTGGTAATTGTGTCACTACTGTATCAGGGTGGTGGGTTGTGTCACTACTGTATCACGGTGGTGGGTTGTGTCACTACTGTATCACGGTGGTGAGTTGTGTCACTACTGTATCACGGTGGTGAGTTGTGTCACTACTGTATCACGGTGGTGGGTTGTGTCACTACTGTATCACGGTGGTGGTGAGTTGTGTCACTACTGTATCACGGTGGTAATTGTGTCACTACTGTATCAGGGTGGTGGGTTGTGTCACTACTGTATCACGGTGGTGGGTTGTGTCACTACTGTATCACGGTGGTGAGTTGTGTCACTACTGTATCACGGTGGTGAGTTGTGTCACTACTGTATCACGGTGGTGGGTTGTGTCACTACTGTATCACGGTGGTGGGTTGTGTCACTACTGTATCACGGTGGTGGGTTGTGTCACTACTGTATCACGGTGGTGGGTTGTGTCACTACTGTATCACGGTGGTGGGTTGTGTCACTACTGTATCACGGTGGTGGGTTGTGTCACTACTGTATCACGGTGGTGGGTTGTGTCACTACTGTATAACGGTGGTGAGTTGTGCCACTACTTTATCACGGTGGTAATTGTGTCACTACTGTATTGTGGTAAGTCACTACTCTATCATGGCGTCAGTAATATATCATGCGGTCAGTGTGTCTTCCAGTCTGTACCTGAGCTCCTGAGACCTCACAGCTCCTCATTAGGAGTGTGGCCCCGGTGTGGACACACACCCCGGTGACCCCACCCTGGAGCTCACAGCCGTCCAGGGTCATCTCCCCCGCCTCCACCACCACCAGCACCCCAGCCGCCTCACGTAGAGGCTCCTGCTGCAGCCGCAGGTTGGACAGCTTCACCCGGGCAGCGTTGGAAACCACCAGGCAGGGTTGGCCCGGCTGGGAGGTCAGCACTACCTCCCGCTGCTCTCCTGCTCCTGGGGATGGTAGCAGGAGGAGAGTAGTTTAGACTGCGCTTTAGAACCTACTAGGATCAGGAATCCTAGTTAGACGCACTGTGCTCTAGACTCATATTAATATATAGACTAATATTAATTTATATATTCGTAAACTTAAAGACCTATTTAAAGTATGACAGTAAATAACCTTGATTACCTCCAGAAAGGATAATAAGACGGAGCCTTTCGCCATTGCCGCCCCAACCCTCTGGAACTCCCTCCCTCTGGCCTTCTGAAATTCAACTTAAAACCCATCTCCCTCAGGACCACCTACAACTTCTGACCATCCTCCTCCGCCATCTTCCACCCTCTCTCTCTCTTAATGAGTTATCTATTGTTGTAGTGTTGTTTATTTTCCTTTTGTTTGAATGTCTGTATGTATTCCTTTTTTTGTAAAGCGTCTGAGTATTTAGAAAAGCGCTGTAAAAAACGGATCTACCTCTCGCTCAACCGCTAGTTGTAATTAAACCCATAGCAATAATGTGGAAACCCCAGTCGATAATGTAACAAATTTCTGAGCGCATTATTTAATAACATTTTGCCTCTAATTTTACAACGTATAACATTTGTTCACCACAAATGCTTGTCGAGGTCAGAAATTGTCTCTTCCCTTATTTTATCGCAATTTTAGAACGTCTTACCTGGGACAATTTGTCGACAGCGGAGCCGTTATGTTAATGTTAACGTTTTATCTGGGCGAGTGTCGCTGCGGTGTGTGCGCGTGCGTTCTAATATGCGCGTGTGTCGATGGCGGAGCTGTTATGTTTAAAAACATAACGCCTTAGCTCGGCGAGTGTGTCGCTGCCTTTGTCTTGACGTACGGTGTGTGCATGTGTGTGTGTGCGCTTCCGTGTATGTGTCGCTGCCTTTGTCTGTGTGCGGTGTGTGCTCGTGCGTGCGTGCGCGTTTGTGTTTCCATGTATGTTCATGCACATGTGCGTGTGTATGCGGTGTGTATGTGTTCGCGTGTGCTATGTGTGTGTGTGTGAGCTGCCAGCTGCTTGATAGATGCGCACATGGGTAACTTGAGTAACTGGTGCGACAGGCCTGCTATTATAGTAGTACGATTATTATTATGATTATATTTTCAAATGACTATAATTTGTGTCGACCAAATGGCAAATGTATTTGCCACAAAATAACATGGCGTTCAATATGATTGTTATCTCTTGTGGCACTTTAGGATCAAATAAAATGAGTGTTTTGGAGAAAAAGGGGACCTTATTTAAGACCACTAGGAAAATGGCCTGACACAACGGCTCCAGTTGTGTATAGAGAGATACAGTCAGATGAACGCTGTACCTGAGCCATGTGCCAACAAAGGTTAACATGTGTGCCCTGCCAGGGGATCTCACCCCTGATGGTGATGTCGTCAGTGAGGGTGGACAGACCATGGGCTTGGTACTGTCCAGGAACCAGGACCACAGTGTCCCCAGAGAAACAGGCGTCCAGTGCACCAGACAGGCTGTCATGCTGATGGATCAGAGTGTCTGAGGAGAAGCTCTTCACCTGGAACCCAAAAAAACACCTCACAACACAGGACCCAACACAGCATCATACCACAGATCTGGATGTCCAGTCTATCAACCCACCATGGCTGCAGTCATCATCTGAGCCACGATGTGTGTGACTGGCATCCCTGAGGTCCTCTCTCCTCTTCTGCGTTTGTAAATTCTGGACAGTCCGGAGCTCCTGAAGGAAGCCATATTTAGTTTGGAACATTTCCAGCCATGGAAACCCCTCAAAATAATCAAATGTAAATGCTTCAGACTCTTACTAAAAGCTCATCTTTTGTTGTATAAAACACTGGGACCAAGGAAGATCGTGGCAAATGTTAAGCTGCAAATAGTTGGAACCTAACGGTGTACAGTCTACATCCTTTGAGGTGAGGGCTCTCTTTGATCTAATGTGTCCTCAGTCCTACCCTGGCCTAGTGTCCTCCCAGAACTTGAGGAACCCGGCGAGCATGGTCATCTCGTAGTACTTCCTCCAGCACTCCACAGCCTCGCGGGGCTGTGGCTCCCCGGGCAGAGAGGCCTGGTAGACGCTCATCTCAGCCTGCTTCGTGTTGTACTCCTCCAGGGTTTGCTGGTAACTCTGGGCCATCTCCCCAGGGAAGGCTTCCTGCATGTCATAGTACCTGGGGAGGAAACCCTCATCCTCACCACCAACATGTCATAGTACCTGGGGAGGGAACTCTCATCCTCACCACCAACATGTCATAGTACCTGGGGAGGGAACTCTCATCCTCATCACCAATTGTCATCTGGAGTTCCTATTCTAAACATCTGTTAGATCAGGACAAAGTGTCTGGGAGCTTAGTTTACTCTACTGGCAAGCAGACTCCATCTTGAGGTCCTGTTCTCTTCTGAATTCTTGTAATTTCATGTGGTTAATGTCAACATTTCTGGTAAAGTTAGGCCCTTTAACCATCTACCGTTATGACAACAAAGGCCAGGATAGTGCAATGTTTACAGAGTTTTCCTGCTGATAATGGGTTCTATCCCTAATGTCTGAAGCCCAACCCCTACCTGCTTCTTTATGACATATATCTGAATTCACTGTATTTTGTTTTGGGCTAATAGTGTAAATGTAAAGTCTCCTTACAGCCTGAGTCGTTTCTCGATCCGTTCAGCGTATTCCTCCCCCTGCTTAACATCCACCCAATCTCTCCAAAGAGAGTCATAGAAGAACCTGGCAAGAGATAGGGTTAAGCAAAAGTTACCCTTCTGCTTCAGCAACAATGCAGAGATCTATTAGTAAACCCACCCGTTCTTGCTTTGCCAAGGGATCCATTTGCTATTTATCTGGATATCTTTTTAAATATTATTATTCATATATTTGCGTTAAATTATAAAATAAATTACATTTCTATATAGATTGTATGTTCCTTCTTTGTATTCATGTTGAGAAACTATCTGGCATTGTAAAGTTATATCTATAGTAAAATATTGACAGATTGAAAGGGAAAGTCCCCAGATGTTATTAACTGTGTGTCCACACCTAAGCTGCTCCAGGGCTTCCGCTATTTCGTCGACCTCCTTGCCCTGGTTCTGAATCGGGTAGACTTCCAGCACCGTCACCTTGTGGCCGAGCTCCAACAGAAGGGCCCCCACCAGCTTCCTGGGTAGGTTTGTGATGTTGGAGGAGAACGGCTCCGTCACAGACACAGAGACCTGCTGAGGGTACACCGTCACCTTACCCGGCCTCCAAGTGACCTGCAAGGGGAAAAAATGAAAGACTGACTGTAAGAATAGTATCAACACTAATATTTTGCATTTTCGTAGTATGCTTTTATTTAGAGCAATATCATTAATATATAACACATCACTGAGGCAGGGAAGACAGTGTCGTGGCCAGGCTTGCATGACTCCAAGACAACTGGGCAGTCCCCAATGACCATAACCATAATGGTCCTAAATGTCATAACATAGATATAGATAGATAGATAGATAGATAGATAGATAGATGCTTTATTGTCATTGCAGATGTCACAAGTACAGAGCAACGAAATTACCAGTTACATCCCGTCCAAGAAACATAAAAGACAGTGTGGGGAGACAGGACGGAGAGACTGTCGGGGCGCACATGCGCTCCCTCGTTAGATAAGAAAAAGGTAAACAAGAGGGTAAACGACATTATTAAAACTGACGGCAAATTGATCAATCGACGAAGTAATATATGACAATTAAATGCATGGAGTTTCCCCCCAAAAAAAGGTTGAATGGATTTGGATTAAAACCCTTGACCTCCACAAGCACTCCAACGAACTCAAGTTCTCCGTAGTCGCAGTCTTCGAGCAACACGTCCGGGACCGTCCGCCACACGGCCTTCCAGGACCCGGTAGGACGAGAGAGTTTACCTGTCAGGTACACACCCAGGGCTTCACCCACATCTTCTGCCTGTATTCAAAGACCAATATATTCCACGTTAGATAAATAATATACAAGTGAATCGCCATGTTTTAACCGTGTAATTCTAACGTTCGTGTGTTAACGGTAGCGCGGTGCTGCTAACTTAGCATGCTGACGGGATTCAGTTTACCGAACATTTGCCGATGATTTGGTCGCAGTAAAGAGACACTCTATCATCGTAGGAGTATGACTTGTCCGAGGTGAAGATATGTGGCAGAGCTTTGGCATGAAGTTCTTCTGTAACTTCTTCATCGGATTTGTTATTTGCCACTTTTGTTATATTGAAAGGGGTTTTTCTCCGGACTATTTGAGGACTATAGTCCGCCGATGAGTCCTCTTCGTCCGTGGGGTCGTCAATGACTGGACTGTTCGTCGATTCCTCCATGGCCTTGAAGTATTTACTGGCCTCCATAGGAATTTCTAGATAGGTTATATCTCGTCCTTGATTTGCACTCTGAAAGTCAATCACCTTCGTCCACTAGTTTAGGGTGAAGTCGATAGAGAAGGTTTTCTGTGGCAGTTCGGTTAAACCGCCGTCTGGGCTCGAGCCCAGGGACCTATCCTGATATAAGCGGGAAAGTGTAAGTGCTCGCGCATTCAGCAGAATAGACCGTGTTTGTATTCTAAACCACTAATTGTATTCCATATGTTACTTATGTGAACCAATTCTAACTGTATGAATTGTAAATGGATGCCAGACAGTACATGAGCCATACATGTTACAATCAATACCTCAGTGGATGTTACATGTATGTTACGATCGGTACATTGATATTACATGTGTGGCCGCTGTGATATGGCTGCTTTCTAATGAATCTCTCGGAACTGGACAGGTTCGTGGTAACAGCAGGTTTATTCAGTATCTGCAATTATGCCCGTCTGGAAAGACCGCCACGTTACGTTAGCGTTAACTAACCAAACAGGACAGGGGATGTTCACTGGCAACAAAAGACTAAAACGAACTCATCAAACAAATGGCGTTGAAGAATTCTCTCCAATACAAATAATACCCAACCATACAAAGAAGGCTCAACCCGTATGCGCCCCTCCAATTTAACCTACATTTTTTAAACTTTGTTACACGCATTAGTTGAGTAAAGCCTATCAAATCAGCCTACATATCAATGTAAAATCAAACCAATATGAATTAAAATAGTAATATATTTCACTTGGAATTGTATTAACCAAATGATTTAACCCAAGATACTTTTTTTAGTAGTATAAATTATTGCCAATTAGACTCAATGACAATGGTGACATGCCTTTGAATTAAACAGAATAGTAGGCTTTAAACCCTGTATAATTTACTAACGCTGGTGGAATCTGGTGAAAGCGAGTTGTCATGGCAATGTGGCTAGACGCATGGCGCCAAGTGAGGGGATGATGTGCATGGGTGGGGTCCCTAACCCTGGATGACTTAATTTTCTCTCTTTAAAACTGCTGACCCCAAAAATGGCAGTATTCCACCCAGCATCAATCAGAATTATCATAAGGTAGGTATCATAGGTATTTCAAGTCCCTATCTTCTCAGTGTATTAAAGTATATCTATAATATTATTTATTGCTTTTTTAAGTATAGTACCTTAGTTTGTTATGAAGCAAGTGTTTGAACACTCCTAATGCAAAAAGTATATTATACTCTACCGCGATGGCCTCCACCTTACCTTTCAATTTCTTTGGATTAACAAGTCTAAACATACAAATATGTAAATGTCAGTTTGGTTTTACATACAGTCTGTTTTAGCGTGTTGCTGTGACGGCGACTGGATGCCTGGGTTCCCCTGATGGTTAACCGGCAAGCACGCCATCACCATAGAAGGTATTTTTTAACTAATGTTTATTTACGATATGATTTTAAATGCTTGCTTGTAGACTTTGGCACCCGTTGCACTCCTAACCTTCCCTAGAAGGAGGGATCCTCCACTCAGCGTTCTTCCTCAAGATTTCTTCTTTGCTAATCAAGGGAGTTTTTCCCTGCCCTCTGGGGGGCTGGGCTAGAGGGTTGTTGTATAGATATGGCCTGTTAAGCCCTTTGAGTCTACAACTGTGATTTAGGGTGATACCAATACAATTGAATCTCATTTAATTGAGTTTGGCCCATGTTTTATAGCTGCATGTTTGTTTTGGGTGTGGCAGTTGCTGTGATAAGATAACATCTGGATGGTGTAGATGTTATCTAGATCTCCCTGCGATGTCATCTTAAGTATGTGTCTCGTGGAGGAATCTCATTAAAATGTAGGCTAATACCACAAAGTCAAATCCACCCAAAGCTAAACACATTGATGAGTTATATTCGGGATATGCCCTTAGTTGATACATTATAAAATAATGTAAAGCCTTAAACACTGAAGAACAACAGACTGAATAGTTACATTTTTCAGCAACAGTTGTGGTTAAGTATCCACCTCTGTGGCCCAAGACGTTACGTTTGGCATTTGTTGATGCCTGGGTTTCTGGATGTCCTAAGTAGGCTGCCGAAGAAAATGGATCCAATCTAAATCTAAAAGTAGCTGGTAGTTATGAAGACATTAAACGTAATTACCCCCTCATGGATATGATGTGTAATTCCCGTCACATGCGACGCAGCTGTTTCTGACATGTCATCCAAAAAGCTGCTTGCCGTTTCTCAGAGCTCTGCGCGGCACTCTGGCCCCCAGCGTATATTTAAGCGTGCCCTTTGACCTCGCTGCACATAGCAACATTAGCTGACTGATGGCTTTTTTGGACTATTTCCTCTTACAACGCTGCCTGACTGCCCTAAAGGATCATGGCTTCCCTCAAATAGACTCTCAATCACAGCACCTCAACGACAGGGTTGGGGGCCGTCCTCAAATATGGGGCCCCAAGGCACCTTTGAGGACTGTAATTTTGATAAAGTGCCATGCAAATACAATTGAACTATTAATTTGTTTATAGACTTGACTCAATAGAAATCTGATGACCTAGATGCCCTGTAGCCTGAAAGTTATATTTAACTAAATTACATTTAATTCCATTTAAATATAATTCAATGCACTACTGTGCATTGACTGTAAATAACGGAGGCTTAAATTCAGCAAGGAATGTCTGCTTTGAATATATAACAAGCACTTTGACTTTCTGCCTCTGCGTTGATAGTCGCCTGGAATTTCAAGAATGCAGCATAAATCCAACACTGGGACCCTGCCTACACCAAGTACAGCCGACAGGGGGCGCACTTTGCGCTACTTTGTAAGAAACAATGCACGAAAATCAATAATTTTAAAAAAGAATGTTATTTTATGCTTTTACGTTTCTTTTTCAGTGGTCAGTTAAACTGTACATTGCAGTCTATATGCATCCCATAAAGCATTAGAGTTTCAGAATTGAGGTGATTGGGTATTTAATGGGCAAGGGGTGGAGGGGTAATCGGAGGTAGAGATGGGTGTAGGTAGTGTGGAAGGGGTCTAGTTGAGTAATGGTGGTTACACAGTAAAAACCTTCTGATATGTCCCATCGCATACAGTTGAAGTTATTGTTTAACTTTAGCCATACCACAGGTTCTTCCATCAAATATTAACATTTTTATTTGTATTTCATTCTTCTCTTAATAATAAGCAAAAATCGATAAGAAAAAGTAGAAAAAGGTAACAATCCTTAAGCCATATGCCTTTCAGTCTCAGAAATTCAACAATACAAGTTTCAGTTTTATAAAGGAAACAAAATGAGGACTGCTTAAAACAGTCTTATTTACAGTCAGCCTAATTCCAGATTCCACAGCATTTTTAAACGAAAACTGTGTTTGGGTTCTGATGCGTGTGGCTGAGGCACATTCAACCTTTGAAACCCAGGGACCTGGGCCGCTCCCCGCGAGATACAGCAGATGTTGCTCACAGCAGGAGGTGTGGGGTTGGGTTTGAGGAACTTATCTGATAAGAGAGAACGGTGTAAAGAAGAAATCAGGCTGTGTGTTAATGAGCCCGAGCAGTCTATAAGGTGTTAAGCCTCTTCAATTAAATGCGCTTCTATTGATGTTGTTCTTTATCTGGTTTCAATCTTCTCTGGCTTTGTGTTGGGTCAGAGTGGCGGTCCAAAGTGCCAAACGATAATGAGTTTGATTCTGAGTGTATGGTGTGTAGTGTTATGGTGAGCTGTTGCCATGGAATACAATGTTATGAGAATGTCGTTTGTATGATGTGGAAGTTTGTCTATATCTTATGTCACAGACTATAATATTTTAGATGTTTCTCCTAGCTGAGTGTTGATGTGGCCCTGAGCAAGACACTCAACCCTAACTGCTCCTGACGAGCTGGCTGTCGCCTTGCATGGTTGACTCTGCCGTCGGTGTGTTAATGTGTGTATTAACCGATGAAATAACTGACGTAACATAACCAAAAATAAATAGATTCAATGATGGAAAAAACGAGTTTGACAATAAGCAAACTAACCGAAATATGGCACTCTTTTTTTATGGAGATGGGAAATGGTTGAATTCCAAATTTTGTGATTTGTAACTTTTAATACGGCCATCACTCCCAGGGGCCTCTGTCCTGTGAAATCAAAGATGCGGTCAGAGCTTTGTGGTGTAGCGTCTCTGTGTCCAGGGGCCCCATGCAACCTTTTGCCAGGGGTCGGCAGAGAATCAAAGCATCCTTCTTACGGAAGTCGACGTAGGATTTCCCCCCCCCCCCCCCCCCCCCCCCCCCCCCCCCTAGCTTTTGACTTGCGCAGTAGCAACTTGGGTGTAGTCCGGTATAGTTCTTTCCTGCCCAAGTTTCTCCATGGCGGTGGACTCGAAGCACTGAACCCGTGGAAGTTTGTGGAACATACCGAGAGCTGCGCCAGAACAAGGACTAGCATTTCGGGGGAAGGAACGGGCGCAGACTGGCAAAGCAGCCGCGCTTCAAGGCAGTGTCCCGCATGGTGTGGCTGGTTTCATCAGGATCGCGGTAACTGGTTAGTTACAACATAGTTTGGAGAGTTTGAAGTGTAGGTTGGAGCCGTCCAGCAGTAGCCGAAGACCACTCTGATCAACAGAAGGACTAAAAATGCATTTGTTTATCAAAGCTTTGATTTCATTGACTTTGGCTGCGTGCAGCCACTGTGCTATGGATGAATGCGTCGATGATTCGAATCGGCCTCAGCGATGCATGCCCGAGTTCGTGAACGCTGCTTTCAATGTTACCGTGGTGTCGACCAATACGTGCGGGTCCCCCCCTGAAGAGTACTGCGTGCAGACCGGGGCTACCGGGGTCACAAAGTCGTGCCATATCTGCAATGCCAGGGACCCCCGACAACATCACAGCGCCGCTTACCTCACCGACTACAACACCCAGCAGGACACAACCTGGTGGCAGAGCCAGACTATGTTAGCGGGTATCCAGTACCCGAACACCATCAACCTAACACTGCATCTCGGTAAGTAGGCTACCCTAGGCGGGCTGTCCCTGTGTTTTTTGTCTGCTGTTGTACTGACCCCGGCCGAATGGCCGCGTCCTGCGCTGCAGAAGCAGGGCCGTGTTGGCCAATGTTTCTATAACTTTATTTCCGCCGGTTTAAAGTTATCAAACCCATCGATTTCTCTTCGACTCCGTTCAGTGGAGTCCCAGAGGCGGGTAAAGGTAGTCGACCCCCCGTGTCAGACAGCTGGGGTGTTAAGTTAGAATCGTGTCCTGCGGTGTCCTAAAGATAGCAGCCTGGATGTGGATTCAGGCCTGGGCCCCGGCAGAGAGACGGGGAGCGTCAGTTAAACTAGGCCTATATATAACCGCTTTACTTGACTCTGATGGGGCCGCGTTGGTGGTCTTTTAAAAAAGACTTGGTGGTGATAGTAACGACGGCTAAGATGGTCGGAGAAAATAGCCGCGCTACATAATATCGTCTGGGTGAACTCTCAAAACACCAGGTGAAACGTACTCGGATGTCGGTTGGGGAATGGGGATAGAGGTCTCCGCGGGGGCAATGTATTTGAAATGCTTTCTGTACAGTAAGTAAGTAAAAAAAAAAAAAAAAAGTTATCCAATCTATTTGTGAGACAGCTTGTAACACTGCTTTTAACAGTGCCCCGCATTCCTGAGCCGTTCAGTCATGCTGTTCTGTTGAGCTGAGCTGCCCTGGACGATATGTAGCCTTGGGTCACAAACTCTGATTAGAGCTGCACCTGAATGGGCTATATATTCACGGCATTCTTCTCCAGCTGGGGGATTTAGTAATGTTTGATTTATACTTTTCTCCGTATTTGTTTAGAAATCACACCTAAAACTCAACCCTTTTCTGTTTGTCAGACTCTGATTCACTACTAGGCCTTCATTCTGCCTGAGGTCATAGAATTGCACCACACTGAACGATGCAAAGGCACAATGAAATACAAAGTCTTGACCAATCGGTCACTGTTTAAAATAAGGGCGTCTTGTATATTGTCAAAACTAAACTATTGTGTATTTAATAAATGTATATCTAGCAGCATACAGAACAACATCTAGGTTAACTCTTAAAATATTCCAATCGCTACACTCCAACCAAAATATGTATGGCCCTGGGGGGAAAAAGAAAATGTATTAAAACTCTTCCTTTCGGAGAAATGTGGAAACTTGGTGAAAAAATGAGATTCCTCTGGAAAAGTGTAGGCCTGACAGAGTAGCTGCAGTTCTCTCCTTTGTTGTGTTGTGTGACGGCTTGCGTGTGTGCGGGAGTCTGCAGTGGAAACCCGGGCGCAGGCAGGAATCCGGCGTGCCAAGACATGTTGAGAGCAAAGCCCTCCGTAGGAACAAGGGCCCAGATCTTCCTCTGCAGGCTGGTGGCTCGCAGGAGGAACATGAAAGCGGAAAGAGCAGATGCTGTAGATGGACAGTCGTTCTTCCTCTCCATTTGTTTGACGATACACACAGGAATTAAGATTTAAAAGGGAGTGTAAACTAGAGCCCCCTGTGAGGGATACATGAACACAGCTGGGGTCGACACGCACACATCTGTTTACATCTATAGTTATCCATACTATACAACTATATCCGGTCTTTCCATTTAGATGAAAGAATCATGACTTTATTGTACATAGCCCATTGTATCGTGGTGGTTCTTGCACTTAACATTTAAAATACCCACTAGCTTTCAATTTATTGGGGGCCCTCGTTTTTGTGTTTTTGGGGGATGCGGGGAACACTTGAGATTCCAACGGTAGTTGTCTTGACGGGCCCTCGTGGAGTGGGCTGGATATAACGGAGAGAGCGAGAGAGGCTCTTGAGCTGCTCAAGAATGCTGTCAGCCCCACAGAGGGAAACATTCCCCTGCAGCTCTGTATTTCAGCTTTCTCTCTCAAGTAGCGTTTAATAAACTATGGGACGCTACCCAAAATGGGTCGCAAATTCAGTTGGAGCCGGGTCACGTCCCGACGATGAACTGAAGGGCGTGGTCGGGTCCCACGAACACAACGCCATTTTTGTTTGGGTCCTCGTGCTGAAGATGTTAACCGTCCCCTCCCAGCTCTCTGAAAGGCCTGTCTCCACAGTGGAAGCGCAGAGTGAATCCAGGCCAGCAACGGCCCCCAAGTTTACAGTTATTACACATGCGTGCAGTGGTACTGCATGGAGGGTTGTAAACACTCACGTTCACGCCCCCCCCCCCTTTCCCGCCCTGCAGGGCTGACATGCACACCTGCAGTCCCAGAACACATCCGGCTGGAGGCCTGGCTAACAATAGGAATGTTGTTTATTAACTCTTAGTAATCCAAGGGGCTGCGTTGGACCTTTTCTTATAGTTTGAAACTGACTGCTGTGCTGGGAACTTAAAGGGACAGGTGCCTGGCAGTGCACAGCGTTTGTTGTTGTGGATCAGGGGTTTAACACTTTCCTGTGTAGGTTGAACGCCAATGTCCTTGGTCTACCTGTAGGCATCCTTGAGTAAGAGGCCATAACCCCTAGATTCTCATTAATGACGCAAATCATGAATACACTGAGTCACTTTGGATTTTAGCTTCATGCTAAATGTCTCAAATACTGAGCATTGAAGGATAAACCGAACCAAACAGTACCATGTGCCCTCCCGACACCTTGTTGGCTGCGTGCCAGGCTAGGTCCGGCCCGTCCCTGAACTCTTGAGAGTTGGTCCAGGCGGTCCTCTTGTGTGGCAGGCGGTCTGTGGCTCGTCTCCAAGGCCAGATGGGTCCAGATGAGGGTCCTGGCCTAGCAAGAACAGGAAGAGCTCTCTGCCTCTTGTGTGGGAACGAGAAGAGCAGTGATTGTACGGGCCCTCGGGACCTCGTCGTCATCCTCCTCCTCTTCTCCTCCTCCCAGGCCTTCACACACACAGTGAAACACACTTTTCTACTATCCCCAGCTGTTCCAAATTGTGTGTGTGTGTGTTGGGGAGGAGGATGAGGAGGAGGGCTCATCTGGTTAGAACCATTGTTTTGCTGCTGGTTCAGGAATGAGCGCAGCGTGGGAATAGACTGCGGGCCAAACAGCTGGAGGATTGGCCTTCACATCACTAATGCATGCAAGCAGCTGATGACAGGCCGGCTGCACATCCAGCTCCTTGAGAACCGGGCTGAATGGATCAGTCCACCCCACGGTTCAGCCAGCACTTTCTGTACTGGACCACATCCCATTAAGTCATTTGGCTTTCCTCCTTAGAGACGTACAGTTACAAACGCTTTTACAATACAGTACAGTTTAATTATGGTGCCAGTAGAGGTTCTGTCTACTCCTGCTATGATGCATTGTTACCATTGAAGAATAAATAACGGCAATCTACTTTGGCCTTTATCTGGTTGTCATCTTTGCATTTGTAAAAATGAAAAAAGGTTTGTTTGATCAGGCAGGCCAAAGGGAGGGGGGCAATGCTGGTGGATGTCGGGGGTCTTGAAGACAGCTAGCGTCCCGTGTTGTGTGCGTTGGTGGTGCTCCACAGCTCAGGGACTTCAAAGAGCTGAAGGCGGTGATGTGAGAACCTGCATCTCCAATGTCCAGCCATCTATGTTCCCATCTCCCCTTCATCTCCCTCCTCTCTACCCCCTCCGCTCTGCCCCCTCTTTACCATTATCCATCTCTTCCTCTGCCCCCCCCCCCCCCTCCCTGTCTATCTGAACAAAGCCAAAGTAACAAAGAAACAAACAACACCTGTCCATCTTCCACCTAGTCCCGCCCACTGCTCTGTATGTCAAGTGCGTGTCTCTGCAGTGCGTGAACACGGAGTGGACAGCTTCTCCTGCTGGGGCCACTCCTTCCACGTTGGAGCGCAGCGCAGGAATGCAACAGATGCCCCCACGGCCGCCATGTGACCCATCGCCTGGCTTCATGGTTACAACCTGTCAGGGTTACTCTCTCAGACATGAGATAAGCCGCCAAACAGAGGGCTGTGTGCTATCTGCAGGCCTCGCTGCGGCGGAAGCTTTGACGACGGCTTGGTTCCTGCAAGGTTTCCTAAGGTTTTCTAAGTTTTCTGTTGATAGCCTTTGGGGGGACGGTAATAGATACCATTGTGGAGTGGAGTCTATGGTCGTTTGGAGAGGCTATGTCTTGGTTCTGAGGAGTTGGCTTGCTGCTTGTTTAAGAATGGCAATGCTCTCTATTTGTCATCTTTTCTTTGTAGGTGGAATTTCTGCTTGAATTCCCATTCACAAAATGTTTTTGTCGTTGTTTGGGTCCCAGCTCTGGAGGGGGGAACAGGACTTGTACCAGGTGTGCTGTCGTGTTACAGTCCCCGGCACAGCTGGGGGTGTCTGGCCTAACATCTGCCTTTCCTGTTGAGCCAGCAGACAACTTCATCACTTTGTTGTTACATTCCTTGTTTGTCTAGGTTCTTTTATTTTTTTTAGAGTCTCGTCTCGACCTTTCAATCTCCTCTTCTGCTGTCCTCCCCCACAGACTCATTACTGATAGTGTATAGCTGCTAATGCTATTCCTGTTTATCACAGTTGGAAAACGGTTTCCAATTAAGACGGCAAGCTTCATCATCCAATGTCTCTTCATGTATGACTTCAAACATGCCCTTTTATGTCTCCAGAAAACAAACAGAATTAAACTCATATTTATTTTGATATCTATTTGTTTGATATGGCCCATCTGCTCTTCCATCTGATGTCTTCGGGGGCGGGGGGAGCCGTGGGATGTTTTTTAATGTACCACCAAGGATATATAAAGATATGAAACATGGTATCTTGCAGGACTGCTGAACATCACCTTGTGTTTATCTGGAATTTGAGACTCTTCTATTGAAACCGATGCCTTCTACTTGTAACCTTAGGCCCCCGTAACGTGATGTATTGTAAATTCTAGGTTGTAAATCTATTCCCACTGTTTAAACACCTGTGGTAGGCCCCAGTTGTTGGCCCTGCAGCTATCTCAAACAGTCCGGACTCTGCATGAGTCACTGTCTGCTGTAAAAATATATCCTGGATGAGATCACGTCAGACTTTGATTCAATTATGTTTTGATTGTTGATGTTCATTCTATAACCACTGCTTGGTTTGGCAACACGAGAACTCCTTATTAGTCACTTTTTAACTTAACATGAAGTCATTGTCAGGTAATTGGCAAGTTCATTCAATTACTTTATCGTCTTTTTTTACACAAGAGATAAAAGTGCCAAATGTACGGTATCAGTTAATCGGCCATTACGTAGCAGTTTGGCCGCCAGTATTTGCTTCTATTGTCAGGGTACTGTGGCTTTGACCTCTGACCTGTGACTTAAACTTGTCACGGCAGTTGAAATAGGACTGGAAGTTAATGTCTATTGTTCCCCTGGAAACAAGAGGCCAATCATAAATCATCACAGACCAACTGTCATCTACCAACTATTAAAAACGTGAATCATCCATGTGTTCCCTGGCTCTAATCCTGGGCTAATTTTGGAGTTCAGCCATTAGAGGAATTCCTATAGTTAGTGTTTGGCCCCGCCCCCTTAGTGGTCCTGTCCTATCAGGGGATCATTGACATGGCTGACTGCTCTCCACCTTCCCTCCTAAATCACTCCCACCTTAGAAAAGTCTTTGTGTGGCTTTCTTGACGTGGGGGTGGGGAGATGTGTGGGGGGTGGATTAGTCTTTTTGTGTGGTCGTTGCATCCCCAGCCATCGTCCCTTTCCCTAAAACCTGACTGCCTGTCTGCCTGCTCACCGGCCCTGTCTCGCTGGTTTGCTGTCTGACTTTCTTCCGGTCTGTTTGCTTGCCCTGCCTGTCATACTGGCTGTCTGACCCCACCTGTCCCCTTGCCCTGTCTGTCTGTCTGCTTGCCCTGTTGCCCTCTCTGTCTATCAATCCAATCTACCTGTCTCTCCATCTCCTTGAACCAGAAATGTCTGCTTGCCCGTCTCTCAAACTCACTTCCTGTCTGCCTGCGCTACCTGTTTATCTTTATCTGTTTGTCTGACTCCATTTTGGTCTGTCTGTGAGCGACCTATTTGTCTCTCTCTGGTACCTGTACCTGTGTCCTCTACACAGGGCTGTTTCTCAGAGACTTCAGATCTGGGCTCTGACTTGCTCGTTAGAGACAGTTAGACGGCGGACTGTGTTTGCCCTATCAGTTATCAGTGTTTGCTTTGAAGTCGAGCTTAACATTCCTAGCGCTGTGTGCTAATTAAAAGGCTCTCCGTTGCCCTTTCACATTTCCTAATGTGTGTTTGTGTGTGTGTGTCCCTGACACCCAAACCTATATTTTCCAACACTCTAAATAGTGTCCTTGTAGTTGACGTCACGGAAGGCAGTAGATTTGTTCTTTGTTATGAACAGAATGCTTCATTATGATTGGCTTCCAGTGTTTTGCGTTGTTCGGGGCAGCCTACGGTTCAGCAGTAGAAGCCTACCCTATCTTCCCTCCCTGTTTCCATAGTAACCCAATTAGTTCCCCTCCGGTACGGACCTTGTTGTTTATTATTTTTCATTGAAGTACTGCGTCACTGCCGGGGGTCACCATAGTAACGCCCGGTTGACCTTTTTAATATCTCACTGGCAGCCCTGAGGTCGCAATAACAGTGCTTGGGCCGGCCGGGACATCAGTTGCTCCCCTGCTGTGAGTTAGCGCCGTGTACCTAGGGCTCAACAGACAGACCTACCGCTGGCCGCAGTGCCCACCCGCGCCACACGGAGCGCTCTACTTTTTGAGAACCTTTAAAATAATCGCTCGACAGCTGGTTTAGTCTCGGTCAAATTAAGCGCCAAGGTGGCCCCCGGTAACACCTGCTTCAGACAACGTCCCGGGGAGTGTACTGATCGAGAGTCCCCACCCTCGTTGTTTTTCAGTGATTTATCCTGTGATGTAGCCTGTGATTTATCCTTTGTGTATGTTTATTTTACTATAAATCGCTTTGGCTTTCCTACCAAGATAAGGTTGTTTAGCTGAGGAGTGGCTGTGCATGATGATAGTGTTTGAATTAAGTTGATTTTTATTGTTCTTGGCATCTGGAGCTGAGCGGCCTGTCGTGAGGGATCCAGACCTGGACTGGTTACTCAAGGTTTCCTATACAGTAGCTGTAATTACCTCTTGTCTCCTCCACCTCTGCACAATACTACCCAGATATGTCCTCTGACATGAGTTTATTAGGAGTCTTCATACGCATTATGTGCCAAATCTCTCTCTATTGGATACAAAATAAAATGGACCCGAGAAACCGTCCTCTCCACCCCTCACACAAGCTTATCTGCGGCTAAATAACGTCAAAATTAACCTAACAAAGGGCTTCCTCCTAAAGATGTAAAACCATGTTTGGGCCTTTGAGTTCCCCTAAGTACTAAAACCCGTGGAGTGCTGAGCTGGGGGCGCTGCCCGACCGCCATTGTCTCCCCCATTGAAGACTCTCTCGCTGGGTGAACTCGGAGAGCAGATTGGTGTCAGCTGAACCGTTAAATCTCACCAACATACTCCGCTCAGCTGATCCACAGAACGCTGCCTTTAATAGACCTAGGACCCGGCACTTTGATCCCCCAAATTGGGCGAATCAAGGATCTTGTTGTGTTTTTGTTGAGGAACATCTTTGCCTCTTCTGGGCGCTGGTGTGTTTGAATGCGTTTAACGCGGGACTGCCTGTCCGCTCTTTCTTTCTTTTAAGTTCTCCAGCTGAAGTAGTACACTCATGCAGGCCTAGACTAAACACATCCCGGTTGGACTCCACTGGAGATGGAATCTGCCGGTTGCATCTGCCGCAAGCAAACGTTGTGACTCCAGAGTCCTGAGTCCTTTCATTGTTCTCGTTGGGGAACAAATTGTCCTCTTTCTTGAATCTAGTATTAAAAGGCTTATATATATATATATATATATATATATATATATATATATATATATATATATATATATATATATATATATATATTCTAAATCCTTGAAAAAAGTATAAATGTTGGCCTATCTCGTGTTCTTGTGAAGGCCATTGTGTTATTGTGAAGGCCATTTTCCCATCGTGCATCCAAACCAGATACGAGTTTCTCTGACACAAGCTTGTTCTGACCTTGCTCAAAATCTCCATTTTCAACATATGCCGCTAGGCCCAGGGGTGTCCCAATCGCTCAGTATTTACGCTAAATAAGCAGCTTAGCACCCCAATGACACTGAAGCTCTTCCTCCGGCACAGGAAGCACAAACCTGTGGGAAACCGGTCAGAGAGATGCAGCAACCACCTGCCCTTTGACCCCCTCCCCCGAGACATTCCGATAAGAATCTGTCGTAAGCAGGAAGTGATGTCACTGCCCCAGGGGGAAAGGGGCTTCTCTTATTATAGACAGCCTGCCGCCTCCGTCTATGGAAAGGGGGCCGATTTGTTACACGGGACGTGCAGATGCATGCAGGGTAATTTTAGCTGTGCTCCAGCAGAGGAATGATCCCCTTGCGGTGCGGTACAAGCGGGGCGCACACTAGCGACCAGTGTTCAAAGCTCTGTGCGGAGAGTGGTAACTAGTTAATTATGGGGAGTGCGACAGACGTGTAGACTGATTTATACACAGGCCTTTGTTCCTGTTTTCCAGCTGAGTTTGGTAATTACATAGCTGATGGAGATGTTAGATGATAAAGCCTCCAATTTCCTTTCCTGTGTTTAATGTTTGGTTTAGCGTTAGACAAACTCCACTGAAAGAGGAAGGATTCGGGCTGCTTTTCAAAAGTGGTCCACGTTCGCATCGTCAAGATCTCTGTTCAATTCAAACATAAATAATAGCTCAGTAAATGATGGCTCCCTATTTAAAAGTGGGGGTGAAATGCTCATGGCTGACGCGTTCAGGCCAAATTACAGGTCAAGTCGGCGGACGTGGTTTGCTGACGTAGCTAACATTGCACGAGTGGATGTTTTCCTTCCTGGTGCGGGTATACTGAAAAGTGTGATTTGAATAGAGTGGTGATTAGAAGATAAGTCACTCTGTTAAGTAAATGATGGCTTCACTATTGGATAATAAATGCCTAAAAATGACTCGCTTAGACCATGTAGCCGTATCAGGTCACGTAGCGGGATGTGGCTAGCTTCTGTAGCTAACATTGAGATGTAGGTTTACTTCCTTTCTGGCTTAAGTTTACTGACGCTGACAGTGTCCAGAGGGAGGCTGGACTCAATCCCAGAACATCATCCTCTTGAAAGACAGCTAAAGTATGGTTACCCTGTCTCCAACCAAGCCCCACAACCACCCACACCCTATCTGCTATATGAGAAGGGGGGTGGTGGTGGGGGGAGGGGGGGGGGAGGCCGGACATGAGATTTGGCGTTAACGTAACTGTTTATGCAGCTGTTAAATGTCGGACATCTGCGTTGAGCACTGCATTAAGCAGAGGAGAATCCAAGAGGCTGGGCTTTCTGTTTGACTTGAATTTCCTTGAGTCTTTTGCATCACATTGTTTTAATAATAATAATAATAATAATACATTTAATTTAGAGGCGCCTTTCAAGACACCCAAGGTCACCTTACAGAGCATATAGTCATCATTCAAAACTATGTAAAACAGACTAGGAATAAAAGGAAAACAGAGGTTAAACATGAAGAATAATAATAATTAATAACACTCAAAGATGCCTAAAGTGAAGGGGGGACCTCACTAACCACCACCAATATGTAGCACCCACTTGGGTGATGCACGGCAGCCAATCGGTGCCAGAACGCTCACTACACACCAGCTTGAGGTGGAGAGTTAGGGATGAGGTGGAGAGTGAGGGAATTTTTTGTTTTGTAATAATTTTTTGTTTTGTAATGATAGTTCACCAAGGCAACGTCACCAGTGAGTGTTACCAGTGAAATATTTAGAAAACTCTTTCTAAGAAACTTTGACGGAAATTGGCAGGCCAGAATTGTGCTTGAATCGGTTTCATCACCTTGGAGGTGGGATTTCGTCAGTGTTAACATTGTTGGAGCAATCTTTTAGGCTTACTTCTTAAAAACACAAAACATGGTGTCCTATTTAACAAATGCTGTCATGTGCCTCTGGATATAAACCCACATCTCGCCTTGAACCTCAAAGTTCCATAGCACAGAAATGATAACAAGGCCTCAACAAATGTCTGACTTTGTGCCTCTTCCCACCTATTGTTACAGATGAGGGAGGCAGATATCAGTAATCTGAAAGTCCCCAGGCTCTGTTTGCTGTACCAGCATGTGCATTTGCATTGTCAGAGAGCTGCAGAAGTTCATTGTTGTGGGTTGTTTTTGTCTAAGACTAAACCCAGACGTCTGTGAGATGGCCCAATTGATGTGGTTCTTCTTAAAGAGTCAAAGAGCCAACCGATGAGCCATCGTGACTCTAGTCATTTTTCTTTCATGATCTTTACACTAAATCCCTGTCCCGCCAGGGTAATGTTGGACCACAGCCATTTGTCCTCACATCCACAGTGCTGTTGTCCACCTGGTGAGGGCTCTCCCTGGGGTTGGATTCGGCTTTGTTTTAGCGAGGTCTGCCGCAGTCTCTCAGTGGAGGAGGGCCACATGAAGCCCCCTACTGGGCCCCTTTGTCTCTGCTAACGTGGACACTTGGCCGGGCCTTCGTTTGTTCCTGCTGCCCCTTGTTTTGTAACACCTAGGGGTGGAGGTAGCACTTCTTTGGTGGCCCCAGCAGTTAAATCCTAGCCAAACAGACCATTCCCTTGTGGCTCTCACTCTGTCAGAGGGGGTTCTTTGTCTTGCTTTCACAACTTTTATTTATTGAGTTGTTTTTGAATAAATGTAGTGTGGGCTGCATTTTCCTGATCAAACATACAAAACCTAATTTCTTCACCCGAATGTTGCATTAAACCCCCTTTTGTAATAGCGGCAGAATATGAATAATGTTAAACTGTTGTTAACCTAATGTAAAGGAGAAGGTTGTAGATTATTCCATGTACTTTGCTCTCAGGCATTCCCAGGTCATTATGGATGGGGACTTTAAACACAAGGCTCCATGCAGGGGGAAATCACAGGCATTCTTGCAGTGTTCCTTTTAAACTGGTAACCAGGCAATGAAAGCCCAACCCAAGGTCCTGAATGACTAACGACAGGGCACTACCACCAGCCACTAAAGGCCGTCATTACACGGCTCTTCCAATTGGCAATCCAACCGTTTCAGAAGCCCCCTACCCACTTGCCGCCCCCGTCTCCCTCCGGCCCTGTCCCTCGTCAGGACGGGAAGCGCTGCCTTTATACCCACAGGCCGCCGGGGGGGGGGGGGGGGGGGGGGGGGGGATACAACACAGGCTAGATGCTTGCAGTGATTTAACAGCGTCAGCATTTAGACGGGAGGCGGGACTCCCATCCAAGAGAGAGACTCGCGGACTTGCATACCTACCGGAGCAGTGTGACCTAACTCGCCAAATAAAAGATTAGATGTTCAGTATAGGGAATGACCCCTCTCCGGGGTTCATTCCCTATAGAGACGAAACTTGAGTCTCTTTGAATTGAATTACCACAACTTCACCACTTTGTCAGTCATAAAATAAAGGTAGATGTTTTGAATAATACATGAGACCTGATAACGGACTAACCTGGAACATGGCATAAAAACCACGGACAAAAGTAAATTTCTTAAGCCGTTTGGGAATTTCTCTACACCTTCCCCCTTATTCAAATCCTTTTCAAACAGAATTAAGTGCTCTGAGGCCGACCAGGCCCTGGCAGTGACGGTATGCTGTCACTCTGATCTTTTCTTTCCTTAATCAGCCGGTTGTTTGGTGTCGGGTCTCCGGCTGGTCCTTCTCACCTCGTCTCGCGACGCTGTTTATCAAATACCGCAGATAGCAGCCCCTTCCACCGCAGGGAGAATTATTCCTCCCCGCCGCTGGCTATGTAGATGATATCAACACACAGATGGGGATTTTTGCTTACATTTTTCTACATTTGTAGTCCCCCCCCCCCCCCCCCCCCCCCCCCCCTCTCTAATCAGCAGAAATACGACACTCTTAGTCCTAAGACCTTGAGGGTACTGAGGTCTAGACCAGACGAGCGAATGCGAGAACAATGTCCCGAACATCTGAGCGGGCGTCTCGATAATGCCGTTGGTTTCTTGCTTGCTCTCCCTATCGTTTTTCCTTTGGAGGCTTAAGCTCACAGTCGGTGGCGCTACTGAATAATATCTGGAGACCAGCTCATGTGTGAAAACCAAACACGGCCATTAGCACCAGCATTCCAGCCTATAGGCGCCGGTTATACATTGACAGCGTTATTAATGTATAACTGTTGACGGACTGGGTGCTGCTTAGACTCTGCTTTGTCCATTACCCCTGTGTGTGTGTGTGTGTGTGTGTGTGTGTGTGTGTGTGTGTGTGTGTGTGTGTGTGTGTGTGTGTGTGTGTGTGTGTGTGTGTGTGTGTGTGTGTGTGTGTGTGTGTGTGTGTGTGTGTGTGTGTCTAACAAGGGTCCTTTCATATACATCTATATATTGTCGGTCTTTTTTGTCTGACAGGTTTGTCCGCAGCTTTCCTCTACACGGCCAGTACCAGTAGTAAGTGACAGTACCAAGCCGTCACACGCAGGCCTATACTTCCTGCTCGGCTGCCCTGTTAGCACGACATCTCCCAGTCGCATGACTTCTGGCTCCTCCGCAGGGGAAATATACTCTCAAAACTCTCCTCCTGGGAGTATGTGTAAGAGGTTCGGGTGTTGAAGTGGTGGGGGGGAGGGGGTCTAGGTGGATGTATTTTAAGAACTGGAGACAGTGTCGGCAACAACGGCAACATGTTTTTCCTATATTTGACATTTCCTGCTCACTGATGGGGTGCACGCCGCGCATTAGTAGGTCCCTGAACAAGAGCATGCCAATCACATGGACGTATTATAAGATAACCTCATCACCAAGCCGGAGCATGAGCTAGGTCTAATCTACACTAGTTCTTGTTCTTGAAGTACGGTGACCGGACGGCGATACCCGAGTTGGCCACTAGGGAACGTTTGCCCTAGCCAGGAGCAGTGAGAGTTTGGGCGTGGGAGTCTATAGGAGCTCCGTGGGTGGCTGAGTTTTGAGTCGTGGGTCTGGGAAGGTTCTCTAAAGGAGGCCAGGGTCGCAGCTAGACCCTCCTGTGCATTCCTGGGATTCCACAGAGTCCTTGTCCATGTCCTGCCCTCCCTCAAATCAAACTCTCCATCTGTACTCTCAGGGGCTTTCTTTGTGTCCCACTGGAGGAGGTGTAAGGTTGTCAAGCTCTGGCACCTGTTGAGGAGGGAGACCGTGTGGGGGGTGGGGGGGGATGGAGCAGAGGAGGACGTTCCTGGGGATGGGGCATGTCACTGGTCCCTAGGAGAGGCAGCAGAACATAACCAGCAGGACTTTAGAATTGGATAAGAAGTTCTTTCGTTATCTAGAATAAAGATATTGAAAGTGGCCTAGATTACCACGGTCCCCACACAGTCTAACCTAAAGGCATCATGGAGAAAGATCTATGTTCACTGTTAGTCACTCTGGAAATAATTGCTGCTCAATGAATAAATAGTGAAAAGCACGACATCATGAGTAGAAATGTAGAGTACAGAATGTCAAATGTAACTGATGGTTGACGACGTAATGTAACCTGACACATGATGCTACTCTTGACTCCTCGAGTCCCTCTGTAAAGTGTTCATCTGGATGCACAGACAGATGTGTATTAAGAGTGTGTTAACAGAAGCCTGTTGGAGCGAACAGAACAGATGTCCTCAGTATCTGAATGGGAGACGATGCGAGGGAAACAGAGGTGGGCGGGGCCTCTGGGAGGAGGTGGGCGGGGCCTCGGCAAGAAGAAGATTGTGGCACACGTTAAAAGTCAAAGCCGTCATTGTTCATTCGAAGAATGCCATGAGGTCATGGGGGAAATTTAATTGGACCACGCTGGGAGGGGGTACTGGTGGGCCTCACACACACACACACAAACACACAAACGCACACGTACACGCACACACACACACACTCTTCCCCCCCCCCCTCCTGGATAAGCCGGCCCCAAGGCTGTGCCGGTCTGGTGGGTGTGGGCCCTGTGCAGACCCCAGACCCCGGACTCGTTAAATCACCAGGTCCAAACGCTGACTGAAATCCCTTCTCACCTGATGGGGTTTATAAGGTACCAGATTAGTGGGCAGGGCTGTTGTCCTACCTGTTGTCTCAGGCGATGTGGTCCCGCCCTCCCTTCTCCACAATCCGTCCCCTCGGTGCCCTGCAGCGCTCTCCTTTGTTTGATTATGGGATACAAAAGAGGAGTTGTCCCTAAACATGTCACTATCTGGTCCCATCTAAAGACGACCGGAGGGGTTGTCATTCATCCAGTCATTAATTCAGCCTCTAGCCCTCAGGTACGCATACCGGCTTAGTTCCGGAGGCTTCCTGAACCCCCTCCTGAGTGGGGGATCAGACCGGTCTGGCTCAGGCACGTCTCTCGCTCTCTATCTGGGATTCGAACCTACGGGCGGAAGGAGCCCTGTGTTCTTAAGTGATGTCTGGAGCTGATATCAGAATGAACCAGTTCACTTGACTCAGTCTACTGTAATGGGGTTCGGGGCTTTATATAATGGAGCCATTGTAGTCATAAGGAAAGTCATGCTTTATACGTTTTTACATTTGAGGTGCAGAGTTGGAACAACTTCCAAATAACAAGACGTGTTAATTTGTCTAACCAGGGCAGAACCTAAAATGTTTATACTAAGTACTTGGTGTCCCTGCAATTCTAGTTTATCCCATGACTGACCGGGTCATATTTCCTCTGAAGAGCAAAGAAGGTGCAATCTCAGTGTGAGTGAGACGGAGAGTGAGTGAGACGGAGAGTGAGTGAGACGGAGAGGAAGAAGGGAGGGAGAGAGAAGAAGAAGGGAGAGAGAGAGGAAGAAGGGAGAGAGAGAGGAAGAAGGGAGAGAGAGGAAGAAGGGAGAGAGAGAGGAAGAAGGGAGAGAGAGAGGAAGAAGGGAGAGAGAGGAAGAAGGGAGACGAAGAAGGGAGAGAGAGAGGAAGGAGAGGGGAAGGGGGAGGAAGAAAGGAGAGAGAGAGAGAGAGAGAGAGAGAGAGAGAGAGAGAGAGAGAGAGAGAGAGAGAGAGAGAGAGAGAGAGAGAGAGAGAGAGAGAGAGAGAGAGAGAGAGAGAGAGAGAGAGAGAGAGAGAGAGAGAGAGAGAGAGAGAGAGAAATGAGAGAGAGAGAGAGTGAATGAATGAAGAAGGTTGAGCGGGTGATAAGGGGGTCGGGACGCGGGTGTAGAGGAGGGGAGGAGCAGAGGGTGCTGATAGAAGACAGTAGGAAGGAGGGGAGAGGTTTGGTCCTCAAGGTCGTCCATGTCAGCTCGTTAGCTCCCTGGCGGTTCCTCCTCCAGCTCTCTAATCTCTTCCTCCAGGAGGACCTCTTCCTCATTAAACCCTCCATGTGACACGTATCCCCCTGGGAGGAACATCTGGGTCGGGCCCCGGGCCGTCTTATCACCCAAACACTTCCCCTCCCTTAGCCCGGGCAAAATGTTATCTGCTTGGATTGGACCCCTTGCGTTAAGACCAGAGAAGTCCTGTCAGCTGGGAATGAAACGGATCCCAGTTCGGAACGTGGTGACTTCATCCACAGTAGTAGTGATTGTTCGAAGCCCAGTGGGCGTGATGTTAACGAGATGGCGACGTGGCTTTGTAAGATGGGATGTTTTTATTATCTACTCTTTTGCAGAAGGATCTCTTTTCATTGTTGAGGTGTTTTGGGCAGTTGAAACCATCTCTCCCTCTGTGTGGGTCCATCCACCTGGCTCTCCTCTCCCTCTCTTTCCATCTCTCTCGCCATCGCCTGTCTTCTTCCCACCCGTTCTTTCCAGAACCTTTCCACCGCCCCCGCCTGACTCCACCTCCCTTGTTCCCTTTTTCTCTTGCTTTTCTGTTCTATCAATTTCGCTCTCCTACTCTTTCCCTCTCAAGCCCCTCTTTCTTCTACCCTTCTTGTGTCTCACTCTTTCTTTCACCTCGTCTATCAGTCTCCCCCCCCCACCCCCTCACTATCTCCTACTCTCCCCTCTTTATCTTCACTCTCTCCCTCTCCACATCTTCTCTTTCAGTCTCTGTCGGTCTTTCTCTCTCTGTCTCTCTCTGTCTCTGTCCTTCTCTTCCCTCCCCCCTCTCTCCCCCTGTCCTTCTCTCCTCCCGCCCTCTCCCCTATCTCTCTCGCTGCTGGTGTTGAATATCTGCTGCAGGTCTCAGCATGTCGGTACGGTTCCACAGAAGAGCTGCTAATGACAGGACACGTCAGGCGAGACAGCAGCTCAGACACCTGAAACACATATGTGTAGTACACACACATTACACGTACACACAGGCTAGCCGCGCTGAGGGAAGTAAATGGTGTTAATGGAGCAGCAGGAGCATGTGTAAAACATTGAAAGTTCTTGTGGAGATTAAAACCTGATGATACCATCTGGATCGCGGAAGACCCCTTGTATCAAAAGCACATTGGTACTCGTTGAAGTAATGCAGTTCAAACGGGGTAGAACGGTTTTCCGTCAGGGGGTCAGTAGTTTATAACTTTATATGCATGTGTTGAGGTAGTTTGAGGTTGGACAGCTGCTGGTCCATTTGGAGCTCATTCATGCTACTGTAGTGTGTGTGTGTGTGTGTGTGTGTGTGTGTGTGTGTGTGTGTGTGTGTGTGTGTGTGTGTGTGTGTGTGTGTGTGTGTGTGTGTGTGTGTGTGTGTGTGTGTGTGTGTGTGTGTGTGTGTGTGTGTGTGCGTGCGTGCGTGTGCGTCCACTGTGGCTATAAGTGCTGTGCCCGGTGCTGGCTGTGTGCTTTTGAGCAACATCTTGCTCTCCAACATCTGGTTAGAGGGCAAGATTAAGTGACGGCACATAAAAAAAATGTGTGTGCTCCCTAGATATAGTGAAATATTTGTATGTAATTAATTGCCAAACTCTAATGCATACGAAAGGAATCTCCCTCCAACTCCCAGTCTGCCTCTACATCGTTGACCACAACCATCTCCCTCTCCCTCTCTTCCTATCTGGGGAGTCTTTCTTTGGGTCTGTATTGACATCAAATCCTTCCCCCCCTTCCCCCCTTGTCTTTCTCAGCCCAGCGGAAGCACATTCCAGCCTCCTCTCCCCCCCTCCCCCATAGGGAGGATAGAGGGGGGGGAGGGGGGGGATGACCAAGGCAGGTGCATACATAGTTTCTCTGTGCTGTCCGTCAGCCCTCCCCCCCACCGGAGTGTCTGAAAGGGTCAGGCCTTTACAGCCCGGTCCCGTTTTGAAACAGGACTTAATTAGCTAGCTTCTTCTAGCAGATTAGCTTTGTCACAGAACTTCAGTTTAGAAACTCAAAGCCTGACGGTGCTCGTTTTTACTCTGCTCTTGTTGGTGTCTCTTTGAAATCATGCATTTCATTGTGCTGTCTGTGCTTTGTGTTCAGTCATAACACTTGATGAAGTTGTGTTTCCTCAGCAACATTTGTGTCTTTGAGCTTCAAAACAATCTTTTTTTTTCTTGAGAATCAGCTGGTTTGAAACCTGCAGGGGAGCTGTGTGGATCTCCCCTTGCTAGTCTTTATGTTTTTAGTACTTTGGGGGGGTTTTTGGTTGGTTATACTGGAGAACAGCCGGCCTTCTCCACAGCGATGTCTTTGTTTGGAGTTCCCCGCTGAAATCTTCCGCTCGTCAATACTCTGATTGTTCTGGAGGAACGGCGCTGCTCTGGGCTCCACAGAACCTCCTGGCCTTCAGCTGGGGAGGAACTTGTGGCCTGCTGGCACCCACATCCCCAGCACTCTGAACCGCACTCTGGGTTTGATTCATATGGGCTGGGTGTTTGCAAGGTCACGTTGGCTGTTGGTTTGTTGTTGTTGAGTGGACTGTGGAACTCATTATTATGAGTCACGCACAGATCCTCTGGAGCGATTTGACGGTTGGTTAGCTTGAGACTCAACACAAGCTTGGTGTTTGCTTGACATTGGAATTAAGTGAGCTTGGCGTTTGCTTGAGTTTGTTTTTTGTTAGCTTTAGGGCTTACTCCAACGTGACCCACAGTGAAACCACATTACCACAATTCCCTACACTTTTCACGTTTTTTAAATAAAACTTTAGACTGGTGTTGGCTTAAGCGCTAACCGCACCCTCACTGGCGGTGAACCCGAGCTACCGCAGTGTCCCATACACTGTTGTTGGATTTCAAATAAAACGATGTCCTCATGTGTTGAATCCATGTACTTGTCTACGCCCATAAATAACACGGCCGTCCAGCATGCAAGCAGCCCTTCCCTCATCCCTAGGCCCGTGTTAGCCCAGGTGGACCCACCATCGGGGGCTCTATCCAGCTGCCACCCGGGTCCACCCAGGGACCCCCCCCCCCCATTAACAGGCGTACGCTGTGTTTGCCGTCCTGCGTGAAGGCTTGATTGCTGCGTCAACAGACGATGTTTGTCTTGTTTGTGTGAGGAATTGGTGGTGTTGTCGGAGGGGAGGGGAAGGGCTTTTAAAATGAGTTGTCGCCGACAGTCTGCTCCCAGTGGACCACACACACACACACACACACACACACACACACACACACACACACACACACACACACACACACACACACACACACACACACACCACTCGTAAAAGGGCCAAGTTCCCCTCAAAGAAAGAAAAGGAGAGGAAGGAGAGGAGAGCCTTTTATCAAACACTTGACACTGACGCTCTGATCCGAGGCCAGCGAGTCCTCAGAAGTTTCCAGAAGAGTTTGAGGAGCATGGTGGGGGGAGTTGAAGTGCCGTCTCTCTGGTCGCACACATTCTCAGACCCCGACCTCCAGGAGGGATTCAAACCATCCCTTCACCTCAGGGTGCCTTCCTCCGCCGTGGGTTCAGTTCTGGTTCTCAAATCTCCCGACACCCATAGGATAAACACACTCCCGCCTCCACTTCACCTTGTGTAATCCGTCCGTCTATCCGTACGTCTGTTTGCGCCGGGCGGACAGACGGAGGTCAGCGGGTTTGCTGGGACACCCACGCCCCTGCCTTGATGGGCTGGCGACCCCGGTGTGTTTGCTCTGCGATTGTTTCCTGTCCCATCGACGCCGCTTCCTGCTGCATTATCATCTCGTCACATGACCCAACCTCATATTTGCTCTCAACACAATACCCCCCCCACACAGACACACACACACACACACACACACACACACACACACACACACACACACACACACACACACACACACACACACACACACACACACACACACACACACACACACATCCCAGACTCCAACCTGGCTCACCTCTGCTAGCTCTGTTTGCTGAGCACATTCTTTGCCGGTGATCACAGCCGAAGCCCCTTCGTACACCCTCTCCCCCCCCCCTCTCCTCCATCGCCACCCTCCAGCTGAAAGATGGCCGTCTTGTCTCCACATCTCCTGACTAGCAACTCCCTCAGTGTCCGGGTGTTCTCCAGGAACCCCCATCCCATGCTAGGCTAGTGCACAGAGCTAGCTCCCCGGGCCTGCTCAGACACGCCAGCTATGCAGGGAGGAACAGCAGAGGGGGGCCCTCCACCGACAGTACTGAGGACCCTCAGTCCTCCTCCTCCTCTCGCAGTCGGAATCTTTGCCGGCTGAATCTTTTAAAAAGGCTGGGCTAGACAATGCGTGTGATTGTTGCCGCGTTCGCTGCGTCCTTAAGAGTTCATTACCAAGTCAGGCTTAACGGAATAGATGATCTTCTCCGCGTGCAATCTCCCCTCGCCCTCCCCCCCAGATCTTCTGTCGCCGCAGTGGTTTGATTGTCTGTCTCTCGTTGTTTTGTGGAGTACACTGCCTCTCAGACAAAGAGGCCCCAAGAGCAAACAAGTCCCCAGACACTGTTGCCAGTGTGCTGTCATGTAGTGTGAATACTCTGTAACTCATACCCTTGGCATGCAGGTCGACAGCACTGTCGATGAAGCGACATGGGTCTAAAAAATGCAATGCATGACGAAAATGCTGTCAAGATGATCGTGGTTGAGGGTTGTGATTGCGGAAGAGAGAATATTTCTTCAATGATTGATATCTTGGTATACCAAAAACAAAATTGAAAGTGTCGTATTGCTACAATGCTAGTATGAAGAAGTGAGAACCTGCCAATGTGACTTTTTTTTTCCTCTTTTTTGTGGGATACATTTCCAAACAGCCAATCATGTGAAGTTTGGGCCAATTAAAGAACAGGATCGGGTTGAAACTGTTATGGTAGCAAAACTGGGTCCGGGCCACTGTCTGTTCTTTAGCATTCGTTATTCTTTCACCCACACAGTACAAACCAGTACAACCCACCTAACCAGTGTCTCGCCTCCTTTCGCCCCCACAGGTAAAGCCTTCGACATCACATACGTGCGCCTCAAGTTCCACACCAGCCGGCCGGAAAGCTTCGCCATCTACAAGCGGACGAGCGAGGACGGGCCCTGGGTGCCGTACCAGTACTACAGCGGCTCCTGCGAGAAGACCTACCAGAAGACCAGCAGGGGCTTCATCGGCAGGGGCCAGGACGAGAGGCAGGCCGTCTGCACCGACGACTTCAGCGACATCTCGCCGCTGACCGGCGGGAATGTGGCGTTCTCCACGCTGGAGGGCCGGCCCGGGGGGTATACATTCGACAAAAGCCCCGTCCTACAGGTGAGAAAGGGAGAGGGAGTGAGACCGTAAATGACTCATCGGTGTTGCATCCGTTGTACACCAGTGAAATGGTGAAAGATAACCATGGCTCATTTGTTTTTTTTTGACAATTTCACTGTAGGTACAACCGTATCATAACATAGAGAAAGAAAACTGAGTTTCAGTGTATTTTATAACCGTGTCCTGGCCGCGACATCTTGTTTTTCTCTGGTGACATGGTAATTGGTCTACTTGACACTTGGTATCTAATTCCCATGCGAGTATCTAGTTATATAGGGTAAAATAATCAAATGTTCTGCTCTACAAACGTCATTCGGAGGAGCCTGTCCCTTGCTTAACATCTAGCTGGCTGAAGACGCAGCGGAAATTAGGTTGCAGTTTCTAAGTCTGCATACCGACGACCAACATTTGGAGGCCCTGCATGTTTTGTCAGTGAGCACTCCGCTCGCTCCCATTTGGCAGATGTAAGGACAGCTGTAGACTGCATGGCTGGGACCATGGTCCCGTTTGTCAGGGTGAGTTAGCCCTCCCCAGGGCTCCTCTGGCACAGACCCACCAGATTCCTGAGAACCAAACAAACGCCAAAGAAGGTTTTCCCTAATGGAGACCCGGTGGCGGGATTACCATGAGTGGCTAGATTAGCGTTAGCGACATGACCCTAACCGGAGGGAATCTCTAGCCAGTCTACTTCCTGACAATAGCTACAGGGCCCACAGACAATGTCTTTTCATACATCACTCTTCAGCCATTCTGTTTATAAAAGATTCCTGACAACTGAAAACTGAGGAAGACAAATGCATTATGTCTCCAGTCTTACACTGTTCATGGCTTTAAACCAATCTCATGTCCTCTCTTTGAATTCCCATTATCATTAATGGCGGTAAATAACACAACCACCCATCATTCAAAGCATCACTTCCCTTCTCCCGATAGCCAGTGAGTCCAGGTTTCCCTACTCCACAGGGGGGTCGCTAACAATCATAAAGGTCTGACTAGCCAATGAGTAGCCTGTGTGTGGTTCTAGAACATCTGGAGCATGGAAGTCGTGTGTAGAATTTCAAGAACACAGAGCTTCCAGATCATGAGTGCTACTATAGTGCGCTCCCAGTCACGGTCCCAGCAGCTGGTCGCCGCCACAGCCATTCCACTGGAAACTTGTTTTTGTCTTTCTCTCTCCCCCGCTGTTCCTAGAAGTGATTACAACGTGTGGAGCTCAGAGCTCTCCTGAGACCCATAATCCAGAGTTGTGCAATGACCACCACTTCCTGGAAACTCAGTACCGCGTGCTGAAGTGATGGATTGGGATGACGCTGGTTGTGATGGCGGTGGGGACGATGAAGGTGATGAGGGCGTTGGTGGGAGTTATAATGATGATGGTGGTGTGGAGGAAAGTGGTGGTGAAGGTTAAGGTGAAGAAGGTGGTGGTAGAGGGGAGGATGACCGTGGTGGGGATGATGAAGGTAGTAATGGTGGTGATGATGGCGATAATGATTGACGGTGGTTGGTTAAGAGGATCACGGTTGGTTGATGAAGTTGGTGGTGTTGCTTATGACGATGAAGGTGGATGTTATGGAGGTGGTGATGATGATGATGGCGTTGTGGGCGTGTGAAGGCCCGGGGTTTCCGCGGGCTCCACGGTGGATGCGGTGGTGCAGCTGGGGAACGAATGCGTTGTGGCGGCCCGCCAATTGTTGCGATGCGTTGCTAGGCAACTCCCCCGGGTTTCCCACCGAAGTGCTGGCTCAGAAGAGAAACAGCTGGAGATTCTCTCTCTCTCTCTCTCTCTCTCTCTCTCTCTCTCTCTCTCTCTCTCTCTCTCTCTCTCTCTCTCTCTCTCTCTCTCTCTCTCTCTCTCTCTCTCTCTCTCTCTCTCTCTCTCTCTCTCTCTCTCTCTCTCTCTCTCTCTCTCTCTCTCTCTCTCTCTCTCTCTCTCTCTCTCTCTCTCTCTTCCCCCCCCCCCTACTTCTACTCCTCTCCTCGCCCGTCTCTTTGATCCACTCCCTATCCCTATATTTCTCTGCTTCCTTCACACATTGACTTCTCTAAATGTACTCCTCTTTCTCTACCTCAATCTATCTCATTTTCAACCACTCTCCCTCTTAATAAATCTGCTTCTCTCTGACTCGATATCCTCTCTCTTATTACCCTTTTGTATCATCTCTCTTTTTTTCTTTCTTTCTTTCTTTCTTTCTGTCTCTCTCTCTCTCTCACCCCCTGCGTGTCATTCTCTCTGTGTCCCTCCCCTCTCTTTGTTGTTATGTCTACAGTAGATCCAGTCAGAACCGGTGGTTCTGTCTGAGAGCGGTCGATGACTAGAATCATCCAGCCAGGTCCAACTGTCTGGACAGAATTAAACCTTGTTTAAAGAACTCTCAGTAAAGTCCTGTTCTGCCTCATCTCCTTTGTTTATATTTGCCGACACACCCTCTTTAATTCTCCTAATGATTCATTACAATCCCTGATTACTAAGGGAGTTTCAAAGTCTTTGCTGTGGATGACTTGAGGGCATGAATCCTGTTCCACGCCTCATCCTTCCTCGTGTCCAGGTGCATTGTGGGAAGTGTGAGGTCACTGTTGATCCAGTCCCCTGAGCTCGGGCCCCCGGGAGGATGCGGCCCTGCTCCTCTTCCTGCTGCTAAAAGAACAGATTTAGCCTCGTCACCCGGCGCCTCCTTATTTGACTCGTCGTCGGCTAGCTATTTATACCAAAGACTCGTTTAGAAGCGGCGTCAGGCAGCCGGCTCGGCGGGGCGGTTGTTGGTTAGTTTCTAAAACCCCCCCACTGCTCCTATGTCTGGCCTGGCAGCGACTCGACTACCACCCGGTCAGCCCCGGTGCCGGCCCAGATCACCAGTCAATACCCGCCGCCGTTTAGCTAGGTAGCCTCCCAATGGAGGTCCTGCTCTGACCTCTCGTTCGGTTCTGGGAGGTTTGGTGGGGGGGGATGGGCGGGTCGGTACCGCTGTACGATTGCCAGCATTTGGTTTTATTTGGTACTGTATTCCAAATGAATGAATGGAAAGTGAATCATATTTCTGGGGTTATTTATACACGTCTGTCATTTGACTCGTGACTTGTGTTTTTTTTTATCCGTCCAATTAAACCATGAGGGCCTTCATTCTTGGCATGGCGCATTCCTTACCTTTTTGTATTCTTAAATTACTACGAGACGTTTTCGGCTCAATTATTCGAAATGATGTGGATATTCGACTTTAGCTGTAGCAGATTCTTTTTCATTTTTGCCTAATGTTAATTAAACGTCCCATGACATGCCACCAGGTGTGGGTTGATTAGCCGTTACAAGCCGTTTTGGAAATCTGTCCCTTATGACCTTAAATCTGTCCCTTATGACCTTTTAAATATTATTCATTAGCTATATTAATTACATGTTGTTCATTAAATGTGTATACTAATGCCATTTAAAATATGTCAAGTAGAAAGAAAAAACACAATTGCCATACATTAGATAAAAATAATGTGCGCATCACATCGTTTAAACTTGCAGGCAGCAAGACAACATCAGGCAACATCGCATGAAGAGCCGGATTTGATTTCCTTATTTATTTGACTAGTGATGGAAAATGAATAAATTTGTTTAGTGAAGGCAGAAGCCTTCACTAAGATCACAGAAGCCCTTCAGGCTACATTATGACTGAGCTACACTTGTATAATAAGTGTTGCTCAGTAGCTTTATAGAATATTTGAATATTGATATGCCCTTCAAATGCCCACCCTATCTGACTGGGACGTGGTAGAACTGGGATGTGGTAGAGGAATGCTCCGGGGTAGAACCCCGGAGCATTCTTCCGTCAAGAACCCACATGTTCCCTCCTGTCGCTGGTGGTCGGGTGGGGGCGGGGGGCCGGCGGGGGGGTCTCACGTTGACAGTGGAAACCCGGCTGGGGGAGGTGGAATAGGAGTAGTGTTTGAGTTGAAGTGTTGATGCACGGACACGTCGTGTTTACCCGTTCACCAGACCGGAACGCCACAGTCAAACGGAGGTGAGAAGGTGGGGCTGAAGCAAATATTTTCCAGGAAGAGGCTTAATTAGTAGATCAATGGGTGCACGGTGCAAAAGACTGTCAATGATTGAATCTGTGGGTGAGGACGGCTACGGCGGACAAGAGGCTGAACATATCAACAGTTCAGCTGATTGATCTGCTAAACGAGATGTTAAAACAGATCCATGGATGGGGAAAGTACCCCAAAGAAGGTGTACATTTATAGTATGTTGTACCATCAGGGTTTGAACCATAGGGTGTTTAACCCCTTCAGGTGTAGATCTATAGTATATAGAGCAATAGGGTATAAAACCCTTCAGGTGTGTATATATGGAATGTAGAACCACGGGATGTAGAACCCTTCAGGTGTAGATCTATAGAATCTAGAACCGTAGGGTGTAGAACCCTTCAGGTGTAGATCTATAGAATATAGAACCAAAGGGTATATAGAACCCTTCAGGTGTAGATCTATAGAATCTAGAACCGTAGGGTGTAACCCTTCAGGTGTAGATTTATAGAATGTAGAACCGTTCAAGTGTAGATCTATAGAATGTTAAGCCATAAGGTGTAGAACTCTGACAGTTGTGCTGAGCCATCAAATCATCGCAGCTGTCTCAGCCACTCACATTCCTGGTAGCTAGGTGAGCAGTTAATATTTCCGCGTTAAGTCTGTGTCTATTTGTGTTGGAGATGATGCACACCTGATCAGATCTGGGTGCAAATACTGCTCTGTACCACAAGGGGGCGGGATCCTGCTTGTTCAAGGCTGTGGACAACAAGATGCCGAGTGAATGGAGTTATGCTTGCCTACTTAACACTGGCTTTTGTTGTTCTGTTGTCTTTCTAGCTAAGCTGTTCTGTTTCGGACGTCTGTTTGTCCTTTGTTCCTTCCCTCCATCCACATCCAGAAAATTGTTCTAATCCTTGTGCTTGCACTATTTGTCTGACCAACTGGAAAATGTGCAGTTGCTGGCTCTCCCCCTCAGTGATGGTGATGTTTAAGGTTGTGTTTTGGTACATTTTTCCAACAGGAATGGCTGTTCAACTTTGCTACACAGAATCCTTACTGAAACTCCCAAATAGTCTTTACAGCTGTCCGTATCCGGGGTAACGGTTAGTCCAGGTCATGTTCGGTGTTCCCTTTTATTAATGCGAACAGCAGACATACAGTGGTCAAAACGGTGGTTTCCCCTGGCTTCTGTTAGGACCTTCTGGTTTGGATCGAACCAGAACCACCGTGAGATGTTTGCAGTTAATCTAAAGACAACGTGGCGCGGCCTCTTTACCGGACAAACGTAGTGGTTTGGAAACGAGAACAACACCAGGGGCGGCTCGTTGGCTGTACTCACTAGGGTGCCAACCATGTAGCCTGTCTCATACGCCAGCGACCCATGAGTGATTACCACTTGTAATCCTAAACTACATGTCATTCCTCATCTCTCCCCCTCATTTCCTCTCTCCTGACAAAGTCCAGTCCATAAAGGTCTCTCTTTCTTTCTTTTTCTTTCTCTCCATCTCTTCTCTTCTCAAAGCCCTTCAACTCTAAAATAGAATAATATTATAAATGGGAATTTCTGAATGAGCATGTTGCAGCCGTCTAAAGCAGGTCCAGTGTTGTTTAGATTGGGCTACTGGAGGTTCTTCTCCTCCTCCTATCCCGGAGGTATTGGTGAATACAATGTTGGATCCCACGGTGCTGAACCCTTTTTGTGTGTGTGTGTGTGTGTGTGTTCCAGGAATGGGTGACGGCAACGGATATCAGGGTGACCCTGAACCGGCTCAACACGTTCGGAGACGAGGTGTTCAACGATCCCAAGGTCCTCAAGTCCTACTACTACGCCATCTCGGACTTCGCCGTGGGAGGACGGTGAGAACAAACACTTGCAACCCGCCATCTTGGCACTGGGGAGGCCATTCTAAATAATGCAGCCAAGCCACCTGCCGCCATTTTAAGTTTGATAGAGTGCCTCTGGCCCAGTGTTGGGGACGAGTAAGAGCGTTAATATATTCAGTCCCTTGGTATGTCCTGCTGTGTCTCAGCTCAGGGTTTGAGGTCCAACCTGTTTCTGAGATTAAAAAGGGAATTTGTTCGCATGATAATCTGAAGCCCAGCCATAACATGATATGATCTCACGATGATCTGAACATATTGTGACTGGGCTATTGGGTGATGAAGATAAAGTACACACTCAGGGCTTTAGGTGAAGGACTGTCTTGTTTTGTTTTAGAATTGATGGCACACTGACACGCAGGTAACAGCTCTGTTGGAGGGGTCTTGAGCCCCCCCCCCGTGCCTGCCAGTCTGTCCCCCATCCGTCTGAACTTTGACCTCTCTGGGGAAATACCAACGCGTCGATGAATATCAGTCAAACAATTCCGACTGTCTCTTGTTTACATTGAAGTATGCGGCTTAAGGTTTGTTGGATTCTGTTCTGCAGAAGATGCTTTTAGACTCAACTGGTCGACCCAAGTTGATGCAACAACGAGCGGAAGTTACCAAACGGATACTCATGTTGTTTGGAGACTTTAAAAGTTTTTCCGGACGGGGGCGGGACGTTAGGGAACCGGCTGCCGCCGGACGGCCGTCGGCACAAACCCCCAGCGGATGTGCGCTTGTTTCTTGAGCCTGTGTGGTCCGCCCGCCCCGGGGCGGTCAGGAAGCAACACAACCAGGCTTGTTCTGCAGAAGAAGAGGGAGGCGGCGCTCCGGCTCGGAGGAGAGTCCGCTGCAGCGCGGAGCACATTTCCATGACACCGACGGCATTCCTGGCATTCCATGACGACGGCGCCGGATTACCGTGCGCTGGTAGGGGGGGGGGTGGGCGGTGGCGGTGGCGGGCGGTGGCGGTGGCGGTCCCATCCAGCACGGCTGCCTAGGAAGCATGGACTCGTCGGAACCTGTTGGAAGAACCACAGGACCTTCAGAAGGGCAGAGGCCTGTGTTTTAGGAGCTACTGGGAGCTGACCAGTGCAACTACACTCTTTATTTGTTGTAGTGGAATTAACGGGCCCTGTGTTGTGCAGGTGATGGGGTTTCATGTGGTGCTGGTGTTTATGCGCCCTGTAGCGCAGTTTATGGGGCCCTGTGGTGCAGGTGGTTATATGCCCTGTAGTGAAGTTGATGGGGCCCTGTGGTTCAGGTGATTGGGCCCTGGGGTGCATGTGATTGGGCCCTGGGGTGCAGGTGATTGGGGCCCTGTGGTGCAGGTGATGGGGTCCTCTGGCGCAGGTGGTGATTGACCCTGTGGTAGAGGCTCGTGGCAGAGATCAAGGGTCCTGTAGCAGAGGTGATGAGCATTCTGGCGGAGGAAACGGCACTGCGGTGCCGGCGGCAGGCCCTGTGATGCAGGTGGAGGGCCCTGTTGGGCAGGAAACGGGCCCTGTGGCAGAGGTGGGAAACTGGATCCTGTCCAGATCAACACACCCCCCCTTCCAGCCTGCACCCTGCCATCATTGTTTCCATGGCGCCCTGCCAAGCAACACCTGAAACAATATCTGGATCTGTGGGCTGAGCAGGTCCAGACTCGTCCCTGCAGAAACACACAGCGCCCAGTCCCCAATCCAAACACGGCCTCCGTTCTGCTCCAGCAGCCTGCTCAAGCCCACCAGACCGCAAGAAACACTCCCATGTTTCTCTGTTTGCAAACTGAAGATCTTCTTTGATGCAGGGGGGGTTTGTTCCCACACCGGATTTGTTAGTTTATGAAGTGTTATAAATGATGTAGCCTCAGTATGTTTTTTTTAACTTATTTAAAACTATATATAGTCAGCCGGTATTGCGGTAAAAGAGCAGGTTGAGCGGGCCTCTATGGAGTCTGAAGATGAAAAAGGTGATTGGTCTAGCTCAAAAAGTGAACTGTCTAGCTGTGTGTCATATGGTAAGTCATAAGTAATTTGATAGACAGAATTTACTCTGAAAGGCAACTTTATTTATTTTGCACTTTGAAAGACAGAATGATGCTCCCTCCTGTCCTTTTTCATTTATTATTATGATAATCACTGTTTCTATCATTACTATTTTATTTGGACTTTATTCTTAAGTTATCTTTTATCATTATTTATTAACTGACACGTCCTCCTGCACTTTATTGCTTTGTTTGTGCTCTGTACTTGCATCACTCTGTCATTTGAGGTAGTATGTCTGTTCACCATGTTCATCATTGTATTACATACATTGTATTGTTGTACTTTCTTTCATTCCCGGAAAAAAAACATTATGCTAAAAAAGAAAGACAGTATGATGGACAAATGACAGATGACCGAAATGTGTTGGAGAGGTGAAAGAATGATGAATCGATGATGGATAACAAAATGGTGAAGGAATGGTGAAGTCACATAATGATGGAGAGATGGTAACCGAGTAAAAGTGATAGCTAAAGTAACAGGTCTCTCTCTCTACACACCATACGACTCTGTGCTCCCTCGCCCCCTCTCTCTCTACACCATACGGCTCTGTGCTCCCTCGCCCCCTCTCTCTCTACACCATACGACTCTGTGCTCCCTCGCCCCCTCTCTCTCTCTGCACCATGTGACCCTGTGCGCCCTCACCCTTTCTCTCCTCAGGTGCAAGTGTAACGGCCACGCCAGCGAGTGTGTGAGGAACAACGGGGGGCGCCTGGTGTGTAACTGCAAGCACAACACGGGCGGCGCCGACTGCAACGTGTGTGAGCCCTTCTACAACGACCGGCCCTGGGGCCGTGCCACCGCTGAGACCCCCAACGAGTGTCTGCGTGAGTCCACACACACACACACACACACACACACACACACACACACACACACACACACACACACACACACACACACACACACACACACACACACACACACACACACACACACACACACACACACACACACACCGTTAACAGACCCACAGCCAGGGTCTGTAGAGTCCTCATCTAAATCCTCTTTAGATGAGGCTCTGTGTGAAGACAACATTAAAAACAACTTGCAGCATATGTCAATGAGACCACTTGGACCTTGGGTGCACGCCTCGGTTCATTTGAGTTTCTCTGGTGCAGTGCTGACTCATTTATGATTGCTCAAGATGTTCTGTGTGTGCCACAATCCACCAGATCTCCACCCTCACGGAATCAAATCCCATTGAATAGCGGAACCACGCGCATTTACACTCACACGCGCACGGTTGATCCTCCCTTAATAAATATGATGGAGAACTATTGACATATCCTCAACAATCTGGTCCCCTATTGCCTAATCTATTGCCATGGTAACTGTGAACCGGTATTTGAAGGTGTGTGTGTGTTTGGTGTGTGTCCGTGTCCGTGTGTGTGTGTGTGTGTGTCCGTCTTACAGCATGTAACTGCAACGGGAAGAGTTCGGAGTGCTACTTCGACCCGGAGCTGTACCGGGCCTCCGGGCACGGCGGCCACTGCCGGGGCTGCGCTGACAACACCGACGGGCCCAACTGCGAGCGTTGCCTTGACGACTACTACCGCGACCAGTCCGGGGATCGCTGCCTGCCCTGCGGCTGCAGCCCAGTGGGTGAGTTCCCGCGCTTATCCTCCCCAGCTTCGCCTGCGCTCACCCTGTCACACGTCCCCCACTCACTCTCGTCCACTCACTCTCTCCTCCTCTCGCCCTTGTTGCACTCAGATACTCACAAGTTTATCCTCTCACTCACTCAGGCTAACACCCTGTCACCCAGGGTAAGAGGACTGGAGCTCTAACCTTATGTGGTGAAGTGCAGCCTTTATAGAACATTAGTTGTGGCCAATAGAACATAGAGCTGTGGCCAGTAGAACATAGAGCTGTGGCCAATTAGAACATGGAGCTGTGGCCAATAGAACATGGAGCTGTGGCCAATAGAACATGGAGCTGTGGCCAATGGAACATGGAGCTTCGGCCAATAGAACATGGAGCTGTGGCCAGTAGAACATAGAGCTGTTGCCAGTAGAACATAGAGCTGTGGCCAATAGAACATGGAGCTGTGGCCAATAGAACATGGAGCTGCAGCGTGTGCAACACAGAGCCGCAGGCTGAAGGCTACTGGTCCGGGCTCCTTTCTATATGGTTTCTGTTGGACTCTAACGATGCGTTTTGCGAGTTGGATCTGACGTTTCCTCCCTCTCCCTCTCTGACCGCATGTTTTTTAAACGGTAGCAGATGTGTTGGTTTAAACCCATGCTGCTGTATTCTGCTAAACACACACGCACAGGCACACACACACGGGTGTGATGTTGTGAGATGGTTCTGGTGGCAGCGGGTCAGAATGTGGTTTTCATAACGCGCCTGGTGTTTTTCCTCACTTCACTAAATGCTATGTTTAACTTCTCTGTGCTCCCTTCGCTCCTCCTCCTGCTTCCCTCTCTCCTCGTCTCTTCTCTCCTTTTCTCCTCTCCTTCACTCCTCTCCTTCACTCCTTTCTTCTCCTCCTCCCTTCTCTCCTCTCCTCCTCCCTTTAATCCTCTCATCCTCCCTTCTCTCCTCTCCTCCTCCCTTCTCTCCTCTCCACCTCGCCTCCTCTCCTCCTCCCTTTAATCCTCTCCTTCTCCCTTCACTCCTCTCCTTCACTCTTCTCCTCTCCTCCTCCCTTCTCTCCTCTCCTCCTCCCTTCACTTCTCTCCTCCTCTCCTTCTCCCTTCACTCCTCTCCTTCTCCCTTCACTCCTCATCTCTCATCCTCCCTGCTCCTCCACTCTGTCTATTCTCCTTCCTCTTCAGATTCTCTCCTCCACCCATCCTCTTCCTCTCCTCTCATAGTATTTAATAATATGCCCCTTACCGTCCTAACCAAAGAGGGGTACACTACTGCACGCATCAACACGTCAGCAGGAATATAACCCCTGACCCTGTGCCGTGTTGATGCCTCGCTCTACCAGCTGACCTAGACGGGCCCTGTTCCCTCCCTCTCTCTCCCCTGCTGTGCTGCAGGCTCTCTGAGCACCCAGTGTGCCACCGGGGGGCGCTGCAGCTGTAAACCAGGAGTGACGGGAGACAAGTGTGACCGCTGTCAGCCTGGATACCACACACTGACCGAGGCTGGCTGCAGGTAGCCTGCCTGTCTGTCTGTCTGTCTGTCTGTCTTTCTGCCTGCCTGCCTGTCTGTCTGTCTGTCTGTCTGTCTGTCTGTCTGTCTGTCCTGTGTCTCATTTAAATGTCAGCCCCATAATGTATGTTGTCGGCATGACGTTGACATTTGCATCACGATAAGCACTTTTTGTTTACTTTGGTTGATGTCCGCTCTCTGATCAACAAAAAGCCGCAGACTAGCCGTGTTTATGTCTGAGTGCAACATGAACATACTCCGGGCACTCTGTCAGAAAGGTCAACCATCTGCTGGTTTCACGTCTCCATTTCTCACACGTTGTTTTCATTTTGTTCCAATTCAAAACCGTGACCTGCTCCTGTGTCTACAGCTCAAGTGGAATTTTAGAACGGATCTAAACTGACTGTAACACTTGTGATTGGGGGCATGCTGTAGTCTGTCAAACAGAGCTGTAATGTGATTGGTTGATTTCCCGCAGGCCGTGCTCATGTGACCCATCGGGAAGCACGCAGGAGTGTGACGTGGACACCGGACGCTGCAAGTGTAAAGAGAACGTAGAGGGCTTCAACTGTGACCGGTACGCACGCACACACACACACGCACGCACACACAAGAAGGCGCACAGCACCCAGTAGGTTGGCTGAGAGGATGGAACACATAGCCTTTTATCACTGAGGAAACCAGTCTGTTTTATGGCCATAGAAAGAACTCTTGAGTTACATCCCAGTTCCTCACCCCTCCCTCCCCCTGGCTGACCACTGACCCCCGGTGGGAGACGTTCTCGTTCTGGTGGGGCGAGCCACTCGGCCAATCCAAACAGGATGTTGTGCTCCTACTAATACGGACTGAAACCGGTCCCATGCAGACCGTGAGACCGTGCCAGCATGGCTCCCATGCCACAGGGTCAGCAACACAGAGGTCAAAGTTCACACTTACAGGGCACAGCAGTGGAACAAGATTAGGCCCTGCTTCACACACATCTATTATTATAGTTACTAGTCTCTAGGTACTAGCTGGTAGTGCGCCCACCATGTGGGCATTATGTTTTGTAGCGACCCAGGTTCGATACCCAGCTGTGGTCCTGTGCTACGTCAGTGTCATTCCCTCCCTTCACTCTCCTTTCCATAAAGGCTCAAAAAGCCCATCAAATATTGATCTATATTTTTAAGACACCGTAGCAATGGTACACGGCGTGAAGGGGCGACTACAGATGAGGACTCTTGTTCTCGGGTGCCAACAGGTAGACTGCAGACGTTGGGTATCAAACCCAGTCCCTTTCATCTGGGAGCCACTGTAACCACGACACTATCCTGCCTTTATCATGGTCCCCAAGCCCACTCAAATATAGCACAAATGCATTGTTTGGAAGACATTTTATAATATGTATGCAGATTAAACCCTGTACCTCTTTACTAAGGCTGGGTGTTAGCAGCGTCTGTACTGTTAGTTGCTCGGAGGAGGGCTGGAGCTGAACAGAACCTTGTTGTTGTGTGTTTAGATGGGTTGAGGTGGGTTCTGAGGGGTTGGTTCTACGGCTTGGTCTAAACATTAGAACCTGTGTGTTAGGCTGATGTTGAGGTGGGTTCTAAGGGATTGGTTTGAATGTCCTAAGGGGTTGTTCTAAGGTTCTACGGCTGGGTCTAAACTGTAGAACCTGTGTGTTGTCTGTTCAGCTGCAACCTGGGCTTCTTCAACCTGGACCCGCAGAACCCCCAGGGCTGCACGCCCTGCTTCTGCTTCCAGCACTCCTCCGTGTGCGGCAGCGCCGAGGGGTACAGCATCAGCTCCATCTCCTCCTCCTTCAGCAGAGGTATGACGCTAGTGCTGAAGCTAGTGTTATGGTGATGCTAGTGCTGAAGCCAGTGTTATGATGATGCTAGTGCTGAAGCTAGTGTTATGATGATGCTAGTGCTGAAGCTAATGTTATGATGATGCTAGTGCTGAAGCTAGTGTTATGATGATGCTAGTGCTGAAGCTAGTGTTATGATGATGCTAGTGCTGAAGCTAATTTTATGATGATGCTAGTGCTGAATCTAGTGTTATGATGATGCTAGTGCTGAAGCTAGTGTTATGATGATGCTAGTGCTGAAACTAATGTTATGATGATGCTAGTGCTGAAGCTAATGTTATGATGATGCTAGTGCTGAAGCTAGTGTTATGACGGTGCTGAAGCTAGTGTTATGATGATGCTAGTGCTGAAGCTAGTGTTATGATGATGCTAGTGCTGAAGCTAGTGTTATGATGATGCTAGTGCTGAAGCTAGTGTTTATGATGATGCTAGTGCTGAAGCTAAAGTTATGATGATGCTAGTGCTAAGGCTACTGTTTACGATGATGCTAGTGCTAAGGCTATTATTTACGATGATGCTAGCTAAAAGGCTATGGTTGATGATTATGCTAGTGCTGAAGCTTTTGTACTTCAATATGCTAGTGCTAGAGATTTTGTTAATGATTATGCTAGTTCTGAAGCTAGTGTTTTATGATGATGCTACAACTGCTCATGCAGATACAAATGCTAAATAAGATGTAGACGATAATGGTATGATTTTAATAATGATGTTAATAATATGAAGGCTAATGGGAATGCTACTGTGTGTGTGAGCAGATGATGAGCAGTGGACGGGCCAGCAGAGGGACTCCAGCAGTGTGCCGGTGCAGTGGTCGTCCAGCACCCAGGAGATCTCCCTCATGTCAGAAGACTACTTCCCCATGTACTTCATTGCCCCAGGTAAGCGTCAGCGGTAATGTAGTTCTATCTCTGAGCATTATGCTTAGTGGTACGTCTGGCTGAGCTTCATGGGTAATGTAGTTCTAGCTCTGAGCATCGTGCTTAGTGGTACGTCTGGCTGAGCTTCATGGGTAATGTAGTTCTAGCTCTGAGCATCGTGCTTAGTGGTACGTCTGGCTGAGCTTCATGGGTAATGGAACCTCTATCTGAGCATCATGGGTGTTGTATGCCTAGCTGTAGCATCATGACCAATGTAGGCCTAGCTGTAGCATCATGAGTCATTTGTCCCCCCCCCCTAACAGAGAAGTTCCTGGGTAACCAGCTGCTGAGCTACGGTCAGAACCTGAGCCTGACCTTCCGCGTGGACCGACGGGACAACCGGATGTCAGCCGAGGACCTGGTGCTGGAGGGGGCGGGGCTCCGGGTGGCCGTGCCACTCATCGCCCAGGGCAACGCCTACCCCAGTGAGAACGTGCAGTCCTATGTGTTCAGGTGAGAGGCAGAGAGGTGATGAAGGTGACGAGGGGGTCAGAGGAGGGCGGGGCCTCTGGGTGCTAATGGCCCTTTATGACCCTATATTCTGGGGATATTAAACGGTGTGTGTGTGTGTCTCTCCCTCTCTCAGGCTCCATGACCAGACCAACTACCCCTGGAGGCCGAGTCTCAGCCACCCAGAGTTCCAGAAACTTCTCCACAACCTGACCGCCATCAAGATCCGAGGGACCTACAGCGAGAAAAGTACACACACACACACTTTTGCACACCTAGTACACACACCTACTCGTGCATGCACGATTACACCCTACGTGTGTACACACACACACACACACACACACACACACACACACACACACACACACACACACACACACACACACACACACACACACACACACACACACACACACACACACACACACGGCCTTCTCCATCCTGTGCTAACGTCCCCCTCCCTGTGGTGGTCCCAGGTTCCGGTCACATGGGCGACGTCTCCCTGGTGACGGCGCGACGGGGCCCGGGGCTGCCGGCCCGCTGGGTGGAGCAGTGCACGTGTCCCCCGGGCTACCAGGGCCAGCACTGTGAGCAGTGCAGCCCCAAGTACCGCCGCGCGCAGCCCGCCCTCGGGGCCTTCAGCGCCTGCGAGCCCTGCAACTGCAACGGCCACAGCGACTCCTGCCACCCCACCTCAGGTCAGACAGCGCCCTCTGGTGGCCGGGGGGGGGGGAGCACTGGGGCGCATGCCGTCGATGCAGGGCCAGTGCTGGGTAATGGGGCGGCTTTGTGGTGGATTGGGTTTGAGGTTGTTTTGATTGTTAAAGGTTTACGTTAGCGGGATGAAATCCATGTTTTTATTAGTCTGTGAATAGTCCCATAGATCAGTGTTTTCCCCTTTCAGCCCGCTGACCTATTAGTTCTATAAGCAATCTGCTTTAATAAAGATGGGAATAACATCGATATGCATTATGAATGCTTCGGTTTCTGTCAGTTTTACATGTTGACTTAATTAATCTGGGTATTCTCGTTTAGATCATTCCATTGGTCTTAATGGTTTTAATGGTTCTACTGGTTTTAAAGCCTCTACTTGCACTGTTCATAATGGCTCTACTGGTTCCACTGGTTTAAATGGCTCTACTTGTTTTACTGGTTATGCTGGTTTTAATTGCTCTACTAGTTGTATTGGTTTTAATGGCTTCACTCTTTCTACTGGTTGCACTGGTTTTAATGGTTCTGTGTGTGTTTTCCAGGTGCGTGTGAATGCAAGCACGACACGGCGGGTCTGAGCTGTGAGCGGTGTAAGGACGGTTACTACGGCGACTCCACCAAGGGCACCGACGAGGACTGCGAGGCCTGCCCCTGTCCCAGCGGAGCCACCTGCGCCGTGGTGCCGCGCACCACCGAGGTGGTCTGCACCAACTGTCCCCCCGGCACCACAGGTAGGCTGGGGCACCGGGGTCCAGGGGGGGGGCCTGGATCTGGGGCTGGAGCCTGAAGGGGCTGCAACTTTAAAGGGTCTGGACCTCAGGGTCGGGAACTTTTAAGGGTCTGGACCTCAGGGTCTGGATCTCGGGGTCTCGAGTTACGGCGGTGGAGATCCCCCTAGCCTAGACGGACGCGTCATCAGCCCCTAACCCCAGGGTCTCCCCACCCCCCCCCCCCAGGGAAGCGCTGTGAGCTGTGTGACGACGGCTTCTTCGGGGACCCGCTGGGCCAGAAGGGGGCGGTGCGGGCCTGCCGCGCGTGCAAGTGCAGCGACAACATGGACCCCAACGCCGTGGGCAACTGCGACCGCGAGACGGGCGAGTGCCTCAAGTGCATCCACAACACGGACGGCTTCTTCTGCGACCGCTGCAAGGAGGGTTTCTACGGCAACGCCCTGGCCCCCAGCCCCGCAGACAAGTGCAAAGGTGTGTAGGGATGTGGGTTGTGTGTGTTTGTGGTTGCAGTGTATTTTATGTTTTAGTAAGTATAATATATTGTATCTATTCAATATAGTTCAAGCATATTTAAACATATTTATACTTCAGAGTTGTATGTGGCATCACACGCATATAAACATAGCATGTCTAACCTGGCTCCCCCCCCCCCCCCCCCCAGCCTGCTCCTGCTCGCCCCTTGGGACCCAGGGCCAGCAGACCAGCTGTGCCCAGGTGACGGGCCAGTGCCCCTGCCTGCCCCAGGTCTCCGGCCGCGACTGCAGCGTGTGTGAGCCCGGCTTCTACAACCTGGCCAGCGGAACCGGCTGTGAACGGTACCAACGTGCCCCCTCTATCGCCTCTTCTCCTCCCGCCGTCACGCTCTCCTCTGCTCCATCCCCTGTCCTCTCACCTGTCCTCTTCCTCTCCTCACCTCTTACCCCTCGTCAGACCTCCTTTCCCCTCTCCTCTTCCTCCTCTGCCCTCCTCCCCCCTCCTCTTTCTCTCCATCGCTCCTAATCTCTCCTCTCTCCTCATCTCTGCTCAGTCATCTTCCTTCTCTCTCTTTCTTTCTGTCTCTTTTCTCTCTCTCTTTCTTTCTTTCTTTCTTTCCCCCCCCCCCCCCCCCCCCCCCCCCCCCCCCCCCTCCCATCAGTATGTGATGCTATCTCTCCCTCTACAGGTGTAGCTGTGATCGCATCGGCTCCACCAGCGGTCTGTGTGACATCACCTCAGGGCAGTGCGAGTGCCAGCCGGGGGTCGCAGGTCAACAGTGCGAACGCTGCGAGGTCAACTTCTTTGGCTTCGGGTTGTCGGGCTGCAAACGTGAGAACGCCCCAACGTGCTTTTCCAATGAATTAAAAGTTAAGAATGCTAAATGCAACACAACTAGAAACGCACTCGGCTGGTATTGACCTCTGACCTCTCTGTGACCCCCCCCCCAGCCTGTGACTGTGACCCCGAGGGTTCTTCGTCGGGCCAGTGTCGCGAGGACGGGCGGTGCGAGTGCCGGCCCGGGTTCGTGGGCTCCCGCTGCGACATGTGTGAGGAGAACTACTTCTACAACCGCTCCGCCCCCGGCTGCCAGCAGTGTCCCAACTGCTACAGCCTGGTCCGGGACAAGGTGAGGCTGGCCGCCCGCTGGGGGGGGCTGGGTGGAGGAGGCTCCTCTCGGCCCGGTGGGTTTAAAGGCACTCAGGCTGTTGGTGTGTGTGTGTGGCTGACCGTGACCTCGCCCACCCAGGTGAACCAGCAGAGGCAGAAGCTGCACGACCTCCAGAACCTGATCGACAACCTGAACTCCAGCAAGGACCAGCCGAGCGACGCAGCCTTCGAAGAGCGCCTCCGGGAGGCAGAGAGGGCCATCATGGAGCTGCTGGAGGAGGCCCAGACAAGCAAAGGTACCACCGTATGCCCCCTCCACCATAGTATACACCACCACCACCACCGCTGTATACCACAACCACCGTATACCCCATTTACCTTCTACCACATCACCCCCACCCCAATCGGGGTTTACCACAACCCCGTCACCTCCCTAACCCCCACTTTATATCCCTTCTCGACCACCACAACCACCACCCTATTACCCATCACCACACCATCTCAACCACCACCGGTGTACCGTTTATAGTCTGCAGTGTGTTTACTAGTGTTCTCTCTCTCCCCCTCCTCCTCCTCCCCCTCTCTCTCTCTCTCTCTCTCCCTCTCCACCCTCTCCCCCCAGACGTGGACAAGGGTCTCCTGGAGCGGCTGGCCTCCATCAACGGCACCCTGACCACCCAGTGGAACCGCCTGCAGAACATCCGCAGCACGGTGGACCAGAGCGGGGCGCAGGCCGACAAGGCCCGCACGCGCGTGCAGCACGCCGAGGAGCTCATCGACCGCGCCCGCACCCAGCTGGACAAGGCCCGGTCCGACATCGCTAACGTGGTGGGTGGAGGAGGAACCGGCCCGGTGTGGTAGCGGTGGTGGCATATCTGGTCTAGTCGGGTCTTACCCGAGATGGACTCTAGTAATCCATGGTGGGATATATGGGCAGCAGTGGAGAATATAATTAATTTAAATTAGAATGTAACTTCGGAGAATAGGTATATATTGACAATGTGAGAATAATAAATATAGACCCCAAAAATTTATTTTGTTTTATCAGACTATTGAGGTACAGTTCCGATCATACCAGACCCCCTCAGATCTGCTATGATCTGAGCTGGGCTGATCCCGGTCTGGACTGTCTGGGAACCCCACTCCGACTGTAAAGCCTTCCACACTGTTCACTGCTAGCCCCTGACGGGTTGAGAGTAGTCCGGACTTGGGTTTACGTTTCGGGGCTATCGGGCCGATTACTGCGGGATAACAATATTGCGTTTATAAAAGTTCCTTGTAGCGCCGTCCGGCAGCCTGAGCTGTGCGCCCACAACCTTTCACTCACTCAACAGCCGCAACACTCACAAACTGTCAACATCGCAACCAAGTCGATTTTGTCTAAAGGGGAGTAACTGAGCGGCCCATCCCGAAGTGGTACAGCCCAGGTGGGCCTTGAACTGCGATTGGTCAGAAAGACGAAACGGCTAATGACAACATTGAACTCTCATGCTTGTTGTTTGGTTTCCGGTGTAGATCCGGTATGGTGTTGTCGTTTTTCTAACGTGACTAGTTGTTGCTAGACAGCAGGTGAAAAAACGACAACGTTCGCCAAGCCAAAAGAGCGTTAATCGCACAATAAAAAAATGAACGCCGTTAAAATTGGTTTGCGTTAACGCCGTTAATAACACGGTAAACTGACAGCACTAGTTTAGTCCCTTTGTTAACCCTCTGGGGGTGGTGGTTCAGTATTGTACTAACAGGGTCCCTCTATGGTCTCCCAGAACATCCCGACCCCCCTCCCTGGAGACCCCAACAACATGACCCTGCTGGCCGAGGAGGCCCGCAAGCTGGCTGACAAGTAAGATCACCACTCGCTGGGGACATCACAAACGCATACAGGAAGTGCCCCATGGGTTCAGAGGTCCTTTCTGGATGTCTTTCTGTTTTTTAAGGACTTTATTGTATTAAGGGTTTGGGATTTGAATTAAGATAATTTTTTTGGGTTGATTTTGATTGCGATTGTCTTGAGATTTATCCTAACATAATGACATCACTTACTCTATTTCTAGGCACAAGATGGACGCCGACCAGATTGAAAAGATCGCTAAGGACGCCAACGACACGTCCACCAAGGCCTACAACCTGCTGAGGAAGACCCTGGACGGAGAGGGCAAGACCGGCCAGGACATCGACGAGCTCAACAGGAAGTATGTCATCCAACTTCCTGAGGGAGGGAGGGAGAGAGGGACACACACACACACACACACACACACACACACACACACACACACACACACACACACACACACACACACACACACACACACACACACACACACACACACACACACACACACACACAGGGGGCTGAACTGACTTGCACAGCTCAGAGGAAGTCTGAGATGAGGCTGACGGGATGGATCGCTGTGGCGTTGGTGGATAGGGGATTGTTGCTCAAGGTGTGTGTCTACAGGTACAACGAGGCCAAGGAGCTGGCCAAGGCGCTGGAGAAGCAGGCCAACAAGGTCCACGCGGAGGCGGAGGAGGCCGGGGCCAGGGCGGTGCAGATGATGGCCAACCTGACCAGCCTGCCCACCTATGACACCAAGGCCCTGGAGGTATGTACCACCGCCACCACCACAGGCAGACTGAGGCTAGTGGGGCTGTACAACAGGGTGGGGGGGAGGGAAAGGGGGAGAGAGTGAATGAGTGTGTGTCAGAAGGTGAACCAGAACCGTGTGTGTGTGTGTTGTTCAGAACGAGGCCAGTAAGATCCAGAAGGAGGCCTCGGACCTGGACAAGTTGATCGACAAAACGGAGAAGGAGTACAACGAGCTGAGAGACGACCTCAAGCCCAAGGAACAGGAAGTCCGCAAGCTGCTGGAGAAGGGCAAGTCGGAACAACAGGTACATGGAGTTTCCCCGCTCTTAATTTGAAATACTACATACATATACACATACTGTGTCATGCCACAGTATGGGTCATTGAGCAAGGCATCAGCATGTTCCTCGTGACAGTGAGGTCACCGCATGGAGTCGCACACATTTGAATCATAGCTCCCTCGGACCCAGTCAACCCAAATTTGACTTCAAAATAAAAGATCCCCCATCTATTAAAACCGTCTTTAATGCTGGTGAGTTATCAACCAGCTGATGGCTGCCGTCATCATGACCTCATACAGGGAGAGAGAATCTGTCTATCTGTCCTTCTGTCTAATATTAGCCTCCATGGGTGAGGCAGGGGCGCGTGCTAGCCGTCAGTGTGGCGATGCTATACATAGCGCTAGCTCGCTGCGCTAGCCTACGGAGACACTGAGGCCATTCTTCATTCAACGGCCGTCTCTCCCGGCAACAGGGAGGGTCACGTTGCGTCATGGCTTTGACTCTTTTCATCCAAATAGACGTACTGTGATTGAACAAAATAACAGGGGGTAGGAGGTAGCGTCAGAAGGCTGGACTCGAACCGGGGACCTTCTGGGCCTATCCCCACTCACATAGGTCTCGTTGTGTCTAGTCTACTGTGACCAGGGAGGGATGAACCGCTAGAGGTTAAGGTTCGTACCGAGGGACTGATGGTGTCAAAGTGGTGCTAAACTTGGCTATGGTCGGTTTGTTGGGGTCATTGTCACTCTCCCAGTGGGGTGGGGTTAATGTCATGAGCCTTAGTTCTCCTTCAGAACACTGTCATTGGTTTTTAACTGTTGATTAGTGTCAGCAGGGGATAATGCTGGATTGTTAGCATACTGTTAGCGGGTGCTAATGCTGAATATGTTGTTTACAGACGGCAGACCAGCTGTTAGCACGCGCCGACGCGGCTAAAGCTCAGGCTGAAGAGGCGGCTAAGAAGGGAAGGTCCACCTACCAGGAGGCTCAGGACATCCTGGCTAACCTCAGAGGTACCCGTCTGTCTGTCAACCTGTCCTCCTGCCTATCCGGTCTCCTTCTGTCTTGTCTGTCTGTCCGTCTCTGTCTGTCGGCCTTGTGGCTTGTCTTTCTGAGTCTGACTGCTTGTCTGTCTGCTCTGTGGTTCTGTCCTGTCTGTATATTAGTCTGTTTCTGTAGTTCTGGACCGTCTATCTGTCTTGTCTGTAGTTATATCCTGTCCATTGGTCTGGTCTGTAGTTGTGGCCGGGCTGGTGTTTTCCTCTGTCCCCGTTTGTGACCCTACCTCCTGCCCCCAGACTTCGACCAGCGTGTGAACGACAACAAGACGGCGGCGGAGGAGGCCATGAGGAAGATCCCGTTCATCAACGCCACCATCATTGCGGCCAACGAGAAGACGCGGCAGGCGGAAGCGGCGCTAGGCAACGCCGCTGCCGACGCCCGTGAGGCCAAGGCCAAGGCTGAGGAGGCGGAGAAGATTGCCAGCACCGTGCAGAAGGTACCAGAGAGAGGCTATTACACAGGGAGAGACTATTGCACAGGGAGAGAGACTATTGCACAGGGAGAGAGACTATTGCACAGGGGGAGAGACTATTGCACAGGGGGAGAGACTATTACACCGGGAGAGACTATTACACCGGGAGAGACTACTAAACAGGGAGAGAGACTATTACACCGGGAGAGAGAGAGACTATTACAGACTATTATTCCCAGGTATAGACTATTACACATTGACTAATACGACCAGAGACTGTTGTACCCAAAGAGAGAGTATTATACCCAGATATAGAGACTATTAAACACAGAGACTATAACAACCAAGGAGAGAGAGACTATTACACCCAGAGAGCGAGACCCTATTACACCCAGAGAGAGAAAGAGAGAGAGACAGCCGTGCCTGATGCCGGGTCCTCTGCGCAGGGATCTGCCAAGACCAAGCAGGAGGCGGAGAAGGCCTTCCAGGACACCACGATGCTGGAGAAGGAGGTCGGCACCTTGATGGACCAGCTCAGCGCTGCCGAGGACCAGCTGGGGCGCAAGAAGGCCGAGGCGGACCAGGACATGATGATGGCCGGCATGGTACGCCGCGACGCAGCGCTCACAGGCTTATGTGTAAAGCTAGGTGCTAGTGCTAGCCGTATTGAGCAAAACTAGGTGCTAGGGCTAGCTGTGTAAAACAAGGTTTTGTGGCTAGCTCTTAAGTATCAACTAGCTGTTAGTGCTGGCCGTAATGTGTATAACTAGCTGCTAGTGCTAGCTGTAATGTATAAAACTGTTGAGTGTAATGTGTAAGCTAGCCGTTAGTTCTATTTTTAATGTTGCTCGATGTTCCCACAAGGCTTCGGACAACGCCAAGGAGGCTGAGGACAATGCCCGTAAGGCCAAGGGCGCCGTCAAGACTGTACTGGGAACCATCGCCGCCCTTCTGGAGCAGCTGGGTAAGTGCAGGCTGCACTAGGACATTCACCAGTAGAAACCAGTTGAGACTCAAGGGGACGCAAAAAACCAGTGACCAGGGTTTCGCTTTGGAGATAATTCATTCATTCCTAGTAGGGATGGGCACGAGTAGTAAATTCCAAACTTGAGTGATCGAAGGAATTCCTCGAGGATCAATCGAGTACTCGTTAAATCAAATCTATTTTTAGAATGCAACGCATCTGCAGCAGGAATAGGCCTGATGATGAACGGCAATATAACCAACCAAACATGTAATGCTTATTCTCCATCAAAACAGTCAGAGTTATCAGAGTATTCATTATTTAATTTTGCAAACGTTCTAAACACATTTTCCTTACAAAATTAAATATGCGTCTCACAATTTAAATCACGTCGAACCAAGGCCTGTAACAGTTTAAAAAAACCGAAACAAGTAGCCTAACCATTGCAAATAATTTAAAGCTGCAAATAAAACGGCAGCAAATGGACTATGGAAATACTCAGCGTTGTGATCTTCTCTACACGCCCGGGATTACAGCTGCGTCTTGCGGCGGTGAAAATAGCCGACACACTTTCACTTTCACCGTTGCTGCGGGTCTGCTTTCCCGAACTCACCGTTGTGTTTCAGGAGCATATGTTGCCGCATAGTACTTTCTGGTAGCTCGATTTCGCTTGGCATATTTTACATTTCACCTTATGGTCTCCTATTTCTTTAAAGTATTTCAATTCTTCGCTGCGGTTTGCTTTAACCGCCATCTCTTAACTTTTTGAATTCTGGCGTGCCTGCACACGGCACGGAACGCGCCATGGAAATGGATGCATTTAATTTTAGTTTAACGCATGTTTGCCTGTCCACCAACCGAGTTCATTTGTAACGAGGAGTACTCGAGTAATCGATTCCTCACGCCCATCCATAATTCCTAGTTTTAATTTCTGACCAGAGGGTAAAACTCAAAACATTTTGAAACGATGAAATAGGAGATGTATTTAGAAATAACCCAAATTAGCCGTTATAGTTAGCCAAACATTGATTGATTGATAATAACTGAAGATATGTAAGCCTTTAAAGCATGTGAATTGGCCAGTTCAACTCGCGAGAAAATATGATTTATAATTAGTGACTCATCACAGAAAATAATTGACAAATCAATGATTTTGAACAGGGCGAGTTTAAGCTAAACTAAAGCTCCTGATTCCCCTGACAGGCAACATCGACAAGGTGGACCTGACCAAGCTGAACGCGATCGCCGAGTCGCTGAAGAAGGCCAAGGCCAAGATGGCCACCAGCGAGCTGGACAGGAAGCTGGCGGAGCTGAACGAGGTGGCGCGCGGCCAGGAGGAGATGATCAACGACTACGACCGGCAGATCGGAGAGATCCGCGCCGACATCGCCAACCTCAACGACATCAAGAACACGTTACCGGAAGGGTGCTTCAACACGCCCTCCCTAGAGCAGCCCTAACCCCGCCCCCCTAACCCAGACACATGCCCCCTCCTCCATCCCGAGCACCCCCCCTCACCCCCACCCCTCAACCTCCCGCACCCCCCTACCCCATCCCTCTCACAAAATCACCCCGGCAACAGAAACGACATACACGCCACCACCGTTGTACCAAAACCCTTACTTTTAATTATTTGATAGGTTGGTTCGTCTTGTCTTTTTGCGAGAGAGAGAGAGAGAGAGAGAGAGAGAGAGAGAGAGAGAGAGGCAGAGTTTTGTGCCGTGTTCACAATTTCTTTCAAAATAAAAGCGCACGCTTTTTGTTTTTCCTACATTGAGACGACAGCGGTTGAAGGGGGAACGTGCAACGCGGCGGACCCCCGACGTGCCTCTGAGCCTAGAGCACACACACACACACACACACACACACACACACACACACACACACACTGTGACTGCACCCCCCACCCTCGGCCCACCCTCCACCCCCTCCACCCAGACTGTTCAAAGGAAGTTTAACAGCCATTCAGCGGAACCGGAACCAAACCGATATTTCAAAATAACGCGAATAACGGACGTGACTCGGACCAGAACTCCTGTTTGACTCCGTCTGTGGGTTGTGGTTTCAACTGACAGTTTCATGAACTGTTTTTGTTCATCGACCATGTTTGTTGTTTTGGTTTGTTTTTATTTTTTCTTACTAGAAAGCATGCATTGAAGGAATCCTCTAGTTTTACTGTACTGTCGTCTGTCTTTCTGTCCTGAAGACACTACAGCCAGGAGATAGAGGGACACACCCCTCTCTCCCTTTTCAGTATTCACACCTCCCTGAACCTCACCCTCTTCCTCAGCCACTTCCTCACCGCCTCACGTTCCCACAGAGAATCACAAAGGTCAGAGGTCAAACAGATTTCTAGAAAGTCAAGCTCGGTGTTGTTCTGCGAAAGCTGCTCGCTTGTCTCCTTCGTGTCGCTAATGACCTTTAACCTTCGACCTTGCCCGCTTCCTCTCCCCACCCCCCCCCCACCCCCGTGTCCAGGCTCAATCAAACACTATGCAACTTTGTACATTTTGCGTAGTGAAACGTTTTATCTGATACACTGGTGCTAATAATTATTTCAAATGTTCTATTTTTGTGTGAATGTTTTTTATTCTGACGTCGAGTGAGGAGTTTGTTATTTTGTGTAAATATATTCTTAAATAATTCAGGTTTTTATTTTAGTTTTTTTGTTTTGTTTTAAAGCTCTGACACCCAAAACCGCTAGACTATTATCTTTTATCAGAAAGACCCATCAACTCAAATCTCCAGCTAATATATATAAATATATAAATATGGATAACGTCTGTGGTATGTTATAATATGCTTGCTTGTATACATGGCTCTGTGTCGCTGCTCGATAGCTACGCCAATATCTCCTGTGTACTGATTTATTATGGGTGGTCTCAAGTTAATTAAATGTATTGTTTTGTTTTGTTATTTTAATTTTACTTTTCTTTTTTCGCGTTCCTATTTTGACCATTTTACTGATCAGGGGTCTTTTTGGCCCCGCCCACCACCTGCCTAACCAATCATTTTACTGAATTTATACGCTTTTGAGTCCAAGGAAAGTATGCTTCTTCACACAAGTTTCTAGGTAACTTTGTTTAATTAGCATTTTGTGCCTTAATATAAAGGTTGGTTGTAATCACGGTCCCGGTTGAGGACTTTATCTTCCTCCACGTTTATCTTCACCTCTTCATATCCCCCGTCACTCCAGACGAGAAGCAGGGAACTCCTTCAGGTCCATACAGCTCCTCTTTCCCCCCTGGAGAAACATCTAGAACATCTAGCAAGACGTTCCTCTACCTCCGCCCGCTCAAATGTGGCCCGCTCAAACCTTCAAAGTGGCTTTTAAAACTTAATGAAGTTCAGTCGCTCAGCCCTCTTTTCATTCACCAGCCTCCTATAGGTTGGATCAACCCCCTTGTACGCCTCCGCCTTGTTGTGATTGGCTGGGCTGGAGATGACTTCAATGATGCAGCCAGTAGGCTGGCGTCTGCTATAGGCGGTTAGATCCCTCTTGAAGAGCGCATCGTTAAACAGTGTTCCCGTTGGCTCCGTCACATGTTTTGAGTACATGAAGCCGTCAGTGTTTCTGCAGTTGGTTCTGTGAGGTCTCCCAGAGTCCTTCTTCATGTCTTGCTCTGTCGTCCTCCATCAAAAGGTCATGGTCACCCCCACCCCCCACCCCCCCCCCCCCCCCCCCCCCGCTGAGGACCTGAAAGAGGCCCGTTTGTACCTGCCTGCCTGTAAATCCAATTGTAACATTTGAATAATAAAATATTACAGGAACCACTCTGGTCACGTGTTTGGATCTTGTTTTGTTTTTCTTTGTTGGATTATATTGCAGAAATAAGTATTTCAGTAAAAAATAACCACAAGATGAGACTGCTTTCTAGACCATTACTACCTTCCTTTTTGTGGCCAACTTGAATAAAAAAATAATGTTTGAGACGTTCTGAATATTTGCAAATATATATATATTCATCTATATAATATTTGTGGACTTGTTACACCCAGTAGAGGACAAACAGCAGACTGGTTCTACCCAGTAGAGGACAAACAGCAGACTGGTTCTACCCAGTAGAGGACAAACAGCAGACTGGTTCTACCCAGTAGAGGACAAACAGCAGACTGGTTCTACCCAGTAGAGGACATACAGCTATGTCCTAACCGGTACACACCTTGCCAGGTGTTCCTAGGCACAGCTTTCCTCTCCGGTCCGGACGTGAGTGAATAGGTGTGTGAGGGGGAGGAGCCCAGACAGATGGGGTCTGCTGACACACGGTGCGGTCACGGTTTGGTTGTCGTCATGACAACCGGGACTAGGTGTGTCTGTGTGTTTTGTCTGGTTCTGTTATTTCTTCCAGGCTCTGTGCGTGTGCGTGTATGTGTCCTACCGTCTTGTCGGATCACGTCGCAGGGCGTGGCGGAGAACCGAAGGCCCCGGGGCCACAGATGTGTGACCCAGTGTCTGAGGGTTCGGGTGGGGCGGCCATGCCCGCCTCAGTCTCCGTGCCCCGCGGACACGAGGAACGCAACAGGCCGCGTCAGCGTGCTGATCAAAAGGTGGGAGGAGCGCAGTGCACTGTGAAGAAACGGAACGCATGGATTTAATCAATCAGGGTTTTTTGTGTGTTTTTGTTCTGGATATTACATTATTAATTGTAACCAACGCTTTGAAACTTATTTAGATCTTATTTGAAGAAAGCAAATTATTTATATTAAATGAGTAATTAAATTAATAGGATTGTGTGATTCAATTTACATTTAGGGAATTTAGCAGACGCTTTTATCCAAAGCGACTTACAATAAGTACATTGGTCATAAGAAGTGCAACAATATATCGCTGTCGGTACAGAAAGGATGTTCATAGAACCAAGTGCAAGTACAGTACAACAATCGCTAGGCTAACCAATTCCACGTGTTACAGCAATGATAGCAGCTACTGCAGTTGCTACACTGCAGTAGCTTCAATGACTTGGCTGTCTGCTTTAAGTTTCTTTGCAGATTGGTGTGTGTGTGTGTGTGTGTGTGTGTGTGTGTGTGTGTGTGTGTGTGTGTGTGTGTGTGTGTGTGTGTGTGTGTGTGTGTGTGTGTGTTCGGGTGTGCACACGCCGAATCAACCAACCAAACGGTTAGATCCTATAAAAAACAACAAATGAGAATCCAGTCTGACGGAAGTGGAGGGTCAAAGTCCGTGCTAGCTGTCGGTGTAATTGTCCAACTGGGCGTGGAGGGTGCTCCGTCAGGTGAGTCATGTGTTCAGGACCAGGGAATGGAAACCTTTTGAAGGTGTCGGAAAGGTGAGCATCCATCAAGAGAGAACGTTCCCCCAGAGAGTTCTGGTCTTCGGATTGCATCACGCCTCACTCAGGAATCTTTAGGATAACATCTGTCGGAATCCTTCCCTTGAAAGTGAACACTCGCTTTGAGGTTTATCAATGGCTCATGTTAGGAAATCATGACTTGAGGCATAGACTCTTGACACACATCATTTATTGTATATGTTCAATGTTTGGAGATGATCCAAGATGTAAGTCTTCATCTCTGGAGATTATTGAGTCAGTGCAAACCATTCCGGGAAGCATAGAGATAAAGTTAACATCAAGAGCAGACAAGACCAAGTTACACTTTCAGGAGCAGACATGACAAACGGGGTAGTGTGGTAGTTAGGGAGTTCTAGCCAAACTACTAGCCAAAAGTTTCTGGGTTCGAACCCCAATGTCAGCAGTCAGTCTCACTGTCTGCTGAAGCATCGTTGAGCAAGATGATCGTTCTCCTGCTTATGAATGACTCAAATATGAATTAACGGTCAGTCATGCTGTATGACAGCTTCTTCTAAATGACTAACGATTAAGAAATAGTAACTTAAGTGGGGTCCAACATGAAGCCAGCGACAGCTCTGTGGTGCGTAACACAAGGGTAACACCGGGGTCCGGGGCCAAGGTCACCCATTTTTCTCCCCCTTCTCCCTTTTCTTTCGTTTCCGTGACTCAGACAAAAAGCTCCGAGTGATAACCCAACACCAGACTGTTTACCGACGGCCTTGAGCTAATCTACGCCGTGTTTACCGACCAGTACCTGACTAATGCTTACCGGCATTAGTCTAGCACCCATGGGTGCTGCCGGATCGCTCCAACTGGACCACGGTGAGGCAGAGGTCCCGCTGGGGCGACTGATCCAACCAGAGCCCGAAACGACCGAACCAGACGGTGGCTGCCAAACTACAAAGCGTGGTGTTGAGGCCTGGCTGGGTAAACACTGGGTGCCCACCCAGCCAGACTTGGAGTGGTCACCGAACCACTGGTTTCCCTTATCCGACTGTAAATGGCAGACAAGCTGAAGTCTGGATGAAAACGCCGTTTCACCCCCATCACTTCATATTTGTTTGGCCCAATCATGTCTTTGGAGGCCAGTCGCTCTGGTCGTCCATTTGTAGACCAAACCAGACCCGACCAGACGGCCGCCGCCGAGCCTGGGCCTTCAGGTCAACCATGGTCACCCAAAGTTCACCAGACCAGACCTGGGAGCGCAGGAAAGGGTGAGGGGCGGGGGGCGAACCGCCACCCAGATCACCAAGCAGGACAGACCTGATTCGGGGACCCCGGCAACAAAGACGTCTGTTGTGTTGGGGTCGGAGCGGGTCGCTGAGAGCCGGCCGTTGTGCGGACCTTATGGAAATGAGGATGGAAACGTCTGGACGTCCCAGAACAACGCAACACTGTGGACCGTCCTGCCAGCCGCCACGCAACACGCCGTTTCCTGTGTGTGTGTGTGTGTGTGTGTGTGTGTGTGTGTATGTGTGTGTGCGACTGAATCACATGTGAGTCACATGTGTTATTGTGTGTCAAGTGTGATTGTGTGTGTGCGTGTTTGCACATGCGTGCGTGGGTATGATTGGGTGTGTGCGTGTATAAGATTGTAGGTGTGTGAGTGTGTGTCTGTGATTATACGTTTTATAATTGTGTGTATGTGCTTGAAAAAACAGCGTGTGTGTGCAAACAAGTGCGTCGATTATTGTGTACATAGAGTGTGCCTAAAAGATATATAAAAAAATGACAGGATGTTTTCTCTCTTTTAATTCCTCCTGGGCTTCATTATTTTGTATAAACTATATCTATCTTGCAGAATATGTACATATTAAGGCTTTTATTAAAAGATACGTTAAATGATATCTATTTCATTGTTAATGGTTCAGGGCTGGTTGAATGTGGGTGTGTGTGTGTGTGTGTGTGTGTGTGTGTGTGTGTATAACGTGTGTGCGTGAGTGTTTATGAGCGTGTTTGAATCACCAGTGAGTAAGTGTTGCGTGTGGCAGCTTGCAGCGGGGCTGATAAAAGCAGCGCTCCGGGACAAGTGCCGGGATAAGAGTTTTGACACTCCCGGGATACACCAGAACTCACAGGATCTAACACTACCTATCACAAGAACCTGGGACTGAAGCTATTCCATCATGACCTGGGTCCACTTCTGCGGGATTCTAGCTTTCGTTGTGGTCGTCCACGGGACGTTTACACAGCACAACTGTGAGTATCACTGGTTCTGGAGGTTCACGTATGGACACATTGAAGTGACTGATTGCTAATTACAGACCGTTATGTGTTGATAGACAGATGATTATCTTAACAAGTTACTTTTCCTCTTTTTCTTTATATACTATTCAAAACCACATACTAGTCTATCATACTACATAGTATATGGTGTAGACTATATCGTATATAAAACCATAAACTATATATCATATGGTGTAGGCTACATTGTATATAAAACCATAAACTATATATCATACTGCATAGTATACGGTTTTACATAGTAGGTTGAGAGGTTTTGTGTGATATTTTATGTGAGGGGCGGTTAAACTGAAATTGAAACACCATTCAAATGATCAAAGTGTTTCAATGCTTCATGTAATCATATCAACATAACAGTGAATGAAGGGTGAGGTTAGAGATGGAGGCGGAAAGTAAAGGCACGCGTTTTCTGCGGTAAATCTTCCAACATTGAGCTAAACCAACTCTCTCCATCTCCCTCCTCTCCAACTATCAGGCTATTTCTGTGTCCCTCTGTGTGTTTCTCTCTGTCTCTGTCTTTCCAACTCTGTGTGTGTGTGTCTCTCTCGGTCTCTGTCTGTCTCTCTCTCTCTTTCTCTCTGGGTCTCCCACTCTCTCTGGCTCTCTCTCTCCAACTGTGTCTGTCTTTCTGTGTGTGTGTGTGTGTGTGTGTGTGTGTGTGTGTGTGTGTGTGTGTGTGTGTGTGTGTGTGTGTGTGTCTCTCTCACCCTCTGTACTGCCAGGGCGGGACAGGTAAACACACCCTGTCCCATGGGCGTTACCCTGGTTACAGCAAACTCTCTCCAAGCATTGTGTGTGTGTGTGTGTGTGTGTGTGTGTGTGTGTGTGTGTGTGTGTGTGTGTGTGTGTGTGTGTGTGTGTGCAGTCTGCTATCTTAATTCCTGTTCTTGTATCCTGCATGTTACCAGTGTTTACATCCTCAGGTGTTCAATATTCACTGTAGGCGGCTGTTAATGGATTAGATACCACTGTAACGAGCAGGTAGGGGTCAGGGGACATCTTGCTCAACGATACCTTTAGGTAGGCTGTGGACACTTAGGGATCTAACCCGGTAAATTCCAGCTGTTGGCGTTTGCTAAATGAAAGATGCCAGACCATAATAGTTCACTGTTCTGATGAGGAGAGTTTGTGCTAACTTCTAACAGCGTCATCACCTGTAGACGTAATGTTCCCTGGCCCACCGTGAGAACCCAACCGCAGGGACTTAGCGCTCCGGCGTACCGTTGATCTGTGAGGCATTAGTGAAATCCCCCTGAACAAGCCCCCTGGACTCCCTGTGCGGTGAGGCTCCGCTCCCACCCAGCACGTAAACACCACTTAGATCCCCCACCCAGCTCCGTCTCCTCCACCCGGCACGCTGTAGCTCCGTCTCCTCCACCCGGCACGCTGTAGCTCGCCCGACCCCGCCCCTCCCGGACAACCCAGTCCGCACCGTCTGGTTAGAACCTCGTCGCTAACGAGAGGCGGGGCTCTTGGGTGGGGTCTGGAGGAAGGGAGGGGTGGGTGGGGCAGGCCCTACGTCAGCCCTGTACAGCCCGTGCCCGGGGGGGGAGATGTTCTGTAAGAGAAACGTCTCAGATCCGACAGAGGGAGATTAATGATATTAAGCTGAGGATGTGGTGGAATTAACCGAGATCTACTCACTTCGACTGACTAAGAGACAGGAAAAGAAATCGAGGGGCAAGTATGACAAAAAAGACTTTATCGTTAAAAAAGACAACAACAAAGCTGAGTAGTTTGCAAAGCACTGCCGGTCCGCAGATCCCGGCGTTCCCTTTATCCACACACACAAAGCAGTTTCTTGTTTAAGGTGTCCGCCCACAATCAATCATAAATTCCTCTATGCGAATGGTCAACAAAATAATCTAGAACACCAGGCTAAGGTCAGCATTATTCACCCCGTAGCTTCCTGGTCCTGTGGGGGGTTCCAACTTACGCTCTGACCCCAGACTCCCTGGCACCGTGTCAAGCCCTGGATCAGAATCCAGAGGCGCTTTAAATGTTTTCTACCATTAGATATATAGGCCTAATAATAATCATGGTTACCATAGAATATAATCATTAATTTCTTCCACAAGGATTTCACCGAAACGGAATTACAAGTGAGGCCAAGGAGTTCTTATTCAAAATTGGAGACACTATATACAGGTATCTTAAAAAAAAATCCTGGAGTGCCGCCAAACAAGGTGAAGATGTTTTCCACGACTGTGCCAAAACAAAGCCGGTCTACACCAGATTTTTAGGAGACCTTAATATCGATTGACATGTTATAAAGTGGTTATTGTAATCGGACAGTTACCATGTAGAGTTGGCACTCACAAACGGTAACATGTAGCATTTTGAAGTTCCAAATCACTCAATTATTTAACCTGGTTTCTCCCGCTCCAGCCGGTCAACGATGCGACTGCAACCGGAAGTCGCGCTACTGCGTGCTGGACGCGGAGGGGATGCGCTGCTTGGATTGCCGCGGCAACACCACCGGGCGGCGCTGTGAGCACTGTGAAGTCGGCTTCTTCCGCTGGGTACCCGGGCAGCACTGCAGCCCCTGCCGGTGCAGCTCCTCAGGTGAGACCACACCTGTCCCAGGTGATCCTACTGAAGCCATGCAGCGCTAGTCATTTTAAACGCATGGCGGTTACTATGTAGATACACTCCGCTGGTCGCGACTGAATTGTGTCAGCTAATGTGGCTCAGCACCCACCAGTAGAGGCTTAGGGTTGTACTGGGCCGCTCCCATTGTCCACAATGTCTTCTCCCAGGAAGATAGCTGTGATAGCAACCGAACGACATTATGGATGGTTAGGATAAGGTTCATAACCTTTGACCTCTGGTCCTGCAGGGTCTGTGGCCTCCACGTGTGACAGCAGGGGGCGCTGCAGCTGTAAAGAAGGGGTAACGGGAGACAAATGCGACCGCTGCACCAACGGAGCTCCACTCGGATCCAACGGCTGCACAGGGTAGGATTACCCCTCCTCATACCCTGACCCTTCCTTTCTGCTCCTTCTCTATCCTGCTCCTTCTCTCTACTTCTCTTTCCTGCTCCTCTCTCCTGCTCCTCTCCTGATTCTTCTCTCTCTTTCTCTCTGCTGCTCCTTCACTATCCTGCTCCTTCTCTCTTCTGCTCTCACCTGTTCATCCCCTCCTCTCCTCCCGCTCCTCATACCCTGCTCCTCTTATATCCGCTCCTCTAATGTCCGCTCGGCTTATGTTTCCTCCTCCTCTCCTCCTCCTCCTCCTCCTCCTCCTCTTCATCTCCTGCTCCACCTCTCCCTCTCTGTCTCTCTCCTGGTCCCCTCCTGCTCATCGTCTCCTCTCCTCCTGCTGCTCTCTACCGGCTCCTTAAATCTCCTGCTTGAGGTAACACTAAACTGTTGGTACAACCGGTATGTCGGCCCTATGTAAGCGGTACTACGGTAGTACTGTAGCAGTACTCAAAGTACTGTGTCGTTTGTGTGAACAGAGCTGTCCTCAGAGACGAGCCTGTGGATCGGTCCACTTCCTGTTTCTGCCATGGCCACGCCTCCAGCTGTGGTGTCGCCCATGGATACGCTGCCCACCCCATCGAGTCCAAATTCACTGATGGTAAAGAATTCCTCTAACTCCACAATAAAAGCCCCCTACTCCACAATAAAAGCCCCCTTACTCCACAATAGAAGTCCAAAGATAATAATGTTGTGATGCTCGTTAATATGAACATGCTGGTTGGTCTGCAGGGCCGGAGGGCTGGCAGTTGAGCACGGGTCGCGGGGTGCTGACGTCACAGGTCCAGTTCCGCTGGGTGCCGATCCACGAGGACCTGGAAGTCATCTCTCAGAACAGCCTGCCCACCTACCTCAACGCCCCTGGTAGGACACGCCTCACTCCTCTCCCTCCTCCCTCCTCTCCTCCCCTTCCCTCTCCCCTTTCCTCTCCAATCCTACCCTCCTCTTTTCCTCTCTCCTCTACTTTCCTCCTCTCCTCTCCTCCTCTCCTCACCTGCTCTGTTCTGTGTGCTCCGTCCAGCTCGTTACCTCGGTAACCAGGTGCTGAGCTATGGCCAGAACCTGAGCTTCTCCCTGCGTCTGGACCGCGGCGTGCGCCACCCCTCCACCAACGACGTGGTTCTGGAGGGGGCCGGCCTCCGGGTGGGAGCAGCGCTGGGGGAGCTGAGGTCCATCATCCCCTGCGGACAGAAGATCCCCTTCAGCTTCAGGTGGGCCGAACCTCCTTAGACCCAGGCTAGACCCTAAGAACCCCCTTAGGACCGAGATGCATAGAAGCTCTGGGGAACCTTAGAGCCTTGAGACCGCAATGGAGCCACAACACTTTTTTAATGTGCAATTTTATTATTTTATTTTACTCCACTTTTTGGGGCATTGAGTTGAAAAGGTTGGCCCCCCTCCCCAGTAACCTGATGGCCAGTATTTTCCACCGCAGTTACGTCTAATCTCCCGTCATCGTGAAACCCACCCCGGTAGCTTGTCCAAACACAACAAGAGGTTTCCTTTGAGAGCACAGCGCCTATCCCAGCTGTCTGGACAGGGAACAATTTGTCTTGGATCATCGTGTTCTTTACGCACGTCCGTCTGCAGACAAACACGGGGCCAGCCCCATCTTGTTCAGGGCTGCTGTGGTCATGCAACCGAATGAGAATATGCTTTTGTTTTCCATTGGGAGGGACTAATAGGACGCAGCTGTCAAGAGAACCATTTGTCAATATTTAGCCGGCATGCAAAAGCCTCATTCCATTCGTCATAGAGACATAGAAACCCAAAGGAACGTTGGGGAAAGACAGATTGTTGACAAGTTGAGAAATGTCTGTTTTATTTTCCCTCTCCCTTACCGCGTGCATTACTCAACGGGTGAAAGATTTGTTATGGCTTATTTCTATATTTGTGGGAGGTAACAAGAGAAGGAAAATGTCCTCTGAGAGTAGTTTAAAAGACGGATTAACCCTCATTAGCAGCTGACCTCGAGAGACATAACCCTTTCAAGCCAACAGCGTTTCTCAAGTATTTCCCTGCGCAACGTCGCCCCCTAGTGGACATCTGTCATTACTTCACCCAGAGATGCTGCGGGATTGACAGCTGGGATAGGGTTAGGGTTAGTCTTTTGTAATGAGAAACCATGGGGGATCTCCTGTACAAGGACCTTTAGCGCCCCCTGGTGTGTCTCGAGGGTCTCCCCTTCCGTCTCTGAAGCACTCAACGGAACCGGTTTAAAATATCCTACACGCCGACCAGCGACTAAACTCCTGCTTGGTGGTCCTTCCCATGTCCCTCTTCAGGCTGGATGAGCGTTCAGGCAGCAAGTGGAGGCCCAAGCTCTCCCAGCTGCAGTTCCAGTCCCTCCTACACAACCTCACGGCGATCAAGATCCGGGCCACGTTCGGAGAGGACGGTCAGTACGGGCCGCTGGGTCTTCTGGTTTGATGCTACGCCTCAGCGTCCTACACATGGACACGCAGCGCATTAGGACGTTCTATAGCCTCGTATCAGCCTCATATACCTTACAAACACTTTATTTTCATCTTCTTTATTTGTTGACTTAATTAATTTAATTTAAACCTTATTTTATTTATTTTCTTTTATTGTACTAATCATTCCGAACCAGACGAGATAAAAACACAAAAGGAAGCATTGTCAAAATAATAAAAAAGCAACCTACTGACCCGACCAACTGTATTATCCTCAGGGCGCGGTTACCTTGACAACGTCAGCCTGATGTCAGCGCGCGGCGGCGGCGCCGGTGGCCCCGCCCCCTGGGTGCAGAGCTGCGTGTGTGAGCCGGGGTACCAGGGCGCGCACTGCGGCCGCTGCGGGGCCGGGTTCAAACGCACGTCCCCCGCCGACGGGGCCTTCGGCGCCTGCGAACCATGTGACTGTAAGGCGGGAAGCTGTGACCCCGACACAGGTGAGAGCGCGCTCACGACGACACACCCACCCGTAGGACGGGACCAGGTTCACCGTTCAAAAGTAATTCATCATCACTGACCTCGCTGTTGAAATGGTTCCTCCTCCTCCTCCTCCTCCTCCTCCTCCTCCTCCTCCTCCTCTCCCTGTTGCCTAGGCGACTGCTTCTCTGCCGACGAGACACAGAGGTCCCAGGCCTGTCCCGGTGGTTACTATAGCGACCCGAACCAGCCGCTGTCCTGCGTGAGGTGCCCGTGTGCCGGGGGCGTGGGGTGCTCCCTGAAGCCCGGCTCGCTGGAGGTCCAGTGTGACAACTGCCCCCCTGGGGTCACTGGTAGGTCAACCACCGGACGGCCCCTCTGATTGATGGATGGATGGATAGATAGAAATATAGAACATGTTATAGAGGGATGCTGACGCCCCCCCCCCCCCCCCCCCACCCAGGCTTCCGCTGCCAGCTGTGCGGGGACGGTCTGTACGGCGACCCCCTGGGGGAGAGGGGGCCGCAGAGGCCCTGCCAGGCCTGCTCCTGCCCCGGGCGCGGGGACTCCCTGGAGGGCACCCACTGCGACCCGTTCAGCGGGGAGTGTCTGAAGTGTGTGGACGAGAGCCGGGACGGGCAGCCCAAGGCCTGCCCCGAGGGCTCCTACCACAGCCGCCTGACGGACGCGTGCGAGGGTGAGGAACCAGAGCCGTGTGGGGGGGGGGGGGGGGGTCAATGGGATGATGTGGGGTGGTAGGAATGATCGCAGTGGTAACGATGACGCGGATGATGATGGTGGTGATGATGAAGATCATGGGTTGATGTTTTAATGTTGATGATGAGTGGGATAGTGATATCTGTAGTGTTGGTGGTAATGGTGATGATTCTGATGGTTGTAATGGTGATGGTGATGATGAAGGTGATGGATGTGGTGGTGGTGATGATGATGATGATTGTATTGGTGATGGGGATAATGATGATGGTTGTAGTAATGGTGGTGCTGATGATAATGGTTGTAGTGGTGGTGGTGATGATGGTTGTAGTGGTGATGGTGATGATGGTTATTGCTGTAGTGGTGGTGATGGTGATTGTGTGGTTGTCATGGTGGTGAGGATGATGATGATGATGGTGATGATGGTTATTGCTGTAGTGGTGGTGATGGTGATTGTGTGGTTGTCATGGTGGTGAGGATGATGATGATGACGAAGATGGTTATTGTTGTAGTGGTGGTGATGGTGATTGTGTGGTTGTCATGGTGGTGAGGATGATGATGATGATGAAGATGGTTATTGCTGTAGGGGTGGTGATGGTGATTGTGTGGTTGTCATGGTGGTGAGGATGATGATGATGACGAAGATGGTTATTGCTGTAGTGGTGGTGATGGTGATTGTGTGGTTGTCATGGTGGTGAGGATGATGATGATGACGAAGATGGTTATTGTTGTAGTGGTGGTGATGGTGATTGTGTGGTTGTCATGGTGGTGAGGATGATGATGATGACGAAGATGGTTATTGTTGTAGTGGTGGTGATGGTGATTGTGTGGTTGTCATGGTGGTGAGGATGATGATGATGACGAAGATGGTTATTGTTGTAGTGGTGGTGATGGTGATTGTGTGGTTGTCATGGTGGTGATGATGATGACGAAGATGGTTATTGTTGTAGTGGTGGTGATGGTGATTGTGTGGTTGTCATGGTGGTGAGGATGATGATGATGATGATGATGGTTATTGTTGTAGTGGTGGTGATGGTGATTGTGTGGTTGTCATGGTGGTGAGGATGATGATGATGATGATGATGATGGTTATTGTTGTAGTGGTGGTGATGGTGATTGTGTGGTTGTAATGGTGGTGATGATGAAGAACCGTGTTTCTATTGGCTCACTGTCGCTCTTCCCTGCAGCCTGCAAATGTGACCCGATTGGCTCGTTGTTCAGCCTGTGCAGCGCGGAGGGCCAGTGTACCTGCAGGGAGGGCTACCAGGGACGCAGGTGTCACCGCTCCACCTGTCCGTCATGCTTCCAGCCAATCATCTCCCAGGTATCGCCCACAAACCATTAGGCCCGCCCACGTCTGGGAGTGATAAAGCACTATCTCATCGTGAGTGCTACATCCTGGATCTCCTTCGGCTCTCTGATGTTCCTACGTGTCCCTGACTCTGCTCTGTAGGTGGAGGGCTACGCCGCTAAACTCCGGGAGCTCGAGAAGCTGTTCTCCAACCTGGGCGGAGGTACCGGCTCCGACAGCACCCACCAGCTGGACACCGCCCTTAAAGCCGCCGGCGCGCTGGTGACAGATCTCACAAATACCGTGGACACACTCAAAGGTCAGGGTTAAACTGGGACGATTGAGTCATTTGGTGGAAGATGGAGGCTAACCTAAAGCTATAAAGGGAACACTGATGCATGTCATTGAGGAGCAGGTAGGGGTTAGTTGGACATCTTGCTCAGGGCAGGGGCGCCTGCAGGTAGAGATTGGGGATAGACCCCCAGTCTGTGTTCTGGTCATTCTGCAGGAAAGGTTTACAAGAATAGTATGAAATTATGTGTTGCGTTGGCCAGATGTCCTTTGCTGTGAAGATGATGTGAACTGACTCTAGTGGAGTGGGTTCTGGTTTATTGTGGAGGCTGAAGGAGGTGTCAGCAAGGGAAGAGGTCGAAGCCTGAGCTGAGAATGAGGCCAGTGCTGTAGAGAGAGAGCCCTCCATGCAGGACGTCTTCCTGGTCTGTCAGCCTGGATAGAGGCCACCACAGTAAAAACCCGTCCATCGTTGAGTAGAATTTGCTTGACGAATGGTTCTCCCGTTGTGTAATTTCATCTCAGATGTGAATTGTCGAGATTACCTCGGTGTCTTATTGTAAAGTTGTGGTTGCTGTTTTTCTGCATTAATGTTCTGTTACCCTGCTGGCTGCAAACCAATTTGAACGGTCTGCCTTCATTGAGCACATTACTAACCTGTGGTCCCTCAGAGAACTCTTTCATTTGTGCCTTGCATTCATCCATTCATACATCCAATTACATCTATTCATACACATACAAACATTAATCCATTCATAGACACATTCAGCCATTCATACACTCATTCATGTAAGCATTCATACAACACCGACAGCGGTGTCATCTGCTGGCTTGGCGGGAGAGGTGAGGGTAAGTTGTCGCTCAGGGACACCTCTCTGGCTACAAGAGAAACGGAACCGCTTAGAACTGGAGAACGCGAGCTCGATGATGTCACGCTTGATCTCAATGATGTCATGCATGATCTCGATGATGTCATGATTGATCTCGATGATGTCATGCTTGATCTCGATGGTGTCATGCTTGATCTCGATGATGTCATGATTGATCTCGATGATGTCACGTTTGATCTCGATGATGTCAAGCTTGATCTCGATGATGTCAAGCTTGATCTCGATGATGTCATGCATGATCTCGATGATGTCATGATCGATCTCGATGATGTCATGCTTGATCTCGATGGTGTCATGCTTGATCTCGATGGTGTCATGCTTGATCTCGATGGTGTCATCATGCCTGATCTGATGAAGTCAACCCCCCCCCCCCACAGTGTCGGAGCGGAATCTCCAGTTGCGTGTGACCAGCATTAGCGACCAGCAGCTGGAAGAGAGCCAGGACGTCCAGAGTCTGACGCGCGCCGCCGCCCGGCTCCGCCAGGAGCAGGCGGCCTACGACACGCGCAGCGCGGCGGTGCAGACGCTCATCGACCAGATGACGTTCACGCTGAAAGACGCCAAGGCCAAGATCCAGGCAGCGGTAGGCGCCCGCCCACAACGCTCAGAGACCGAGGCCATGCCTGGTGCCGGTGGTGGCGCTATCGTCGTGATGATACTTTGAGATGCTGACCAGTTGTTCAGCCACTAAGGCCATCTGATCCTCTCTGATTAAATAGGCAGTTGTGAAGAAGCAACTTTGAAATTGAAATGGACCAAGTGGGGGTTATTGCGTAAGAAATGTCTGTGTGGCCATGCATAATGTACCGACCATGGATGATGTTGATGACTTTAGTTGAATCAAATTAATTCAAACAGCAGTGGTGCACTAGCGCCCCCTATTGGATAGGAGACCCTTGTTCTTCTTACAGCGACAGCTTGAGATAAATATAGCTTTGCACGATATTCATCAATGGTGATCTGGTTAGTGGGATCCATGGTTGTGTGTGTGTGTGTGTGTGTGTGTGTGTGTGTGTGTGTGTGTGTGTGTGTGTGTGTGTGTGTGTGTGTGTGTGTGTGTGTGTGTGTGTGTGTATATATTAATATTCCTCCATGTGTCTCTGTGCCAGGATCTTCCTCAGGGTGACGAGGCCCAGGCCGTGAGCAACAACCTCTTCTCCACCCTGATCACCAAGGCCAAAGAGCTGGCTGAGAGGTGGGTGCAATACACCATCATGGTGCAATACGAAACACCATCCGGCCCTGGTCCATGCACACACAGCAGAACCCCAGCCGCCCGCTGAACAAAGCTGGGCAACAGGCCCCTTGTTAACACTGTGGGTCTGTGGACTTGAATGTCAATTTCTGTATGAGCTTTAGAAGCTTACGATGTTATGTTATGGGTAAAATAGAGATTGTGTTTGTAACGTAGTCTAGAAAAAGTATTGTAGCATCACAGGTTCGACTGTACTCTCTGTGTTGAAAACATAACTCTGCCCAAAAAAGGTCAACCCTAACCTCAGGGGTTGGGTTCTGTCAAAGCCAGCAGTTGAAGGTTCTGCAGGGACCTCAGGGGCTGCACTCCCTTGAGGCTAGCAGTTGACAGAGGTCAACTTCCGATCTTTTGACTGTTTGAATCATGTTCCGAGTGTGACGCTGTTTCTCCTCCCAGACACCTGGTGAAGGCGGAGGAGGTGGAGCAGAGTGCCGGGGACGCCCTCGCCGACTCTGGGAACAGCCTGGCTCTCATGAGGGGCCTCATGTCCCGGGAGAACCAGGTCAAGGAGCTGCTGGGAAACCTGAACAACATGTGAGTCCTTCCTCCACCACCTGCTCTTCTCTCCTTTCCTCTCCTCTTTTCTTCTCTGCTCTCCTCTCCATTCCCCTTTTCTGCTCTCCTCCTTTTTCCTATCTTCTCCCCATTGTCTCCTCTCCTCTTTTCTCCTCTCCTCTCCTCTTCTCTCCTCTCCTCTCCTCTCACACTGTGTTTCTCCTTCTCAAGGTATGACAAGACCTCCGGCAAGGTGAAGACCATGGAGAACCAGGCTACTCGCCTGAGCAGCCAGGCTGGGGTTGAGAGCCAACTGGCTGGGGACATGTTGAAGCAGATCACCGGTATGGAGCCGGCCATCGGCCCTCCTATCCAGGTAGCTATGGCAACAAGCCGCCTGTCGGCTCTATGTGATGGTTGACTTAGTAGACGTGATGCTTGGCTGACAACAACAACTGACATTATACAAAGAATCGAGAGATGATATTAATTAAAAACATTGATTTGACCTGATAGCGTAACTTTACCCTGTCAAAATGTATACACATCTCAAATGGGTAACCTCATACCGTAATTCCACTTAACTGTACACAAGTGTCTTAACCACCTCTAAAGTAATTCCCTAGTGACAATAACCCTATGTCCCCATGTCAATAAGGTTCAACGTGAGTATAACACGTAGGCCTAAACGTAGACGCCTGTATCCTACTCAATGTTACCCATAGCTTAAGCCTCATAGCCAAGGACAGATTGGGCAGGGAGCTCTTGAGAAATGCATTTATGCATGCTGAAACTGGTTGGCAACTAATAACAACTTGATAAAGACATACTGTTAGAAACAAACCATTACAAATACAATGGTTAGAAACGTTTGAAAGGCAAGATAAAAAGCTAAGCTATTTATTCTGTATTTCTAGTCGTGTTTCTGACTGTGTTCTGGTACGACAGGTAGATGATCTGGTGTCGAGACTGGACACCCTGACGGACCAGGTCTCGCCCAACATCTTGGCCTCCCGAGCGCTCCTGAAGGATGTGGACCAGGACAAGGATCTGGCGCGGGGCCTCCTGAAACAAGGCCACGATGCTCAGAAGGTACGTTGTCTAGCTAAAAAACATAGACGTGTTGGAGAGTTAGCCCACCAAACACGTAATCAAGAAAACGACATAGACTTCCTTGTAAATTAAATAGCTACACATGTAAACTGCATAGGCGTTTAAGGGGTTTTAGCCAGCTACACACATGAACTAGATGGGCGCCGTGGCGATTTGTCTAGCTACATACATGAACTAGATACACGTCTTGGGGATTTAGCTACTTTGCTACACACATGAACTAGATACACGTCTTGGGGATTTAGCTACGTAGCTACACACATGAACTAGATACACGTCTTGGGGATTTAGCTACGTAGCTACACACATGAACTAGATACACATCTTGGGGATTTAGCTACGTAGCTACACACATGAACTAGATAGGCGTCTTGGGGATTTAGCTACGTAGCTACACACATGAACTAGATAGGCGTCGTGGGGATTTGTATAGCTACATACATGAACTTGTAGAACTAGAAGAACATGTTTCATATAGAGATTGAATGGCCATCCCACCCCAGGTGTACGACGGTCTGCTGGTCAGGGCCAATGCTGCCAAGGCCGAAACCGAAGGGGCGCTGAGTGGAATCAAGAGCAACTTGAAAGGAGTGGAAGACACCCTGACTTCACTGAGAGGTACCACAGCGCCAGCCAGACTTCCTTGTCAGCCTCCACCTTACTCTGACCCTGGCATTAGAATGGATGGATGAGTGAATGGATGGATGGATTAAGGCATGAGTGAATGGATGAAAGGATTGAGGCATGAGGGAATTGATGGATGGATGGATTAAGGCATGACTGAATGCATGAAAGGATTGAGGCATGAGTGGATTGATGGATGGATTGAGGATAAGTAAATGGATGGATAGATGAGTGAATGGATGAATGGGTGAAAGTATGTATGTATGTATGGAGCAATGGATGGTGGATGGACAGATTGCTGACTGGATGGGTGGGTAATTGCACATTCCTGTCCAGATCCCCCGTAGAGAGAGCAGCCTGTCTCTTCTCTTCTGGGCTCTCTATTGTCCCCCTAGACAGTGGCACTAGTGTCCAGGCCCCAGTTTTGGCCCGCTAGCCCGCCAGTAGTGACAGCGCCGGGCGAAAACAAAACACCAGAGAAATCGCGGCCCTCTGGCCCTCCTGAAAAACTGCCAACAACAACGTGTCTTCCTCTTCCTCCTCCTCCTCCTCTTCTGCAGGGTTTGACCAGAGCATCGACGAAGGCAAGAAGCTGGCCGACGCAGCCATTGCCAGACTCCCGGCCATCAACGGCACCATTCAGCAGGCGGTCTTGAAAAACGGCCAGACCCTGAACCTCCTGGAGGACTTCTCCCAGGACTACACCAACACCCTGGCCACCATCGCAGAGCTGGAGACAGAGGTGGCCGGCCTGGAGGTAACAGAGCTCTGGTTTGACCTCAACGTCACCAACACGCCACACTGTAGACCTCGTAACAGGCTAATCAGATGGTCCAGTTATCTTTACTATTTGTCACCTTTTATTAACCTGATGGATCAGTCGGTCAAAACAATGAGGTCAGGGTTGATGATCATTTATGGGTTTGTTGTGTAGGGCTTTTCTTCTCAATGTGTCTTCCCTTGAATTTTGGGGAGGTTTTCTTCTTGCCCTGTATAGGGATTAGGGTTTATGGTTTGGGGTTTTGAGGGGTCTCGGTAATGTGGAGCCCGGAGGCTATATGAATAGAGTTGATTTGAGCAACGCTGTTACCCTTCAAAAGTGGGTACGAATCCTGGGGGAATGAGGGAAAAAGGGGAAAATAATGAAAATGTGTGTTCAAGTTTAAATAAATACTGTAAGAGTAATAAGAAATCAAGACAAAAAAATATAAAAGCATGAAATCAAGAAATAAATATGCATGTACACAAAATATCCATGCAATATAGCTTAAAATAAACTTGGGGTACCTCTGTTCTTGACCCCGTGGTGGTTCTGTGTTGGTTCTCTAGAGCGGCGTGGGTTCCCTGGAGCCTAGCAGCGGCCTGGTGACAGATGCCACCAAACTGAGGCAGGATCTGGAAGGTATGGCGCAGCGGGCCGGAGCCATGCAGGGAAAGGTGAAGGGGGAGCTGGCCAGCTCGCAGACGCTGCAGATGGACGCCGAGCAGGTGGGTGTGGGCTGGGGATTGGTGGAGGAACGCTGACCGAGGTCAGACCTAGGAAACGTAAACCTCCATGAGATGGAGGTACCGGTGTATATTCGAGATTCATTAGGGAGTAATACGACCACATTTGGGGCTGCTTAGCTGTATACCTGCCTTGGCTCTCTGTTCAGATTCAGAACAACCGTGTATTGAGACGTTGACCCATTATGTGTCACCTGATGTCCCGTGATGTAATCTGATGTCATGTGTTGTCTCCAGGCTGTCTCGGATGCTGAGGCTGCCCATGACAACGCCATGGATACGAGGGATGCCGTGGCAACAACTTTGCAGAAGGTCAGCGACTTGCTCAACATGATCGGTGAGTCCTGCAGATCTGATGTCCTATCAGTGTGCTTCTTCCTCACATCTGTTAGACCCACACTGTAGTGTTTACTGACGAGTTGTGAACAGATGTGTTGTTCACTGACAGTTGTTAACTGACAGTTGTTTACTGACTTGTTGTTTACTGATGTGTTGTTTACTGATAGTTGTTTACTGACAGTTGTTTACTGAAGTGTTGTCAACTGACGAGTTGTGAACAGATGTGTTGTTTACTGACCGTTGTTTACTGACTTGTTGTTTATTGATGTGTTGTTTACTGATAGTTGTTTACTGACAGTTGTTTACTGAAGTGTTGTCAAATGACGTGTTGTTAACAGATGTGTTGTTTACGGACGTGTTGTTTACTGACAGTTGTTTACTGACGTGTTGACAACTGACGTGTTTTCAACTGACGTGTTGTCCATCATCGTCTGACAGGCCAGTCCGGCAGCCTTGACGAAGAGCGCATAGCTGAGCTGGAACGCTCCCTGGCCGACGCCCATAAGAGAGTGGACCAGGACCTCAAGCCCCGCCTCCACAACATGGAGGACCTGGAGGCGGCGCAGCGGCGCCTCCTGGGGGGTCTGAACGTGGACATCGACAAAATCCTGTACGACATCAACAACCTGGAGGTCATCCTCAAATCTGTGCCCTCAGGCTGCTACAACACCCCCCCCATCGAGCTGGCTTAAGCCCCGCCCCTCCCCCTGATCCCTCCCTATCCCTGTGCCCCTACATTCAACTGAGGTTGAACCCCCAATTGAGGCCACACCCCCTTCTCCCTATAAAGTGGCCTTAAGAACCCATCTCCCCAAGCTCACCCCTCCCCCATCAAGATGCCTTCAGCCCCGGCCCCTGTCCTCCCCCCAACCTAGAGGTTTGAAGCCACACCCCCTCCACATGTTTTCATGAACTGCACTGAGGAGCGAAATGATGAATGAAAGTTAGGCTAGCGTTTGAAAACTAGCATAGCGTTTGAAAGCTAGCCTAGCGTAGGATAGTGTTTGTCGGATCAGATCGGTATGATCGCTGAACTTGGAAGATGGGTTTGTATTGTTAAGTGTTAGAAATAGCGTGTTTTATAGTGTATATATCTATATCTATATAGATATAGATATCTATATCTATATAGTGTATCTGAGACTGTGATTACTAGTAGATGACGAGGCTGGTGGTATTTATACATGTACATAAGATCAATATTGTTAAACTTTTTTTTTTTTTTTTCTTGGCGTCAGTATTAAGTCAAGAAGACAAGATCATGTGACTATTTAATTTTTTTTTACGTGGCGAGTGGCGCCTACCCTTTGCCCCATAATACACTCAGTTTTCACCATTAATATTAACAACACTCTCTTGTCTTTTCTTGTTTCTTTTTGTTCATTCTAATTTATAATCTAAAAATTGTAAACATTTAGTTATGTTTATTTCCTACTTGATCATAAAACTACAATAGCCTGAATATTGGGAGCTAGTCATTACAACCACAGTCTTCTACTGCTGGACACTGGGAGCCGACCAGTACAACCACAGTCTTCTACTGTTAGGTACTGGGAGCTGCCGAGTACAACCACAGACTTCTACTGGTGTATCACCTATCTGGTGGGTGTGGTGCGTTTATATAGAAATTCTGTAAATCAGGGTTTTAAATAGTTTTATTATGGGATGTTTCGTTGTTAAGATTTAACATGGATTTCCTTACAGTGTTTAGGGCATCAGACTATACAATCTCTACCTGTGAGGCTACATAACTCTTATTCACACACACACGCATACCTCTCTAAAACTAACACAACCCCATTGACATACACACACATTCGCACACACAAACTCACACAACAAACATTCCAACGTATACACACATAAAAAGGATGTGCCATTCATTTTGAAGAATCCCCCCATTACGACTTTTCAGAAATTGGTCGCACTGAAACTAATGTGGAGAAAAAAAATTGAGGCTCCTTCTCGTCTACATTCAGAAAGCAACGAGCCGTTACAGGCCCCATTTTGTCTGAACATTGTGTTGTTCAAGCCTCACATGGCTTCAATCACATTGCCAGAAATCTCTGATCAACGTAGAAACATTTCTTCTATTTGAGAGCCACCTGACTTTCAACAAAACCATAATAAACTTTATGTTCCACAGAGATTAGAAAAGAAAGAAAATAATGTTTACATCCATTTATAAAGTTAAAACAAAAAGAGTAGGATGAGGTTCCCACTATATTATATGTATATATATATATATTTATATATATATATATATAGTTTTTGAAGTATATTTAAACACTTGCACAACAGATAATATTCTACGGAGTAAGTAAACATTCATGCCAAAAATCAAACCATCTAGGCATGCAGTCTAGGAGGAGTGCTAAAGAGGTCAGAGGTCAATTTAACAGAAAACATCGACATCCTCAAACAAAATCAAACAATACCCCTGTTCTCCGGGTGACCTCCCTGTCCAGGCATAGGTCATATGGTACATCACATGACACAGAAAGGAAGGAAAGACATTGGCTGCAACTATCATTTTTTTTTCTGTGTTTATCCCATAATGCATTAGAGATGGCATGGCATTAGCTTACGGATGGGTATGGTTAGCTACAAAGTTAGATATGGTTAAGTATTGGTGTGGGGTGGCAGAAAGTTTTGGTTACGGTTGGGGTGAGGATGTATCTGGGTGAGAGCAACAGGAATAATAACCAGAAAAGCATTTACTTAAAGATAGTGGCAACCACATGTCACTCTGCACACAAGAGCTACAGCAGTTACATAGCATTAGCTTCCCTAACATCGATGTGCCAGGACTGCAATCAAGCACAATCTCGTGTGCCGACAGTCAAACATTGGTGAAGGCAAAGCAACTATTTAACCTTTTATAAACTACTAACTGTATTTAATGGTTGTTAGCGTTAAACACTAGCTAAACTAGTATGCCAGTATACAGTATTGAGGACCAAAGTCAGCCATTATTGACGGTTAATCTTGGCCTTTTTGATTATACCATTGAAACAGAAGGTACCAGGCTGAAGCCCATGTGGTCCTGGTGTCGTTTTGGTGTAAATACTTGAGGGAGTAGTAGTTCTAATGGGTGTAATTCTGATGTAAATGCTTGTGTTAGGATGTAGTTCTGGTGCAACTGTTCCTGGTGGTGTGTAGTTCTAGTGTGACTGCTTGGAGTAGTTGTAGTTCTGACAAGTATAGTTCTGTAAGTATTGGTTGCAGTTTTGCTGTAGCGTTTGAAGTTCCAGTTAAATGCTTCTTAGTTGCCTTTGGGGTTGGTGGTGCAGCACAACAAACATGGTAGGATGTTTGACACAAACGTAACGGCCGGACTGTTGGAAGGGGTGGTGCTGGAAGGGGCGGGGTTAGGAGATGACGTTGAGAGTGGGTGGGGTTTGGTGGGCAGGGTCAAGCAGTATGTGGGTGGGGTTAATAAGGGTTGGCAGTTGGGAGATAAGAGGGGGTTTAGGATAACGTGGGCGGAGTGAGGCGGTGTGCCTATCCTGAGGCGGTGATGTAGAGCTGGGTCTGCAGGATGTAGTCGATGACGGGCTGGTTCAGGTAGTCCACCACATGGCCATCTCCGTGCTGCAGGGCCAGCCTACCACGAGACACGACAGCACATCATAACGTCAACGATAACACAACAAACCGCCTTAGAATCACAATAACGATAACACAACAAACCGCCTTAGAATCAAAATAACGATGACAAAACAAACCGCCTTAGAATCACACTAATGACAACACAACAAACCACCCTAGAATCACAATAATGACAACACAACAAACCGCCTTAGAATCACAATAACGATAACACAACAAACCGCCTTAGAATCACAATAACGATGACAAAACAAACCGCCTTAGAATCACAATAATGACAACACAACAAACCACCCTAGAATCACAATAATGACAACACAACAAACCGCCTTAGAATCACAATAACGATAACACAACAAACCGCCTTAGAATCACAATAACGATGACAAAACAAACCGCCTTAAAATCACAATAATGACAACACAACAAACCACCCTAGAATCACAATAATGACAACACAACAAACCGCCTTAGAATCACAATAATGACAACACAACAAACCGCCTTAGAATCACAATAATGATAACACAACAAACCACCTTAGAATCACAATAATGATAACGCAACAAATCAGCTTAGCACTACAATGACAATTCACTTTACCTTCTTGATTATGCACATGTTTTTATTTTAGCAAAGGTTAAATTGACTTGAATTAAAAAGCCACGTTTCGCAAACTTTTCTGACTTATTTACCACCCCAAAACTATATATAACAAAGTCGCACCGTGTAACATCGAGAACCTCCCAGTTAATTTCAGAATTCTAAAAACTCAATAACTGTCGTTTCCACTCTGACCGGCTCTAAATGTTTGACGATAACTAGCGTAGCCCGGCTGGCTATGGTGCTGTGAGTGGGAGGGGTTTGTGTGTCGGTAGTACGATTCTTGGAAACAAAGAGAGAGGTATGGGCCGAATATAAAAATAAAATATTAAAAGTATTAAAATATATCAGTTAGTTGTCATTATTGAAATCCCTATTGATCAGCATTGACTAAAGACCTATCAAGGGTATTTTAAGACACAAGCTAGTTTAAATGTTACATATTGTGGCTTTAACATCGTCATAGAGAAACAAAATGAATTTCTTACAAGTACCCCCTAGAACCAGCACTGGCCAGCCCTAACATTTGGGCAACCAATGTTAGGGCCGGAGGATCAGTGATTTAGATGACTCTTTTATCCAAAGGGACGTCCAGTTAACTCAGAGACAGGTAAATCATGGTCAGGTAGAGGTTAGGGCATCTTAATTTCGATTTAATTTTTTATGCTGTAGAAATCCTTCTCATCACTTTTAGAGTGTACTTTCATGCAGTCAGCATTTAGTGCAGACCAACTGTGAAACAGCTTTGCCATTCGTTAAATTAGATCGATAACAGCCAGGGTACCATAGCCAGTAATTGATGACACAATGCTCACAACGGTCGGTATGGATATAGGGGTTACGGTTCAGGAGATTTGTATACCAGCAGTTCTACTGATTGAGTCCAGGAGGTCAAAGGTGAAACTCACCGGCTCTTGGTGGAGCTGACAATGGACATGGGGTGGTTCACGTCATCCTTCACCATGAGGATGTTTTCCTGAGTGAGAAAGAAGAGGTAAACTACAGTTTGAGGACCAGAGGGAAGCCAGGACCACTTGTTTCTATTGAAATACTGCAGTCAGCTGGAAACTCTTTCCTTCACCGCTCAGCTCGTAATCCAAGTTGATGCCATTATTCTCTAATTGGTTTTCGACACCAGTGTCGGCGGGATTAAAGGGCGGGATTAGTGTTTCACAGGGATTATGGGAAAAGTAGTCCTTGACAAATAATTGGATTAATCTGATTAGGATAAACAGAGGGTCTGACCAGTGCTGCCCTTCTAGTCTATTGTGCTCCCACTCTCTGGTTCTCTCTCTCTCCTTTCTATGTGTGTTTCTTTCTCTCTCTCTCTCTCTCTCTCTCTCTCTCTCTCTCTCTCTCTCTCTCTCTCTCTCTCTCTCTCTCTCTCTCTCTCATTTCTATGCATTTCATTCTCTCTCTCTCTCTCTCTCTCTCTCTCTCTCTCTCTCTCTCTCTCTCTCTCTCTCTCTCTCATTTCTATGCATTTCATTCTCTCTCTCTCTCTCTCTCTCTCTCTCTCTCTCTCTCTCTCTCTCTCTCTCTCTCATTTCTATGCATTTCATTCTCTCTCTCTCTCACTCTCTCTCCCTCTCTCTCGTTTCTGTGTGTTTCTTTCTCTCTCTCTCTGTTAATCTCTGTTTCTCTCCTCTCTATGTCTCTCCCTCTTCTCTGTGTTTCTCTCTCTCTATCAATCTCTTTTTTACTTTGTCTCATTGTTTTGGTCTTCATATTTGATATTCACACTTTCTCTCAAATTTAGGGTAGAGTTAAGGTTTCCCCCTCTTCTAGGAGTGATTTGTCTTTTAACTCTGACCTTGTACTTGCGGACCACCGACCGGGGGTTATGGGATATCCTTTGGCTTAGGGTTTGGGTTTAGGGTTGGATCAGAGTTTAGAGGTCAGGGGTTGGGCTGAACTCTGACCCGGTGCTTGAAGCATGGATTGGGGTTGGACTTGGGGTTAGGGGTTGATCAGAGGTAAGAAGTCGGGGGCGAGCGGTTAGGGTTTGAGTAGGGTTCGGGGCTAGGGGTGGCTCGGAGTCAGGGGGTCAGGGTGAACTCTGACCGTGTGCTTGCGGAGCACAGAAGAGTGGTTCATGATTCGCTCCGTGTCGGCTCCATCACGAGGGACCACCACGATGCCAAAGTCCCCGACGATCACCTCCATCTGGGGGGAAACAGAGACAACAAGGCCCCTTACTGCTCCGGCCCCCCGACTCCTGCTCCACGCTGCAGGTGAGGCATGCTAACTGACCGGGATTGTTACACATGAGACAACATTTTCCTTGTGTTGCGTCATGGTCGATGGTTTTTGGAATTTGAATAACCTCTTCATCCCGAAATGGCCCGTATCTGGGTTAAGCCCCACACTCCAAACGCGTATAGTATAGTATAGTATAGTATAGTATAGTATAGTATAGTATAGTATAGTATAGTATATCATGATTCAATTTCCATATAACTAGATTGGATCAGAAAATATTAAACTAACTGGAGCAGAAACATTCCACTTGTGATAATTAAATCCAGATGTTTATTGTGTAACATTGTCAATTAAAAACCACACTGAGATCTTTGAGTGGTTGCCCGGATTGGATTTGAAACATGTACTGATAAATGTGTAGCTGATCAAACGAATGGCCTCTATACACTATGCAACCATGTTAAAGAAAATGAAAAACACTGAATTGACCAGGAGTAAAACACCAACAGAATGTTAACCTAGTTCTCATTAGCAGCCTATTGCATACCATGTTAAAGTTCCTATATTGGACCACCAGGTGTAATTTGAAACAGCCATTATAATTAGTGACATCACAAGTAGCAGGGTCCACACACAGTAGATGTTTGATAATCTGGAAAGATCAGCCTCCCAGTTGGTTCTGTCCACTGAGTAGGCTGGCAGGCCATTCAACCCCAGTAACATGTTGTTCGTTTCAGCCCTTTGTGTAAGACGGAGGACACTAAAGGGGTGGAGTCGGGTGGGTTGGAGGGGTTAGACAGGCGGGGTGGGTGGGGTTAGAGGGGTGGGCGGAGTTACAGGGTGCTTACATCACTGTCCTTCCACAGACCAGGGATGCAGAAGGACTCCAGAAGATCACTTCCACAGAGGAGCAGGATGCGTAACTCTACACACGCGTGCGCACACACACACACACACACACACACACACACACACACACACACACACACACACACACACACACACACACACACACACACACACACACACACACACACACACACACAGGCAGGAGAAGTTTACTGGATGTACTGTACATACAGGCAAGGGAGACATCTTGCTGAGTCCACGAACACAAACACAATGGTCTAGTGGCTAACAGGGAACGCTAGCACCACTGGACCCAGCACAAGCTACCCACAGGAACTCATGGATGGATTGCATCAATGAGTCTCGTTGAACTGGAGGCAGGGGAAGAGGAAGTTGTAGGAAACACTCACCAATTTCTTCATACCTCATGGCGGGTCCCAGGTTGGCGTTCTCATCTGAAAGGGGGAGGGAAGGGAAATGTAATAAAACGGTAACCAAGTGTGGACTATGTCCGTGCTCTGGTGAAACCTGTTTTGTATTTTGAGGAAATGCTGAGGTTGTGTTCTGATTCCTAGAGCTATCGTCTCCTTAACTGGGTCACGCAGCACTTGGAGTGGTTTGTCCCTACTCCAGGTCAGAGAGTCAGCCTGTGTGTGTATATGTGTGCTTGTATGTAGGCTTGTATGTATGTGTATGTGTGTGTGTGTGTGTGGGGGGGGGGGGGTATATGTGTTTCTGTTGGTGAGAACGGTTGGTGTGTGTGTGTGTGTGTGTGTGTGTCTCACCTATGAAGGTGAAGCGGTCCATGCTGGGTCGGGCGCAGCACATCTTCCCCAGGCTCTCACTCACCTTCCCCAGCAGCTTGACTAGACAGGAAGCACACCCACACACACATGTGCTTTGCTTCAAAGTAAAGGTCTCACGCAAATGACCTTGTCACTGAAGCTTTTCCACTGTCTATTCAGATGAATCATTGTATTCGTAACTTCCTCCGAGACATCTTCATCGTACAATTTGTGTTCTTGTTTGAATAAAAATCGAAACCAAAATCTTAAAAATAAAATTATTTGTTTGGGCTGTTGGTTTCTGCCCGTTCGGACCTTCTTGCTGTACTACCAGAGCCTGGAAGGAGGGACTTGGGAACTGATTCCTGAGTCTGATGGGGGAGTATGATAAGGTTGTGTTGTCTCACATGGGGCCGGTGAAGCCCTGAATACATGACAGGAAATGACCTCATGCTCCTGTCTATCTAAAAGCCTCTGCCTTTACATCAGCGATAGGTCCCTCTCTCTCGTCCTTTCAAATTTAGAGTTTCAGGTAATAGGGGCTTATGGGTAACTGAGTCTTGATTCTAGTACAGGTTTTGCACTTCACAGAGCACACTCACCTGCGGTGGGTTTGTTGGCCAAGTTGTTGTGGTTCTGGTAGACCGGTGGGGCCTGGTTCTGCGGCTGACCAATCACAGGAGTGGAGGAGGGTGTGTTTACGTTGGACAGGATGCACCCAGTGACTCGCTGGAGAGAGAGAAAGAGAGAGAGGTTCACCCTAGACCCGCTACGACCAGTACAGTACTTATACTGTACCCTAGACCTGGTAGGACCAGTACAGTACTGATACTGTACCCTAGACCCGGTACGACCAGTACAGTACTGATACTGTACCCTAGACCCGGTACGACCAGTACAGTACTGATACTGTACCCTAGACCCGGTAGGACCAGTACAGTACTGATACTGTACCCTAGACCCGGTACGACCAGTACAGTACTGATACTGTACCCTAGACCCGGTTGGACCAGTACAGTACTGATACTGTACCCTAGACCCGGTAGGACCAGTACAGTACGGATTCTGTACCCTGGAGTAGACCCAGTAGGACCAGTACAGGTACTGATAGTGTACCCTTGATCCTGCAGGACCAGTACAGTACTGATACTGTACCCTAGACCGAGTAGGCCCATTCCAGTGACAGTTGGCATGCTAATTTCATATATTTGTGCACTTTAATTAGAGCATATTGAGCATATATTTCCATTAGCATGTAGCTTGGTGTCGTACCTTCATGAGGTCGCGGTGGTGTTCCAGGACACTGCAGGTGGTCTGCCAGGTCTGCTGGTAGCACTCCCAGGGGTCCACTCTACACACACGTTATGACTTGTCATGTCACATTTATGCATCCATTACACCATACAAACACGGTGTCATATGTTACTGTAATCCGAATGTTATGTAATAGGTAACTGTAATCTGAATGTAATCCAAAAGGTAACTGAAATATTGATGTAATCTGATAGGTAACTGTTATCTACCTGATCCAATCAGAAGACTGCACAGCAAGCTGGCACATGGTCAGCCGATGTTTACTGGGCACCAGGCCCTGCAGGAGACACAGGAAGTCATCACACCAGGAAGTCCTCAAACACAGGAAGTCATCAAACACAGGAGGTCATCAAACCAAGAGCTCATCATACCAGGAAGTAATTTTACCAGAAGGTCATCATAAAGCCTACCCAGTACAACCCCAGTCTTTCCCCGGTGGACACCGGCAGCTACCCGGTACAACTACAGTCTTCTCCTGGCGGACCATTGGAGCCGCCCAGTACAACTACAGTCTTCTAATGGTTTACATTGGGAGCTGCCCAGTATAACCACAGTTATTTTCCTGGTGGACATTGGGAGTTTACCAGTGCAACCACAGACTGGTAGACATTATTTCAAGATGTTATTGGCAGGTCTATCTTCTTTGATTGATTAATACTTAGGGAGCTGGATTGATTAACTGGATTTTTCGATTTGGTTCACTTTAATGAACCGTTTATTTTTCGTTGACTACCAATAATTTCTCTACTGCCCTTCCTAACCCCCTAGCAATTAGCTTCTCTGTTAGTGTCTATGCTCTGTATCTCACAGTTCATACCCGTTAGATTCTCTGCTAGCGTCTATGCTCTGTATCTCACAGTTATTATCATTTAGCTTCCCTTCCAGCAACTATGCAATCTTTATCCCACAGCAGCAGCGGAGCAAAACTAGGACAAGGTCTGCATTAATTTGAGAAGATGGAGTGCGGAAAACAAGCTGTAAAAAAGACTGTTTATAGGACAACTGTCTGTGTGTCTCTCTGTCGGCCTATCCATCTGTTGGTTCATTAGAAACCCTGTTTTATATGAAAGATGAGATCCGAAGTTGGTTGTAAATGGATCCAGCTCCGTTTGACTCATCGCTGTTGGTTTAATCGTGTAACCATTCATTATTCATGATGTCTACGTGGAACCTTCACTAAAGTGCATAAGATGTGCGTTCCCTCATATTGGGTTTGTTTACATGTTTATGCAACTATGCACTGACAAGGTTAGACGTGTGTGTGATTGTGTACCTACAGGATTATATGTTTGCGCGAATTGTATATTGAAAGGGATAGAGATGTGTATTGCATACGGACAGGGTTAGATGTGCGTGTGTATTGTGTTTACTTACAGGATTGGATGTCTGTGTGTTTTTGTACTTACAGGTTTGCCGTAAGAGTCATGCACAGGCGAGATGATCCCTCCAATCACGATGAAGCGGCCCGTTTTGTGAAGGTATTCTCTGGCTTTCTCTACAAACAAACACACACACACACACACACACACACACACACACACACACACACACACACACACACACACACACACACACACACACACACACACACACACACACACACACATAGACACACACACGACCCCATACACAATCACACAATCCAACACACAACCAAACACCCAGGAGACAACAGAGTGTTAGCACATGACAACAATGACTTTGCATCGCATGGCAATGAATTCCAGACCTTAAATCCTGCTCGCCCACCACTGGATTGTCTTGGATTCGAAGCACTGTTTTATAGCAGCCTGCAACATTGCTAACCTACAACACCAACCTACAACACCAACCTACAACACCAGACAAAACTACAACCCCAGTCTACAGCACCAATAGAACACAAGCCTAAAGCAACAGCCCAAAACAGCAGCCTACAATCCCAGCCTAAAGCAGCCTACACCCCTTGTCTCATAGCATCCTGCCACAGCAGTTTAGAACAGCATTGAGTAGCAGACTTGGCTGCTGCGATGTCTTGGGCCGGATTCTTCTGGCGTCCAAAGAACTTTTTTAACCCGGGGAACCATTGAGCTGCCGGTTACCATGGAGACATGCCAGGGAACCATGGCCAGGCCTGAGAAAGCCATCGTTAATTTGATTAATTTGACCGACGGGCCTCGCAACGGAAAAGCTAATCTGCATGAGTCTCCGTAGGGTTGGGTCACGTCCATGTTTGAAATCTCACTTCATTAAACACAGCTTCCTTAAGCTATAAAGCCGCCCTTAGCTACATTTAATATTGCATTACATCCTTCTGGGTTTCTGGCTGTAATATGTAACTGTGTATGTAACCATAAATGTAACTGTAAGTACAGTAAATAACAATGTTAATAACCATGTTACTAACCATGTAATGCAACTCACTTTGTAACTGATATGTACATGTAACTCAGGCTGCCTCCTGGCCGGAGTTACAGGGCTTTTGCTTTCATCATAGAGACACAAAGAGGGAACGGTAGTGAAAGATATGGAGTGAGACAGATCGAAAGAAGGGAGGAACGAGAGGGATGAATAGAAGGAGAGAGAAAGAGAGATAGAAATAGGAACAGGGTGAGAGGAAGAGGTATACAAATCACAGAGAGAGAGAGAGAGAGAGAGAGAGAGAGAGAGAGAGAGAGAGAGAGAGAGAGAGAGAGAGAGAGAGAGAGAGAGAGAGAGAGAGAGAGAGAGAGAGAGTGAGAGAGACAGAGGTATACAGATAGAGACGGGGAGGGAGAGAGATAGAGGTAGACCGATAGAAACAGAGAGGGAGAGAGAAAGTAGGTCAGAAGGCATAGATGTGCTTTTTTCTCCCTGCCTCATTAAGGCGCTGTATAGAATTCAACATAGGCCTATATGAAACTTGGCCTAATAGATCCGTTGAGTTTAATGGTCATGAGCAATTTGCAAACACACACGCACACACACGCGCACACACGCACACGCACGCACAAGCGCGTACAGCGGTTAATACTGTCTCAACTTGTTCCGATAGACCTATGGCAGGCACGCATCGGCTCCTGCTTTTATTTTGGTAGCTCACTATCTCCCAGCGACCAGCCAACCAGGGCACCTCTCGTCCATTCATAGGTGACTTGAATTGATTAAACAGGTCTCTCAGCATGTGGCCTCGGATTACTCTCAAACTGAACAAATAACTGCGTATCCCGCTATCCCTCCGCCAAAAGACACTTTAAAGGGTTGTGATCAATGTGGGCCTAATCATTATTTATTCATTTGTGTTCTCTGGGGGATTTTGACATAGAAACTGCTCCACGCCGACGCCATAAACACAAAGTTTCGTTAATTCGTAGGGCTATAAAAATATAACTGTTACAGTTCACCCGTCTTCCGATCCGACAGAGTAGGTCCTAGAAAGGCTTGACGTGACATAACGATGTGAAGCCCACGTGAAACGTCAACAGAGATATGCCTCATAGCCTGCCAACGCTGACACTCCCCGACGCCGTCACTCCGGACATCGCCCCTTTCAGCACCTCCCGGGTGGAAAGCAACCCATGACGCATGTCAAAGCACAACACAAATAACCGTGTTGCTCTAACACGTAAAGCTTTGATTTATTTTAGTTCAGGATCATAAGGGTCCTCAGGACTGCCGTCTAAAAAGCACCACATCACTTCCATCATCATTACATCTCCATCACCTCGTCTTACCAAACATATGGATGTGTCCTTTGGTGATGGGGTTGAAACTGCCACACGACAGCAGAATAACGTGGGTTTTGGCGTTTTCTGTCATCCTGACGGGTGTAGTGCGCGGTGTATGTCCACGGATAGCGCCTCGCAGTCCTTTTGTTGTTGCTGTTGAAGCCCGTACGACGCAGCGCGAGAGAGGCGAGGTTGATTCGGCTGCGGCACTTACACCAGCCCTTCGCGCGTCATCCCGGAGCCCTTTAAAGGCACACTGCCCACACGCACGCAAGCAAGCGCGCACGCACTCACGCACGCATGCACACACCGAAGAAAACACCAATGAGTGCTGCTCTGAATACCAACACGCATACAATACAATGAATTGAAAAACTGAAACGAAAGTCAGTACTACTCAAAACGAAAGCCATGAAATTTGCAGCAAATGGTTCAGATGATGATGGCCTCCCATGTAGGTCCATATCGTAGTAGCAGTAGAGATGTTGCAGATGTACAAAAATAATGTTTCACTTTGAGTGTTGATGGTAAGGTCACCGTTGAGGTTAGGGATGTCGTGGTCGTGGGCTTTGGTTCTCACGGAGACTAAACTCAACTCTGGATGTTCTCAGATGGTCCCATGCTCGGCTGCACTTGCAAGTTAACCCCGCCAGCGCATGTACCCCCGTCCGCCGGCAGAATGTCGAAGAGATGCCATCGGTGCTACAAGCACTACAGTGAGGCCACCGTAACTAGGGCTCCACACCCATTGAGCAAGGCATCACAGCCGTTCATCCAGCCTGCCAGTGATAATCTGAGATTAAATGGGACAGCATCACCCCGAACATTGGATTCAAGCCAGAACCTTTTGCCTGGGGTTGAAAAGTTCTGGGTTCGATAAACAAAGTCAGCAGCCTGTAATAACTGGTGGTTTCCTTATGCAAAAATGCCTCATTCCATAGCTGCTCCTCAATAGTTTAACATTTGGATAAAAGCATCTGCTAAATTACTAATAGGGATTAGTGAAATGGCGAATAACGTATGATAGTTATTAATTGAATACAACCCTGTCCAAATGTACCTCAATCTAACATGAAGTATTCCTTGAGAGGGAGGAGATAGGTGTAAAGAATGGGTGCAGCCTCCCCAGTGGACCGAACCGCCAGACAGCCTGGTCTTTCCAACATCTGGACACTCCCATGTGTGATGCCACTAGAGGGTGGAACATGAAGTGTCTCGTCATGGCTGAGCATCATCACCCCTGGTGGTGATAGACCAGTAGGGGGACCACGCCGGAGGAATGGGGTCCGCCACGTTAGTGGGGAAGGTCTAGCAGAAGGAAAGGGGAGGGGGGGGGGCTACAGCGCGGGCCGAACACAAGTTCTGTAGGGGCCCAGGGCGGGCGGAAAAAGCCTGTCACATTGGCCACGGACCTTCAGCGATGACACCGTGTGGAGAGGAGCGATGGCGTGCGGACTCACGTCTCCTAACGGGGCTAGGTCGTAGGTTTATGATGGTGATGGAAGACGTCATAGGTCAGGAGGAGACCTGGCAGTATATCAGTGTTTCCATCCTTCATAGGAGAGGTTAATAACAAAACGTTGAATAACATGAATGTATCAAATATGAAAACATGGAAAGAGAATTGATTAATACAGAGATATAGTCAATTCCGTCTATAAAGGATACACAACTTAACCCACACAATCTTTTTTTTTTACGTTTTCAATGGATCACCGTGTGACCCGATCACTTAGGCCTACAATTGATTTAGTCATTCCGCCCAGGCCGACAGACCGAAGGTTTACCTGGGTCATTTGAGCAGTTCTTACCTGTCTTCGAGAGATGCTTCATGAACCACCTCCAGAGTGCAAGCTCTTATACCTTAATTAGTTTCTCCTAATAAACCACGTGTTGAACATTTACCACTCTCCGAGTCATTTTGTAAAACAAAATTGTCATCCGACAACTCATAACGAGTTCATCCAACCTGCGATCCTATGCTACATTTCTCCCTTAACCTACTTTTCTGTCTCTCGCCACTTTTCTCTCCATGGAGGGATAAAAAGCACAAACAAAAGTTTGTATGCATTTATTTATTAATTTAATAAAAATGTATTTATATGTTCGCAATCTCCTGCAACCAAATACACATATCAGGCGTCCTCTGCTGTTTGGGAAAATTGGTGTGTACGATCAAAGAAGATTGACAACATACAAATAATTTTTAAATAATTGTTAGCATTTTAGTACGTTAGTGACACATTAATACCTCGTATCATTGATTCCACAAACATACGCGCACAAAACACACGTAAATCCACACGCACAACCCGCACACGCACGCACACTTCTCCGCCCCCTCCCTCCAGGTTGCCTGTGTGACGGAGCGTCACACACACCCACACACACAGACACACACAGAGTAACAATATGGCGCTGGGTGGAGTAGCTTTACGATTTTGGCCAGTCGTTGTCTGAAAGACAGACGATCGGACAGGATGAACCTCTGCGCTCAATATTTACGGTAAATCGTCACCCATACACTTCGTTTCCATATCGCCCAGCGAGAGGGTCTTGATCAGTTACCTCATACCAATACTTGTTTTGGTTGGGATGCTAATAGCTAGCTGTGTGGCTAAAGGCTAGCTGTGTGGCTAACTGCTAGCTGTGTGGCTAGCCCGGGGACCAGCCCCCTGCTAGCTACCACCGTGTAGCAGCACTACCATTGCGCCTGTCGTTTAGCGGGGGTCTTCGTGGTTGTTTACAGTGGAACCTGCGACAGGTATCTCGCCCTGGGTGTCCTGCCAGTATGTCCCATGTTGTTATGTTGCTGTAGCCGAGGTCATGAAGGGGTCACACTGAGACTGGCTGGTTTGTGTGTTGTTGCCAACTTGCTAATGTTAGCTTGCATTATATTTTGCGTGTGTCAGGTTAGCATTAGCATGTTGCTTGGGATGGGTGGTATTGGTGGAGTAGCCTTATCACGATATAATAAGGTTCTTAATTTTTGATTGTGACTGGACGTGTGGGTTTGGCGGGACGAGTGTGAAGCCGCTAAACGCGTCTCGTCCTGCGAGGTCTGGACTTGCGGTCTGTGTGCTGGGTCCCATGTTTACCTTTTCATACTACTGTAACATCTCAATGTCTGCGTGGTCTGGATACAGACAACACCACCTGCCATTTACCCTGATTATCTGCATTAGTTTAAGAGTCTGTGGCTACCGAAGCTCTCATGGTGACAATATTATTCGATCATCCATTCATTATAGAGCAGTTAGCTTGCTCGACTACTATTATAGTTGGATATGAGGAGGAAGTATCTCATTGGATATAAATGTTGATTGTCATTTATATTTCTCACTTTGCCTCCGAGCAGACAGGCAGAGGCCCTGAAAGCTGACATGACTGGTATGTTTACAACTACTTAATTGATGTATGCATTGTTGTTTTGCTTGTCTTTTAATTGTGTTACTTTGTATTGCCTTTTACAAATGTCTTTAACAAAGACCTACATGTTCAATTGAGGGAGGAACAAAATACCAGTGGACTTATGTCTTTGACCTTTTCATAAAAATCCAAGAAATCATTAAGAAAAGAGAAAGGCATTTGAAAGCGTATTATTTTTGATGATCTGTGCCAGTGTGGGAAATGTGATTTCAAAAAAAGTACATAGAGCGAACCAATCGGTCCAGAGACCTGTGTGTCTCTGCGGGGTATTTCTTTTATTTAAATTTTCTCTAACATTATTAAGTATGTGTAACATGGTGTGTTGGTTGCGCGTAGTTTAGTTTCTTCGTCATGTTACTCAGGGCTTACAGCTGTAAAAGCTTAATGCTAGTATGTTTGGAAGTTGCCGGTGCCATGTCTTCAATGTACCTGACCACAAAGGACTGAACCAGACCCTGATCTGTTGTCCCTTTCTCCAGCAGACTCTAAGCTGGGAGCAGCAGAGGTGTGGACGTCCAGGCAGGCCCTCCAGGATGTGTACCAGAAGATGCTGGTCACCGACCTGGAGTACGCCTTGGACAAGAAAGTGGAGCAGGACTTGTAAGGAGCTCCTCTTGAACAGATGACAACGTACTGTTAGAGCAATATTTCACTGCCGATTCGCACTGCCGTCAGTCAGACGGAGACAGAAGACACATTTAGAGGGAAACAGAACAACAGGATTAATAATCTATTTGATTTGCTATTCCAACCAAGTCGAATAAATTAAAACACCCTAACCCCTTCATATTATTATCTGGAATATTCTGGTGTATGAAAAATAAATAACAATGTAGTTAAAGAGCCAGTGAGCACACTGTTTCAGATAGAATTTGAAAACTGTGATTTAAAAAAATGTGTTTTGGGCTGCGAGTTTTATGAAAGTGGAAGGCATGTTATCCCAGTCGTTATGACCAATGCCAACTTTATGATACTTTTTTAGATCCGTTATGTAACTGTTATGAACGTTATAATAAGCAATGTTGTATAGGATATCCGCCACACACCGTAGCGTTATATGTCCGGGAAGCCTAACCCTCAGTTGGACGCGGACATTAAGTACATTGATGCTCAGACGGAGCTTCGCCATCCACACACACGCACCGTTGCTTCATACTATATCTTTCTGAGCAAGCCTTACCCTCGGACACGAGTACGAGGTAAATTGCTGCTCAGACAGAGTTTCACCATCCACGTACACAGTGGGAATATAAAATAAGTTTTTAGAAAAGCCCATCTTTCTCACAGACAACACAGTCAACCGCTGCCAAGAAAGAGCTCCGCATGTCCACACAAACCGCACCACCTGTGCCTCTTGGTCGAGACGTCAGACCACCTCGGGGGAGGGAGCCTGGCTTCACGAAAAGAAGTCCACCTACGTTCACAGCAGAGTGAAATGTTCACACATGTTGAAGAATTGCAAAAAACATAGGATTAAATTGGGGACTTATTTCAGTAGCAGTTATAAAATGGCATAGATTACTACGTTGTCGATCAAATAAGACAAATTACCACTTTTAAAACAAATAGTGTTTTGGGGTTTACTCTCTTTAAGTGAGAGTTTATATATTCAGAGGATGTACGCTGACACAATGTTACAGACATTGTGTCTGCGTATGCTGTGCACATCAAGTATTGCTATGTAAGTCACATTTGCGTGCGTGTGTGGGGGACAGGTGGAACCATGCCTTTAAAAACCAGATCACCACCCTGCAGAGCCAGGCCAAGAACCGGGCCAACCCAAACCGCAGCGAGGTGCAGGCCAACCTGGCCCTGTTCCTGGAGGCCGCCAGTGGCTTCTACACACAGGTAAGGACTACACACACACAGGCACGCACACAGACATGAGTATACCCACACACATAAACAAACACACATCGTTCAGATTAATAAGGAAGACAGGGAATTGAGTGCCCTGTTTGAGCGAACAGCCTAATCAGAGTCAATTTATCCAATTGAAAAAAGTTAAAGTGTTAAGATATATTGCAACATCTCCAACTGCTCCATCTGTTATTATTGTTTGAAGACGCTTAACAGTTACCGTGGAAACGCTGCTCATCCACCTGTTATAGTTGTAACAGGTGGAACAACCTGAAGATCTGTGTGTGTGTGTGTGTGTGTGTGTGTGTGTGTGTGTGTGTGTGTGTGTGTGTGTGTGTGTGTGTGTGTGTGTGTGTGTGTGTGTGTGTGTGTGTGTGTGTGTGTGTGTGTGTGTGTGTGTCCCTCCCCCCGTCCGTCTTGGTCTGCCTCTCTCTGTCTCTTTCTTTCTTTCTTCTTCTTGGCAGGTCTGTTTGTCTGTCTGTCTGTCGGTCTGTTTGTCTGTCTTGGCCTCTCTCGCCCCCCCCCACTCGACACGATTCCTAAACAGCAACACCAATCCTAACGAGCCCTTCCCCTGATTCTCCCAGCTGCTCCAGGAGCTGTGCACGGTGTTCAACGTGGACCTACCCTGCAGGGTGCGTTCCTCCCAGCTGGGCATCATCAGCAACAAGCAGGGGGTCTGCAGTGGCATCGTCACGCCACAGAGCAGCTCCTGCTCCTACATCTGCCAGCACTGCCTGGTGCACCTGGGAGATATAGGTGACGGACATACACGGATACAATTATACATATAAACACACTATATATACATTTTATACACAGATCCATTTATACATATAAACATACTATATATCCCCTTTGATACACAGAGACATTTAAACATATAAACACACTATCTATACCTTTTATACACAGATACATTTATACATATTGACACGCTCTAAATCCATTTAATACACAGAGAAAATATATATATTGTAATGATTAATAACCCGGACATATCTGTAGGCAGTGCGATAGAGATTTTAATAATGTTATCAATAAAATCTAATCCTATTAGTGATCTTATACAAATAAAATATGCTGGCCTGCCTCTACCTCTCTCTTTGTTTACAAGAATGGTGCTACCGCCACTCCTTAAACCCCTCCCACTCACGGCATCCTGCAAGCTTGGCTACGCTAGTGAGCGTCGCACATTGGCACCACTGGGTGGACAGAACACTGTTATGAGTTTTTTGAATTCTGAAAGTCTCCTGCCTGCTTACTGGGAGGGGCTTAGCAAGAGGCTCAAATGAGGGCGGGCACAGTATGTAGCCCGGTTTTGTAGCCAACTTTGTTTTTTGCAGCCAAAGGGCCCCTATTAGCACCAGTTGTGAGTGTGATTTTCCTCTACAAGCCGTTTGAATTTCTGACTGTTCCTGTGCCTTAGCGACATCACAAGTGGGAGGGTCCACATCGATGTATGATGGATAAATAAGAAACATGTGCTACATTCCACTAGGTAAGCTGGTAGACAGATCTATATAATGTGTATGTGCCTGCAGCTCGTTACCGTAACCAGACCAGCCAGGCGGAGTCCTACTACCGCCACGCTGCCCAGCTGGTGCCCTCCAACGGTAAGTTACCCACCATGTGCTCATGCTCCTCAGTCTGTATCACCAGCATGTCCAGGTCCACGCACTACAACGGTCTGTAACCGTGCCACGCTCTACAACGGTCTGTAACCGTGCCACGCACTACAACGGTCTGTAACCGTGCCACGCACTACAACGGTCTGTAACCGTGCCAGGCACTACAACGGTCTGTAGTCGGTCGCTAGTACCAAGGTGATCCAGGCCGGACCTAAGGACGATGTTGGTTCTTCTGGACCCCACCACCTGTAAAATCTCCCTCAGGCTCATCAAACTTTCTCACGTCCCAGTACCACATCAGGCCGCTATCGACCTGGTGATTCACTTTAGGCCCCGTCCACACGAAGCCGAAACGGGTTCGATCTATCCGGTTTCGAAGTATCTCCGTAAAGACGAAGCCAAGCGAAACAGGATAGATCTGTAGAAACGCTGTAGTAAACATTCCAGGCCCATAAGGGGCGCTGCTTCTGGTACACAAATCCAGAAGAAGAAGAGGCGAGCATGCGCATAAAGGCTGCCCCCCGAACCACTAACAACACAAACAAACAGCTCTTCTACGATGGCGAACTAGATTCTCAATAAATAATGGCTTAGCAACCCAACAAGGGACATGATATGCTGCAGAACGATTACAAGCTTGTAGTCCTCCATCATCTTTTTTGTTGTGATTTCTGAGACTCCGCGGGCTTAAGAGCCATTGGCTAGGAGGTCGAGGGGTGGGGCGATGACGTCATGGTTTGCGGTTTCAGTCGGTTTCAGGCGTCCACACGAAACCAAAACGAAACCGGATAGATTTGAAACCACCTCCGAGGGTGGTTTCAGAAGTTTGCGGTTTCGGTCAGCGGATTCGCCGGCTTCGTGTGGACGGAAGGCCGAACCGTACAAGACCTTTGCGGTTTCGCCATGAAATCGGCTTCGTGTGGACGGGGCCTTAGTAACGTGTCTACCCCCCCCCCCCTTCTGTGTCGGTCCACAGGTCAGCCGTATAACCAGCTGGCCATCCTGGCCTCCTCCAAGGGAGACCACCTCACCACCATCTTCTACTACTGCCGCAGCATCGCCGTCAAATTCCCCTTCCCCGCTGCCTCCACCAACCTGCAGAAGGCCCTGTCCAAGGCCCTGGAGAGGTACTGCTCACACTCCTTCACCTGGTGTGCTCTGACTGCTCACACACCTTCACCTGGTGTGCTCTGACTGCTCACACACCTTCACCCGCCGCTGCTCTGACTGCTCACACACCTTCACCTGGTGTGCTCTTGCTCACACACCTTCACCCGGCGCTGCTCTGACTGCTCACACACCTTCACCTGGCGCTGCTCTGACTGCTCACACACCTTCAAAGGGTGGGATTCTTATGAGTCCTATGCTAACAATGGAGCTCAACGCGGAATTCTGCGTTCAGCTCCCTCCCGCCCGGTCGGCGTTGAAGGATAGACCTTGAAACTCGAAACCTCGCCAAAGGTTTGGCGCAACGGCGAATTCCTTATCCTCTTTTCCATCAGCTGACGAACTCCCAAAGCACCATGTCGTTCTAGAGCTGCCTTTAGCGACTCCTTAGCATCCCACCTGGTGGTAAAACAGGATCACCTCTAATGCACGCAAAACCGGTTCGTTCACTATTCACTAGTTAGTCCTATATAGCTTACACCTTTGTCAAAAGTGTCACGTGTCGAATTCAGAGGCATGCCTATGAGGAGCAGGTAGTGTGGACAGGATCATGTATCTGAATGCACCGTCTAATCCCTACCTATCATGTGTCTGTATTCACTCAGGAGGTGCAAGGGTGTTCTGCTCAATGAAACCTACCCGTAGTGATTGGCTAGAGGGGGGGTCAAACACAGGTCACTCTTGACAAGGAGTCCAACACCGTGTCACTTTCCTGCCCCCATGTTTAGTTTTTCTTATCCATGGGGAGAGGTGTATGTAAACCGCTTCAGTGTGTTGTGTTGCGATGGGGGTCCACCTACCTAGCCCCTGCGCTGTCCTACCTCTAGTGGGGAGTTGTGGTTGCTTGATGACTTGTCTTTCCCCCCCCCCCCTTCCGCTAGCCGTGATGAGGTGAAGAACAAGTGGAACGTGGCAGACTTCATCAAGGCCTTCATCAAGTTCCACGGCCACGTGTACCTGAACAAGAGCCCGGACAAGCTGAGCCCTCTGAGGGAGAAGCTGGAGGAGCAGTTCCAGGTAGGAACGAAAGCTCCTCGTTCTTCCCTAAAGCATCTCTTCCTACCTCATTCCTCCGTAACACCTCTATTCCTACCTCACTGCTTCCTAACACCTTTCTTCCTACCTCATTCCTTCCTGCCTGCTTTCAACCTGTCTACTTGCTAACTGCCACCTGCATACCAACATACCTCCTTCCCATGTGTATCCTTGATTCCTTCCTACCTGCATATTTCCTACCTGGTCTTTTAAACGGTTGCCAGAATCACATGAACCCTTTGATCCGCAGGTCACGTTTGTTGTTAACTTTTTACATTCAGACCTTGAGCTCAGGAAGCAGCAATGTTCTTTATCAGTCCCTGATGGGAAATTAGGGATGAGATAAGAAGAAGATAAGAACATTCAGACACAGTTTAGATTATCTGTCACAGCAGTAAAAGCACAGGGCAAAGAAAGGAAACATAGGCTTGGTGACCGCTGATGTGGTCCTACTGGGGTTTCCCTGGTTGTGATGTGGTTCTGGTTTCCCTGGTTTTGATGTGGTTTCCCTGGTTGTGATGTGGTTCTGGTTCCCCTGGTTTTGATGTGGTTTCCCTGGTTGTGATGTGCTTCTTGTTCCCCTGGTTGTGATGTGGTTATCCTTGCTCAGATTTGGTTCTGGGTCCAAAGGTTCTGCTGTGGGTCTCTAGTTCTTATGTTCTCCTGGTTCTGTTGATGTTCTCCTGGTTATAATGTGGTTCTCCTAGTTATAATGTGGTTCTACTAGTTATAATGTGGTTCCCTTAGTTATAATGTGGTTCTCCTAGTTATAATGTGGTTCTCCTAGTTGTAATGTGGTTCTCCTAGTTATAATGTGGTTCTCCTGGTTATAATGTGGTTCTCCTGGTTATAATGTGGTTCTCCTGGTTATAATGTGGTTCTCCTGGTTATAATGTGGTTCTCCTGGTTATAATGTGGTTCTCCTGGTTATAATGTGGTTCTCCTAGTTATAATGTGGTTCTCCTGGTTATAATGTGGTTCTCCTGGTTATAATGTGGTTCTCCTAGTCATAATGTGGTTCTACTAGTTATAATGTGGTTCTCCTGGTTCTGACGTGGTTCTCCTAGTTATAATGTGGTTCTCCTAGTTATAATGTGGTTCTCCTAGTTATAATGTTGTTGTGGGTCTTCTGGTTCTGATGTGGTTCTCGTGGTTATAATGCGGTTCTGATTTGGTTCTCCTTTGTATATTGTGGTTCTCCTTTGTATCATATGGTTCTGGTTATAAAGTGGATCTCTTGGTTCTGATGTGGTTCTCCTTTGTATATTGTGGTTCTCCTTTGTATCATATGGTTCTGGTTATAAAGTGGATCTCCTGGTTCTGATGTGGTCTCATGGTTATAATGTGGATATCCTGGTTGTCCCCCCCTACAGAGGCTGGTTCTGCAGAAAGCCTTCAGCTCCCAGCAGCTGGTCCACCTGACGGTCATCAACCTGTTTGACCTGAACCACCTGAGGGACCTGAGTCTGGAGGGCACCGAGCAGACCTACAGCCCGGACCAGCTCACCAGCTGGGCCCAGCTCCTGGGCCTGTTTGGTACGTACCACACCACTTAGGGCAGGGGTCGGCCACTTGGGTAGAGGTGTTGCTGCACTGTCTGCACAGAGACGACGCAGCGATATCATTATGAGCAGTTCTAACTGGAGAGAAAGGGAAATCCGTGAGCTGCTGATCATGTGAGAGAAGGTGATGCAGTCGTATTAAACCAAGATGTTGAAAGATGGTGCGATCTACGAGAGAGAAGCAGAGGAACTGTCCTTACGAGGCTTTTGTCGGGATAAAAAAACAAGTGGTCAGCAAAATAAAGAATATGTGAGCGTTTTTGAACTTCAGACGTGAATTCATTTTTGCATCCGGGTGTCTTCATTCATGAAAAAATAAAAACATTCGGGAATATTATTCTTTAGAGGTCTTGACTCCGTGCGCAGCCCCGCCTTCTCCAGTGAACCAAGAAAGCCCGCGCCGTGACGAACGCCGGGATTTTACTCCCTCGGTTTTACACAGGAAACATGAGATAAGACGGTGAAATCGTCGGGCGTGCCAAGGCTTGGCTGTGTAGAAAGGCCTTATGCTGGAGAGAGCGCACTAGTGGTGACCTAAAAAAGCAGCCAACCATTCTTAAAATACTTCACATAACACAACACAACACACACACACCACGGCGGGTACTGACTGCACACACACACACACACACACACACACACACACACACACACACACACACACACACACACACACACACACACACACACACACACACACACACACACACACACACACACACACACACACACACCACGGCGGGTGCTGATTGTCTACACGCACGCACATATACACACCCCACGGCGGGTGCTGATTGTCTACACGCACGCACATATACACACATCATGGCGGGTGCTGACTGACTCACACACACAAACCTCCGTTCCTAGCCTACTCATCGTTAGAAGAGCTGTGGGCGAAGTAGCCTCATCAGAGACTCTACTTGCGTTAAACAGCAAAGTCTCAGAGCTTGGCGTCTTAAATCTTTTGTGGACTTTTGTCAACAGCTCCTGCCTTTCTCTGCGTGCAGTATCACACAAAAATACTTAATGTCGGGCCGCCATGGTTGTTGTATAAAGGCCTATAGAGGGGGGTTCCGTTTCATTTAATATTGCATCGTTTTCATTAACTCCCGCTCAGCCCCTCGCAGCTTACGCGTGACCGTGACGAGTGTGTCTCGAATCGAAAAAAAACAACAACAAAAAAACAACCATTTCCGAATAATCTGGCGGGCCAGATATGTTGTCTTGCGGCCCAGTTATGGCCCGCGGGCCGCCAGTTGCTGACCCCATGATGTCATTACTGACCGCGCTCATGACTTCATTACTGACCGCGCTCATGACGTCATTACTGACCGCGCCCGTGACGTCATTAAGGCCAGAACCCCTGATGTCACTGTGTGTCTCCCCTCCGCCCACAGTGTCCTTCCTGGGAGTGATGTGCTGCCGGGTGCTGCTGAACCACCACCAGCACCAGGGGGAGCTGCTGGGCGAGTGTCCGCTGCCAGCCGTCAAGGTGTCCCTGGACTGGCTCCGCCTGCGGCCCAGCGTCTTCCAGGAGGGAGCCCTGCACCAGAGGCAGCAGTAAGAGACCTCCTCGCGGTCGAACCACATGTGCCCTGCCCTCCGTGGGGCTTTAACAGCGCCTCAGAGGCCTCGAGCAGCAGGGGCGACAACCTAATAACCGTGTTATTAGGTTATCTCAGTGACTGAAGGCGTTTTGCGTTGAACCGCAGGGATTTTCATTTGCACCTCTTGCTGAGGTTCATGCAACAGGTGCTGCTGCTGTCAATCATACTTTATATTTGGACAGGGAGGGCTTGACAAGGGAACGTACGCAATGAGACATGGGTTTGAAATGACCGGATTAGGGACCGAATGGGGCGACGGATACATTCGAGGGTTCCACCAAAGAAACACATCTAATTAGGGGACGGCGAAACCAAAAGAGGTGTGTGAGTTTTAGATTAGAGATGTTTTGGTTCTTATGCTGCTGTGTGTTTGGTCCCCAGCGTTTGGCCCTGGCTGGTCTCCATCCTCAACAGCTTCCAGCCATGTGAGGAAATCATGGCGCCATCTGCTGGTGGTGAGGAGCATATTCAGTTCTTATGACGAAGCCATGATGACAATAACTTGGGCTACTGGTTGAAGACGATCAGTGTTCTTGAATATTGTATTGTAGTTCTTTATTATGCTATCTATGTGTAAGACTTGTGAATCATCATCCCAAGTTCTAAATTACAATTTTTTTTGTTTGTGTCTCCCAGTCACTCCCCTGCCAGAGGAGTTTGAGCTGCAGGGATTCCTGGCCCTCAGGCCTGCCTTGAGGTACGCACGCCGCACACTCTTAGACACTTACACACTTACGCACGTACTTACTTATTTCATGGTGGGCTAGCCAGTGGGAAAGTGACCCCGTCTGTGTGTTTCAGGACCCTGGACTTCAGTAAGGGCCACCAGGGCATGCTGCTGGATGGGGACACCCCCGCCCTCCAACCCCGCCACCACAGACTCATCAGCCTGGGGAGATGGATCGCTGACACCCTTCCCTGGTAACTGTCTCCCTCTCTTGCTGTCTGTCTTCCCTTCCTCTTATTAGGTCTTTGTGTGTCTCTTTCTCTCTTACTCGCCTCTTATTCTGTCAGTCTCTCTGTCTCTCATCTCTCTGCCCTCTTCAACTTCGTTCTCCTTCTCTCTCTCTGCCTGTCCGTCTGTGTCTCTCTCTATCTCTGTCTCTCATTCATCGACAGCTTTATTGGCAAATTATTAAAGCTGCACACATTGCGCTGTGTTGCTAAGCTAGTGATGATGTGATGCATTGTGGTACTGAGTGACCGTGATCGTACGATGTGTAACCACGCCGCCGTGTCCCGCGGTGCAGCCTGATGCGCTACCAGGCGAGCGACGAGGGCCAGCTCCTCTTCCTCAGCGACCTCCCGGGTCTGCCGGTCCCGGAGCCCCAGGAGCGGGAGGTGCCCGTCCTGCAGGAGTCGTCCAACGGCGAGGCGCACGACGCGGCCGCCAACAGGACCCTCAAGTCGGTGCTGTCGGCGGGCCGAGGCCCCGCCCCCGGCCCGGACGCCGGCGAGCGGCCCGTGGTCACCTTCAAGGAGAACATCAAGCCCCGCGAGCCGAGCCGCGACGCGCCACCCGCCCGCGCCGGACACGCCGAGCGCCCGCGGGACCCCCCCCTCAAGGCCGTGGGCACGGCTGGGCGGGCGGAGCCCAAGAGGGAGGGCAAGAGGAAGTGTGAGGCCAAGAGGACGCTGCAGGACAAGGCGTGCGACGCCGGGAAACAGGTACCGTCACGCCGCGCTCGCGTGGGGCCAGAGGGGACGGGTCGGGCACGTATTGGCATGGCGGGATTAAAATGATACTGTGTTTTAAAGGTAAAGCTTTTCTTAACGTTAACACTTTTGGCAGCCATGTTGGTATGATTTTAAACTGGGGGTTGAGGAGCATTGCCCGGCTTTCTAATTAGAAACTCCCAAGTGGTTTTGATGATTGCGCGTGTGTGTGTGTGTGTGTGTGTGTGTGTGTGTGTGTGTGTGTGTGTGTGTGTGTGTGTGTGTGTGTGTGTGTGTGTGTGTGTGTGTGTGTGTGTGTGTGTGTGTGTGTGTGTGTTTCCAGGTGAAGGGTCAGCCTGACCAGAGGAAGACCCCTGTGAGTCAGCCCCAGACCACCTGCTCCTCCCAGTTCATCCCCATCCACCACCCTGGAGCCTTCCCCCCTCTTCCCAGCCGACCAGGTACACACACCGGGACACGCCCACCGGATACACACCCGGACACACACACCGGATACACACACCCTTCTTCCAACAAGTTGATTTGGTTGTCATAAGATTAGACTGTCCACCTGACACCGGATTCTCCCCTCTGCCAGGTTTCCCGCCGCAGGCCTACGTCATCCCCCCCCCTGTGCCGTTCGCGGGCCTCCAGGTGAACCCGGGCTTCAGCTTCTCTGCGGGGGTCCCGGGTGCCTTCCTCCAGAACTCCGGCCCCCAGCCCAACTCCGCCTCCTCCCAGGGCCCGGGAGGGAAGCCATCCCACATCCCGTACAGCCAGCAGCGGCCGTCGGCCCCCGGGCCAGCACCCGGGCCGGGGGGCCCGGGCCAGCAGCCCGCACCCCAGCAGCTGCAGGTGCAGACCCTGCCGCTCCAGCAGCAGCAGCAGTCCCCCACCAAGCCGGTCCAGATGGGGAAGAGCCCCCCACACATTCCGGGCATGCAGCAGGTCTGGCTCGTCCCCTTTGTCTCACTGTTGACGAATTCACACACGCATACCTACCTGGTCTCACACGCACACGCATATGCACACACCTATACACACAGACACACACTGTAACACCCCTTCAAACTCTTAAGCAGAACGGAAACTTTGTTTAGGGACTTATTTTTTTTTAACATTTAATGTTACTACATGGTCTCTCCGACCATGTTGTGCGATGTCGTCATCCTCATCATCACATCCTCGTCATCATCACAACAGTCTCCCTCCGTCTTACAGCGGGGGGGCCGGGTTTTCCCAATGGACTGATTCTGGTTGGTTGTGCCCCCCAGCAGTACATGCAGGTCCAGGAGCAGCCGGCCCCCATGTGGGGCCAGGGCCAGGCGGGGGTGCAGAAGATGCAGATGCAGCCCGCCAAGCAGTCCCAGCAGCAGCCCTACTTCCTGTCGCCTCAGGCCCCTCCCGGCCCGCTGGACAACAGCAACAAGGGGATGAAGTTCCCCGACGTGGTCCAGATGCAGGACTACTACTGGGAGCAGGCCGCCTACCGCATGGGGGGCGGGGAGCGAGGCCTGGGGAAGAGACCCCCCCCTGGAGGCTTCTGCCCCGAGGCCGACGCCCCGTCCGCCGCTGGGCCCCGCGGAGCTCCGTTTGAGGTGAGGCACGTCCTCTGTGTTGAACCACGCGTCGGCTTGGTCACTCTGCGGCCATCTTGGTGCTAAACGCTAGCCGAGTGGGGGTCGGTGAATACGGATGGGGTTACCGTGCCGACCACACCCGTGATGAGTTGGAAGACTCGTGATTGGATGTTGACGAGCTGTCGTCAGCAGGCGTGATTCCCGAAATAGGCGTTTGGTGCTTTGCTGCAGAGCTACACAGCATTAGGGGCAGTTTGTATTGGGTCTCGGCTGGAAACCATGGAAACCAAAGATGGCCCTCTAAAATCAAGTGTGAATGCGATCTGACATCAGAGGTGCAGGGGACAGGAGACACCAGGTGTGGGCGGGCTCCTGGTAGCGTAACCCGAGGTCGCAGGTTCAATTCCCACTTGTGCCTTGGTTTCGTGTTTCATGGCTGCAGACCTCCGACCTCTTTCCAGCTGTCTCACTGCCTTGCCGTCTGTCCCCCTCTCCCTCTTGCATCCTCCCCCTTTCTCCTTCCTTCCTTCTTCCTTTCCCTCCCTTGATCCCCCCCCCGTGTGTGTGTGTCTTTGTGTGTGTGTGTGTGTGTGTGTGTGTCTTTGTGTGTGTGTGCGCCTGTCTTCATGTGTGTGTGTGTGTGTGTGTGGATGTGTGTGTGTGTGTGTGTGTGTGTGTGTGTGTGTGTGTGTGTGTGTGTTCTCCTTCTCCCAGCAGGAAAACAGGGGCTCGGTCCTCCTGCCAGAGCTGGTCAAATCTCTGGCCGACTTGGAGGAGACGGGGGAGGGCCTGCTGTGTACTAAAGCCCCTGGTTTCTACCAGGCCCTGGCAGGGCCTCTTAGCACTGCTACCAGACACAGCCTGTTTGTATGTAGCCTCGCCTCTCGAACCCAGGCCCCAGAACCCAAACAGAGAACCACGACTCTAGGGAACCAATCCAACAAGTGAATGTAGTCTTGCAATGTCACAGATATGTCTTTGAGACATTATAAGACCGGATACACTTTCATTCATTCATCATCCAGACTACTTTTGCATGAGTTGTCCACCAAATACCATAGCGAGCTGTATCCTAACACTGAAATAATAGTTTTTTGATATATTTAAAACGTTTTAATATATATATATATATATATATATATATATATATACACAGACATTTTTTTATTCTTTTAAATACAAAATTATACTTTTTTATTTATTTTTTAACAGAATAAAGAATACACTGATTGCTTGGTGTTTAGATGCCAGTCAGATCTGATCAATAACAAAAGGTGCTGGGACACAAGCTCTTATTGCCTGCTGTTCAACAGCCCATCCGCTACAGTTCCTCCGAACCGCATGGTTTCCTCTTTCACAAATGGCCCAAAAAGACAAACTGGGTTTGATCTGCGCAGTGTGGCTAACCCTTAGCAACCACGCTAGCAGCAGGTCCGTAGTAACTGTAGTCCACAGTGTTATTTGGAAGGTGGTAAACCTCTCTGTGTTCACAGCTCCATGCAGTCATCCATCCATCTGTCTTTGTCCAGGCTTTGAGTGAATGGCTGGCTAGGTGGTTAGCTAGCTGGCTGGCTGGCTAGCTATCTTGATGATCGGCTAGCTTGTTATCTAGCTGCCTGGCTGGCTAGCTTGCTAGCTTGTTATCTAGCTGCCTGGCTGGTTAGCTGGCGAGCTTGTTATTTAGCTGGTTTGCTGGATAGCTAGCTGGCTGGGGTGAGTGTCTGCAAGCGGGGCTCCTCCTAGTGGACACTGCTCACAGCCCAACAGCAAGTCAACACGTTCACCTCGTACTCGTCATTTCATTGGCATGATGTCGATATGAAATGAGTGTTGGATGAAACCATACACGGACATGATGGTGTGTGTGTGTGTGTGTGTGTGTGTGTGTGTGTGTGTGTGTGTGTGTGTGTGTGTGTGTGTGTGTGTGTGTGTGTGTGTGTGTGTGTGTGTGTGTGTGTGTGGAGCATGGGATGCCACCCTTTTTCTAATGACATCCGTCTCGTCCAATCAACAGCTGCCAAGTCAGACCAGGATGGACGGCGTCTCGGACATGATCAGCCAGTCCTCTTCCCTGCTGCCCATGAGCGGCTTCCCCATCCAGGTGTGTTATAATGAGACGTGGACAATTCACTGTGCCTTGACACCCCAAGGGGGGCGGGGGGCGTGGCTGTGTGTGGGGACCAAAGAAGCTAATGTTTGTGTGTTTAGGAGAACTTCCAGAACAACAGCATCTTCAGCCAGGCATATGGCCACCAACTGGCACCCCACCCCAAGCCCGATGCTCCCATGATGCACCAGGAGCCCTCGCTCTACTCCCTGTTCGAGGGCACGCCCTGGTCCCCCTCGCTGCCCGCCAGCTCAGGTACCCGCAACGACCCGACACGGGATGAGTCCAAGTGGGTCCGTGTCTCTATGACGACCGCTGTCATGTAGTCCGGCCATCTGAAGCTCCTCGAATCACACTGGTTTTGACCCGCAATGCCACTTTGTTTGTTTCAGACCTCGCATGTTAATCCATGTTTAGATTTAGGATAAGAGTAGAATTGCTTTTGGGTGATTCATGTGAGCCAACAGCCGTCTCATGTTGTTGGTTGTTTTGTACGACAGACCAGTCCACCCCGGCCAGCCAGTCCCCCCACTCCTCCAACCCCAGCAGCCTGCCCTCCTCCCCCCCCACCCACAGCCACGCCGCCACCCCCTTCTCCAACTTCGGGCCCATCGGCACTCCGGACAGCCGGGACCGCCGGCTGCTTGACCGCTGGAAGACCGATAAGACCGGTAAAGCGGGTTCCACTCGGCAGCTTCTTGTATCTCAGTGGTAGAATTCTGGAAAGTCTAGGGCTAGGCTTATTTGTGCTAGGCTACTAGGCTACCTGTTGCTAGGATACAAAGTTACTTATTACAAGGCAACGTGTTGCGAGGCTACTTGTTGCTAGGCTACTAGCTTCTAGACTACTTGTTGTTATGCTACTAGTTGCTAGGCAGCCAGGGTACTTTTTTTTAGGCTACTTGTGGCTAGGCCACTGGGCGCGACGGGACAGTTTTTTTGACGGTTGCCCCTCGTCCTCCAGGGGGTGTTGGGGGCCTAGGCTTGGACTACCTGCCCTCGGGGCCGGTGGCTCCAGACCCCAGCTGGCACCAGCCCGGCCCGGCAAACAGCTCCTGGGCCGGCCAGGACACGCCCATGGAGGACTCCTCCACCGTGCTGCTGGACAGCCTCAAGGTACCACCTCTCTCGCACGCACATGCACACACAAATGCATTGGGGCTGCTTGATTATGGAAAAAATCATAATCACAATTACTTTGATCAATATTGAAATCAGGATGATTCAAACGATTATTTTTTAGATGAAAACATGATGTATTTATTCATTATGTCTCTCCCAAATAACACTTTATAACTGAGAACTTGGACAAAAAATTAACAAAAATGAAAATGTTCAAATCTAAAAGGATGTACAGAAATATATCAAGCTGTTCTGCACTTTCTATAAAACATTTAATGATAAACAAAATATATATATATAAATTGAATACTCGATTATATTAGTTTTGTAATCGTTTGATGAAATCACGGTTAAAATTCGATTCATCACCCAGCCCTAATATGCATATGCACAAGCACGCGCATGCACACGCACACTGCTATGCCTGTGCCAAGCGGCAGCATATATCAAACCAAACCATGTGTGTAAAGTGAGGTTATAATGACGGCGGCCCCCCTCTCTGTCCCAGTCCATCTGGTCCAGCTCCATGAGGCAGCCGGGCCCGTCCGCCCTGGAGCAGCTCCTCCTGCAGCAGAAGCAGAAGCAGCAGCGGGCCCACGGCAACATGAACCCCCCTCACTGAGCAGCAGCGCCCCCTGCTGAGGGGGGAATACCTGGAGGAACACCCACATTACTGTGGGGAGCGGTGGAGGGGAGTTGACCCCGCCACCCACCCACCCACCCAAGAGCCCCAACGACGGGAGCCACGGTTGCTATGATCTGTTGCCGAGGCGCGCCTCACCACATGGGAGGACAGGGGGGAGGGCAAGCGAGCAAGCTCTCTCTCTCTCCATGCCGCCGCCGAAAAACCCAAGGTCCGGGTTCAACTGTAAGCCCCAGACTCAGAACAGACCCCTCCTACACACACACACACACACACACACACACACACACACACACACACACACACACACACACACACACACACACACACACACACACACACACACACACACACACACACACACACACACACACACACACGTGTAGGACGAACCCCCCTCCTTTCGGACCTCTTCTCTTCCTCGAGCGAAAGTCTTCCCAGGAACGACGTCACGACTCAACGATGATCTCTGATTGGCTGTTTGCTCCCGGCGGATATCTCTTTTTAAAGACGCTCTGTGGAGGGAGGGAGGGAGGGAGGAGATGGTTGGGATAAAGGGGGGAGGAAGAGGGAGACAGAGGGGAAGAGCAGTCGTGTGGCGTTATTTTCCTGGGGGAAGAGCCCTGGAGGTATACTGGGGCGGTCTCTCATGTCTTCACTACTTTTACTTGTTATGGAGAGAGGCAGGAAGGAACTATCTTTGGCTGGTTTCTGTCTTCGTCGATGAAGACTTTTTTTTTTTTTTTTTCTAAGCGTGTGCCAATGGTGGCTGCACACGGCCGGAGGTGTTTTTTCCGCCGGTCGAGAGAGAGGGAGGTGCGGTCCGCGGTGCACTTCCACCTTCTCACCACAAGGTCGCTCTGTCGAGCTTGGAGACACAAACATTGTAGGAGGAGTAAAGAACGTTTAAAAAAAGAAAAAAGTTAAACTTAAGTATTCTGATAAATACACAATACTGTATTTAGTGATGTGTCTCTTCTCTGTCGCCCCGTTTAGCGTCATTAACTCTGGGGTACGTGTCTGGTAGTTTCTGCTTTTAAAGGGAGCTCCTCTGCTTAAAGCTGAAGTTTGAACTTCTCAGCCCCAATGTCTTTGTGTTTAAAAAAGATACATTAATAATCACAGCATTGTAAGCGCTGCTGCAGCTGTTTGCTTTGCGAGCGTTGGTTCTGTTTAGTTTGTTGCTATCCTGCCTGTTGCCTGTTTTCTGCCTGCTTCCTCTCTGGAGTCCCCTGCCGTTTGGGGTGGGGTCGGGAAGATCCCGCTGGACCGAGGCGGACTCTGAGAATGTAATCCCTCTTTTCTTCTCTCTAAACGGAACCCGGTGACGCACTCTGAACGACCGGCGCTCTTTACAGCGTTTAGTCTTTTTTCTGTTCGTTTTTTATAACCGCAGTAGTTGGGTCCGCAGAGGAAGTCGGTGAAAGTTATCATGATGTGCCCCCGTAGCTCTTAATGAATGGACCCCCGGCCCGGGTCACCCCAGAGCCAGTGTGTCTGCTGGCGATGACCAACCGCGACAGAAATGAGTTGGACGCCAGCCTAGTGAGTCTGAGGTAGCGGCTGGATGTGGCGGTTCTGGCTCCACCAGTGGAACCCTAGGTGTTCCACGAGGTACCGAACCACGAAGCGGTTTGCGACGGCGAAGGACCCGCTTTTTTATTTACTTGCGGATCTTTTTATTAAAACTGACTTTAGAAAACGACGCGTCTATTTTCCGTTGTGATTGTGCTTCTCTTGTTGCATTTACAAATGTTATTCAAAAACAAAACGTTTGAGTTCGGTTGGGACTGTGAGACCGGATGCTGGTGGTAGAAACCCGATCACACTAGAAGACATTAGCTTGGAGAAAAAAAAAAGAGGAAACTATAAAAACCAGCACACAACTCTACCAGGTGGTTCTGAACCCGGACTGTTTTTTGGAAGTGGGTTCTGGATAAGTGTAAACGCAGCAAACCCGAAAAGGCCGCTGCTGGCGTTGCCATGGTAACGATGCAGAGTGGCGGGAAGGTCCGGTGGTTGCTTATCATAGTTCGGTGTAGCCTCTCTCCACTTTCACAACTGTTGGGATCTGACCTTAATAAACGTTGATCATGTTCTCCCTTTCAAAGTGTATGGAATTATTTAATTGATTGCTGTTTAACATTAACAACATTGTGTCATGTTGTTCGTTCCTTGTAGCATTCTTTTTTTGTTGATATATTTTTCGTGCAGGTACACGTATACTGGCTGATTCGTGTTGGTGTATGATGCTGCTTTTGACGAAATTACTGTATATTACCATATGGCAACCATACAGAACAAATCGTTAGGGACAGCTGTGTTTTAAAATATTATTCATGAGAATTATGGACGACTTCAGACACTGAATAGTTGTCAAACACAAAAAGTAACAAGTAACCAGTTTATAGAATTGTTTTACATTTTTAGGACAAATATGCCTTTTGCAGGTAGAGTGATTGATATGAATCCCAGTGCTTTCTAAAATATTACTCCAGTAAAAGTGGAAGTACTCCCTTTAAACGTCGACTTGAGTAAAAGTAAGTAATTGGCTTCGAATGTACTTAAGTATCAAAAGTAATTTGGTGTTATATAGTTCCAATGTCTTGCTATGTCCTTTATACACTCAATCAAATAATTTAAGGTTAAAGAAAACTCACTAACACTCTAAATACAAGTGTGTGTGTGTGTGTGTGTGTGTGTGTGCGCGCGCGTGCGCGTGTGCAGGGACACAGCCACAGAAAATGTATGTTTGGTACATGAGCTAAAATAAAACAAACCATCATATATATTCATGCAGAAAAAGATCTTACATTTATGCAGAACTTCAATTTGAAATAATCTGGACTACTTGAGAAAGACGTGAATCAGGGCAAAAAAAATCCCTTTCCTTGATAGCGGTCAAGTTCGGTGTGCATAAAAGTACTGACGGAGTGGACCTGCTCCAAGTTAAAGGAGACATATTATGGTGTTTTCCCAACAAGTAAACACAGTATTTGAGTTCCAGAACATATGTTTTTGAAGCTGAAATCTCGCCTACCGCTATTCCCCTCTGTTTCAGTCCCTTTAGAATCCAATAATAGTTTCCAGCTGCTGCACCGGAGAACAACACCCTGGCGCAACAGAGGCGGGAAGGAAGTTACCTCCGGTAATATTTTTATAGACAAAAAAACGTATTTATCGCTTGAATTAACATAACAAATAAATAAATAAATATTTCTACACGTTAGTAACCATTCTTATAGCTTAAAAAAGGTTTTTTAACATTCTTTAGACGAATACCTCAGGATTTCTTTTTTGCTTTATTAATCTTATAGACCAAAACATTAACATAATAGAACAATATTATGAGTCTGACGTGTCAGTAACCATTTTTATAGCTTAATTTTTTTAACGTTATTTAGACAAATAAACTAATTTAGTTTGTAGACAATTATTTAATGGAATTTAGCGTATTATACACTTTACTCATTAAGTAGGCCTAATTGAATTAAGAATTAAGCAATAATTAAGTAATTGTTTTAATATGTTTCATAGAATCAAATTACATTTTTTGTTAAGGATATCATCATTTGACATTGAAGAATAACCACACCAAAGTTTCCTCACAATTTATTTAAAGATCCCATGACATGCTATTTTATGTATTCTTTAATATAGGTATTAGTGGGCAACTAACACAGTATTCAAAGACGTTCCCGAAATTCAGCCGTGGTGCAGAGTTACAGCCACTCCGAGCCAGTCGCACATTGAGCTTCCCCCAAATGCGCTGTTTTGGTGTCTTTAGCTATAATGCAAATGAGGAGGAGCGAGGTGGGTCAAGGAGGAGGGTGGGGGTGTGGCCCTGAGCAGCTTGCAGCCACGGTACCATGCGCTCTGTTTACAGTGGATGTATCGCAATGGCGAGGCGCACACAGCCTTTAGCCATGTTCTGTAAATATTCTAGAACACACGGGAGTCCTGGAGCTCTATATCTTATTATTATCATATAGCCTACATAGATATCTATATCATATAATATATATTATCACGGCCAAAAGCTGTGTGAGCCGATATTATGAATCTCTAACGACCGCGTTGGGTTCTCCGACGTTCCTGGTTCTTCAACGTCCACATCAATGTGAAGTAGACTGAACCGCGACAAGGAGGAGAAAGGGATCGTTGCCGGGCAGCGCTTAGGCACCTCCGCCTCCGGCGGTGGTCCCTCAGCGGGGCTCAAGCGGGAGACATTCGCCGCCAACAATCCCTTTCTCCTCCATGTCGTGGTTCATGTTCTTGAGGGAGTCAAAGCCAAAGTTCCTTCCCCCCAATTCATTCTCCACCTTGGCTGAGATAACCCCCAATACGAGTCTCGTTGTAGAAATACGAGACGAGAGTCTGACGTGTTATGCGCCATAACACCAAAAGCAGAATGGTTATCCAAATAACAAGGAAGTGCACAACACTTGCGTTACAGTCCTGGAGCTCTATATCTAAATAATATCATATAATACATAGATATCTATATCATATAATACATATTATCACGGCCAAAAGCTGTGTGCGCCTCCAGACGATATTATGAATCACAAACGACTTGCGTCGGGTTCTGCGACGTCTCTGGTTCTTCCACTTTCACATCAACCTGAAGTCGACTGAATCGCGCGCTGCCTGCTGCCGGCTGCCCGCTGCCGGGCGATGGTGCCTCGCGGCAACCGGCGGCATGTCGCAGTTCATGTAGGAGTCAAAGCCAAAGTTCCTTTCCCCCAATTCCTTCTCAACTATGGCTCAGATAACCCCCACAACAGTCTAGTTGTGGAAATACAAGACACGTCAAAGAACCGACAAGAAACACTTGCATTACATTGTGTGTATTCACACACACACATGTGGCACTCGCACGGTCGAGTCTCATTGGCGGGCCAACGTCTCTGGGCGGGCCAGGCAGAGTAAGGGGAGGGACATGATGAAGTTTAGGACGTCATCATGCTTATCATGCACGTCCTAAACACAGAAATTCCAAATCAGCGCACTTGAGCCTCCGTTTTTTCAAAGGCGAGCAGAACAGCTAGTGCTTGTTTTACACCAAACGCAAGTTTTAGCCACTTGGGGACCATAGGCAGGCTAGGGGAACTCATATTTATGTTAGAAAACCTCATAAAGTGAGATTTTCATGTCATGGGACCTTTAACAAATAATCTACAAAAGCATAAAGATATAGCTTCTTCATGCTGACTGCAATCAGCTCCAACTCACTGTCAAAAGAATCAAAGAGTCAAATCAATATTAAGCCTATACAATATATTATTTGTATTCTGTCACTGGAAACGTTATTCACTTCTCTCAGTAAGAAGACTGGTGGAAGTAGTCCAACCGCCATTTGTTTGGCCTCCTCGTGAAGCGTGCAAACCTTCTGCCGTGCCTGTATAAATAAAGAGAAATGATTGTAGGAATTATACATATTTAGTTAATATTGGGGTTGAGGTGTCTATTCATATTTGAAATAAACATAAACATACCCGTCCAGGTGGCAGTTCTCAAGCAGTACTGTGCACCACCATTTTCTGAGGACTGGCATGTCTTTCTAAAGTAAGGAGATATTCCAAGAATTGACAATGATAAAATATAAGCATAAATTGTTCGATTTTGTAACCATTATGTCAAAAATCCAATCCTTTTTTTAAACTTATCTTTTCGATCTGCAGCTTTTTTCATTAAATTTAATGTCTACTTACAACGGTGAAGTCAAATGGTGCCTCCATGGCAAGGTACCAAGCGTACTGTGATGGAAAAATGTAATTGGTGATAACATTCACACGCGTTGTTATATTTGTTCAGTACATTTTATATACCATAATCCATAATCATGAAGATCCCGTTGTAACCATATGCCTGGGAACCATGAAGGTAAAACATAATATTAGAAACACATATAAAAACGATTTATTCCTTAAAAGTTAGACGATAAAAAAAGGCATCTACCTCGATATCATATCCAGTTTTCTCCAACCAAGTTCCTGGAACAAGCTGCTCTGCGAGATTTGCTGTAATGTAGTGGTTTACAAAGTATCTATTAAATTACTGCAGCCTTTACAAAGAGATTAGCTTTATGTGATTTTCAGCTATCTCACATGTCACCATGTAAAATATTGATGTGTCCATTGTATGTCATAAATGAACACATTTCACTGGCTTCCAATGGTATCTTAAGAGTGAATGATAACTTTCTAAAACACTTTCCATATATTTCAGATCTGAAGACATGTGATGAGCGCATGACTACTTGACTACAATTTTTGACAAGTAAGGGGAACGTGACTGCCTTTTCAAATGTCTTAAACATAGGCTCGTCAGGGGAACGTGAATGCCTTTTGCAAAATCAATACATGCAACAATATTTTCTGAAGTATTTACAACAAAGGCACAGAGTGCTATTAAATAATGGCAACTGGTAATTAATGTATTTTCTTAGTCCATCTATGTCAGTGCCAAACAGAAATTTTATCCAAGTTCTAAATTTCACAGAAAAGTTAGTTAAGGGAACTTCATTGACTTGTGAACACCCTGAGTCCCAACAAAATTGCCTTATAATATTGCGATAACCGTCGTGTCCACAGCCCTGTTCTTTCATTTGATACTGATAGTCACTTTACAGAACTTATTTCAGTACAGGCTTTATAACCTAGAAGACAAATTCAGGCAGGTTACAGACAATGTAACTTGGACATTCAAAGTCATTGACACATCAATCAAGATCAGTCCAAGGTGTTAGTGAAGTACAATAACTGATATTACTATGTACATTATATGTATAACTTACTTATACTTAAGGTACTAGTGAGGGGTGGTTTAGTGGGTCTTGGTATGCCCACCAATCTAGTGGGTCTATAACTGTTGTTTTTATTAAAAGTTACGGAGAGGGTAACACTGTCGTTCTTTATCTGTTGTCATGAAAAACCCATAAGGGGTAACACTGTCGAAATGTATCGAATAAAACATAGGGGGTAACATTGTCGTTTTTATCAAATGAAACATAAGGGGTGACACTGTTGTTTTTTATTGGTCGAAATGAAAAAAAACATAAGGGGTGACCCTGTCGTTTTTTATTGGTCGTCATGAAAAAAAAAAAAGGGGTAACACTGTTCTTTTTTTATTGATCGTCATGAAAAAAAACATAAGGGGTAACACTGTTGTTTTTTATTGGTCGTCATGAAAAAAAACATAAGGGGTAACACTGTTTTTTTTTTATCGGTCGTCATGAAAAATAACGTAAGGGGTAACACCGTTGTTTTTTATTGGTCGTCATGAGAAAAAACATAAGGGGTAACACTGTTGTTTTTTATCGGTCATCATGAAAAAAAACATAAGGGGTAACACTGTAGTTTTTTATTGGTCGTCATGAAAAAAAACATAAGGGGTAACACTGTTGTTTTTTATTGGTCGTCATGAAAAAAACCATAAGGGGTAACACTGTTGTTTTTTATTGGTCGTAATGAAAAAAAACATAAGGGGTAACACTGTTGTTTTTTATTGGTCGTCATGAAAAAACACATAAGGGGTAACACTGTTGTTTTTTATTGGTCGTCATGAAAAAAAACATAAGGGGTAACACTGTTGTTCTTGTCAAATAATATATAAGGGGTAACACTGTTGTTTTTTCTTGGTCGTCATGAAAAAAAACATAAGGGGTAACACTGTAGTTTTTATTGGTCGTCATGAAAAAATACATAAGGGGTAACACTGTTGTTTTTTATTGGTCCTCATGAAAAGAAACATAAGGGGTAACACTGTTGTTTTTTACTGGTCGTCATGAAAAAAAACATAAGGGGTAACACTGTTGTTTTTTATTGGTCGTCATGAAAAAAAACATAAGGGGTAACACTGTTGTTTTTTATTGGTCGTCATGAGAAAAAAAATTAAGGGGCAACACTGTTGTTTTTTATTGGTCGTCATGAAAAAAAACATAAGGGGTAACACTGTTGTTTTTTATTGGTGGTTATGAAAAAAAACATAAGGGGTAACACTGTTGTCTTTTTCAAATAAAACATAAGTGGTAACACTGTTGTTTCTTATTGGTCGTCATGAAAAAAAAAAAAGGGGTAACACTGTAGTTTTTTATTGGTTGTCATGAAAAAAAACATAAGGGGTAACACTGTTGTTTTTTATTGGTCGTCATGAAAAAAAACATAAGGGGTAACACTGTTGTTTTTTATTGGTCGTCATGAAAAAAAACATAAGGGGTAACACTGTTGTTTTTTATTGGTCGTCATGAAAAAACACATAAGGGGTAACACTGTTGTCTTTTATTGGTCGTCATGAAAAAAAACATAAGGGGTAACACTGTTGTTCTGTCAAATAATATATAAGGGGTAACACTGTTGTTTTTTCTTGGTCGTCATGAAAAAAAACATAAGGGGTAACGCTGTTGTTTTTTATTGGTCGTCATGAAAAAAAACATAAGGGGTAACACTGTTTTCTTTTTCAAATAAAACATAAGGGCACTGTTGTTTTTTATTGGTCGTCATGAAAAAAAACATAAGGGGTAACACTGTTGTTTTTTATTGGTCGTCATGAAAAAAAACATAAGGGGTAACACTGTTGTTTTTTATTGGTCGTCATGAAAAAAAACATAAGGGGTAACACTGTTGTTTTTTATTGGTCGTCATGAAAAAAAACATAAGGGGTAACACTGTCGTTTTTATTGGTAATCAAAAAAAAAAACATAAGGGAAATAATAGAAATACACACATACATTTAAATGTCAGGTATATCCTCTTTATTGATGATTGATTATTATGTATTGTTATCGCCTCAGTGGTGCAGTGGAGTGCACTCTGCCTAACCCCCTGGAGACCGGGGTTCAAGTCTGGTAGATGTCTTCTGTTGGAAGACTCATATCTATATTTCATGTGAATTATAAAGACAAGTACAACCTTTGAGATGAATTTATTCGGTGTCTTGATGGTGCGTTGATAAGTACGGAGGTTAACACTCTGAAAAGCTCTAGTTCGGATCCCCGCAAAAACGTTGACAGGGGTGCCACAGTCGTTATTTATTGGTTAACATGAGGGGTAACACTGTTGTTTTTTATTGGTCGTCATGAAAAAAAACATAAGGGGTAACACTGTTGTTCTTGTCAAATAATATATAAGGGGTAACACTGTTGTTTTTTATTGGTCGTCATGAAAAAAACCATAAGGGGTAACAATGTTGTTTTTATTGGTCGTCATGAAAAAATACATAAGGGGTAACACTGTTGTTTTTTATTGGTCCTCATGAAAAGAAACATAAGGGGTAACACTGTTGTTTTTTACTGGTCGTCATGAAAAAAAACATAAGGGGTAACACTGTTGTTTTTTATTGGTCGTCATGAAAAAAAACATAAGGGGCAACACTGTTGTCTTTTTCAAATAAAACATAAGGGGTAACACTGTTGTTTTTTATTGGTCGTCATGGAAAAAAACATAAGGGGTAACACTGTTGTTTTTTATTGGTCGTCATGAAAAAAAACATAAGGGGTAACACTGTTGTTTTTTATTGGTCGTCATGAAAAAAAACATAAGGGGTAACACTGTTGTTTTTTATTGGTCGTCATGAAAAAAAACATAAGGGTTAACACTGTTGTTTTTTATGGGTCGTCATGAAAAAAAATATAAGGGGTAACACTGTTGTCTTTTTCAAATAAAACATAAGTGGTAACACTGTTGTTTTTTATTGGTCGTCATGAAAAAAAACCATAAGGGGTAACACTGTTGTCTTTTATTGGTCTTCATGAAAAAAAACATAAGGGGTAACACTGTTGTTCTTGTCAAATAATATATAAGGGGTAACACTGTTGTTTTTTCTTGGTCGTCATGAAAAAAAACATAAGGGGTAACACTGTTGTTTTTATTGGTCGTCATGAAAAAATACATAAGGGGTAACACTGTTGTTTTTTATTGGTCGTCATGAAAAAAAACATAAGGGGTAACACGTTTGTCTTTTTCAAATAAAACAAAAGGGGTAACACTGTTGTTTTTTATTGGTCGTCATGAAAAAAAACATAAGGGGTAACACTGTTGTTTTTTATTGGTCGTCATGAAAAAAAACATAAGGGGTAACACTGTTGTTTTTTATTGGTCGTCATGAAAAAAAACATAAGGGGTAACACTGTCGTTTTTATTGGTAATCAAAAAAAAAAACATAAGGGAAATAATAGAAATACACACATACATTTAAATGTCAGGTATATCCTCTTTATTGATGATTGATTTGTATGTATTGTCATCGTCTCAGTGGTGCAGTGGAGTGCACTCTGCCTAACCCCCTGGAGACCGGGGTTCAAGTCTGGTAGTTGTCTTCTGTTGGAAGACTCATATCTATATTTCATGTGAATTATAAAGACAAGTACAACCTTTGAGATGAATTTATTCGGTGTCTTGATGGTGCGTTGTTAAGTCCGGAGGTTAACACTCTGAAAAGCTCTAGTTCGGATCCCCGCAAAAACGTTGACAGGGGTGCCACAGTCGTTATTTATTGGTTAACATGGGGGGTAACACTGTTGTTTTTTATTGGTCGTCATGAAAAAAAACATAAGGGGTAACACTGTTGTTCTTGTCAAATAATATATAAGGGGTAACACTGTTGTTTTTTATTGGTCGTCATGAAAAAAAACATAAGGGGTAACAATGTTGTTTTTATTGGTCGTTATGAAAAAATACATAAGGGGTAACACTGTTGTTTTTTATTGGTCCTCATGAAAAGAAACATAAGGGGTAACACTGTTGTTTTTTACTGGTCGTCATGAAAAAAAACATAAGGGGTAACACTGTTGTTTTTTATTGGTCGTCATGAAAAAAAACATAAGGGGTAACACTGTTGTTTTTTCTTGGTCGTCATGAAAAAAAACATAAGGGTTAACACTGTTGTTTTTTATGGGTCGTCATGAAAAAAAATATAAGGGGTAACACTGTTGTCTTTTTCAAATAAAACATAAGTGGTAACACTGTGGTTTTTTATTGGTCGTCATGAAAAAAAACATAAGGGTTAACACTGTTGTTTTTTATTGGTCGTCATGAAAAAACACATAAGGGGTAACACTGTTGTCTTTTATTGGTCGTCATGAAAAAAAACATAAGGGTTAACACTGTTGTTTTTTATGGGTCGTCATGAAAAAAAATATAAAGGGTAACACTGTTGTCTTTTTCAAATAAAACATAAGTGGTAACACTGTGGTTTTTTATTGGTCGTCATGAAAAAAAACATAAGGGTTAACACTGTTGTTTTTTATTGGTCGTCATGAAAAAAACACATAAGGGGTAACACTGTTGTTTTTTATTGGTCGTCATGAAAAAAAACATAAGGGGTAACACGTTTGTCTTTTTCAAATAAAACAAAAGGGGTAACACTGTTGTTTTATATTGGTCGTCATGAAAAAAAACATAAGGGGTAACACTGTTGTTTTTTATTGGTCGTCATGAAAAAAAACATAAGGGGTAACACTGTTGTTTTTTATTGGTCGTCATGAAAAAAAACATAAGGGGTAACACTGTCGTTTTTATTGGTAATCAAAAAAAAAAACATAAGGGAAATAATAGAAATACACACATACATTTAAATGTCAGGTATATCCTCTTTATTGATGATTGATTTGTATGTATTGTCATCGTCTCAGTGGTGCAGTGGAGTGCACTCTGCCTAACCCCCTGGAGACCGGGGTTCAAGTCTGGTAGTTGTCTTCTGTTGGAAGACTCATATCTATATTTCATGTGAATTATAAAGACAAGTACAACCTTTGACATGAATTTATTCGGTGTCTTGATGGTGCGTTGTTAAGTCCGGAGGTTAACACTCTGAAAAGCTCTAGTTCGGATCCCCGCAAAAACGTTGACAGGGGTGCCACAGTCGTTATTTATTGGTTAACATGAGGGGTAACACTGTTGTTTTTTATTGGTCGTCATGAAAAAAAACACAAGGGGTAACACTGTTGTTCTTGTCAAATAATATATAAGGGGTAACACTGTTGTTTTTTATTGGTCGTCATGAAAAAAAACATAAGGGGTAACAATGTTGTTTTTATTGGTCGTTATGAAAAAATACATAAGGGGTAACACTGTTGTTTTTTATTGGTCCTCATGAAAAGAAACATAAGGGGTAACACTGTTGTTTTTTACTGGTCGTCATGAAAAAAAACATAAGGGGTAACACTGTTGTTTTTTATTGGTCGTCATGAAAAAAAACATAAGGGGTAACACTGTTGTTTTTTCTTGGTCGTCATGAAAAAAAACATAAGGGTTAACACTGTTGTTTTGTATGGGTCGTCATGAAAAAAAATATAAGGGGTAACACTGTTGTCTTTTTCAAATAAAACATAAGTGGTAACACTGTGGTTTTTTATTGGTCGTCATGAAAAAAAACATAAGGGTTAACACTGTTGTTTTTTATTGGTCGTCATGAAAAAACACATAAGGGGTAACACTGTTGTCTTTTATTGGTCGTCATGAAAAAAAACATAAGGGGTAACACTGTTGTTCTTGTCAAATAATATATAAGGGGTAACACTGTTGTTTTTTCTTGGTCGTCATGAAAAAAAACATAAGGGGTAACACTGTTGTTTTTATTGGTCGTCATGAAAAAATACATAAGGGGTAACACTGTTGTTTTTTATTGGTCGTCATGAAAAAAAACATAAGGGGTAACACGTTTGTCTTTTTCAAATAAAACAAAAGGGGTAACACTGTTGTTCTTTATTGGTCGTCATAAAAAAAAACATAAGGGGTAACACTGTTGTTTTTTATTGGTCGTCATGAAAAAAACATAAGGGGTAACACTGTTGTTTTTTATTGGTCGTCATGAAAAAAAACATAAGGGGTAACACTGTTGTTTTTTATTGGTCGTCATGAAAAAAAACATAAGGGGTAACACTGTCGTTTTTATTGGTAATCAAAAAAAAAAACATAAGGGAAATAATAGAAATACACACATACATTTAAATGTCAGGTATATCCTCTTTATTGATGATTGATTATTATGTATTGTCATCGTCTCAGTGGTGCAGTGGAGTGCACTCTGCCTAACCCGCTGGAGACCGGGGTTCAAGTCTGGTAGATGTCTTCTGTTGGAAGACTCATATCTATATTTCATGTGAATTATAAAGACAAGTACAACCTTTGAGATGAATTTATTCGGTGTCTTGATGGTGCGTTGTTAAGTACGGCGGTTAACACTCTGAAAAGCTCTAGTTCGGATCCCCGCAAAAACGTTGACAGGGGTGCCACAGTCGCTATTTATTGGTTAACATGAGGGGTAACACTGTTGTTTTTTATTGGTCGTCATGAAAAAAAACATAAGGGGTAACACTGTTGTTCTTGTCAAATAATATATAAGGGGTAACACTGTTGTTTTTTCTTGGTCGTCATGAAAAAAAACATAAGGGGTAACACTGTTGTTTTTATTGGTCGTCATGAAAAAATACATAAGGGGTAACACTGTTGTTTTTTATTGGTCGTCATGAAAAAAAACATAAGGGGTAACACGTTTCTCTTTTTCAAATAAAACAAAAGGGGTAACACTGTTGTTCTTTATTGGTCGTCATAAAAAAAAACATAAGGGGTAACACTGTTGTTTTTTATTGGTCGTCATGAAAAAAACATAAGGGGTAACACTGTTGTTTTTTATTGGTCGTCATGAAAAAAAACATAAGGGGTAACACTGTTGTTTTTTATTGGTCGTCATGAAAAAAAACATAAGGGGTAACACTGTCGTTTTTATTGGTAATCAAAAAAAAAAACATAAGGGAAATAATAGAAATACACACATACATTTAAATGTCAGGTATATCCTCTTTATTGATGATTGATTATTATGTATTGTCATCGTCTCAGTGGTGCAGTGGAGTGCACTCTGCCTAACCCCCTGGAGACCGGGGTTCAAGTCTGGTAGATGTCTTCTGTTGGAAGACTCATATCTATATTTCATGTGAATTATAAAGACAAGTACAACCTTTGAGATGAATTTATTCGGTGTCTTGATGGTGCGTTGTTAAGTACGGCGGTTAACACTCTGAAAAGCTCTAGTTCGGATCCCCGCAAAAACGTTGACAGGGGTGCCACAGTCGCTATTTATTGGTTAACATGAGGGGTAACACTGTTGTTTTTTATTGGTCGTCATGAAAAAAAACATAAGGGGTAACACTGTTGTTCTTGTCAAATAATATATAAGGGGTAACACTGTTGTTTTTTATTGGTCGTCATGAAAAAAAACATAAGGGGTAACAATGTTGTTTTTATTGGTCGTTATGAAAAAATACCTAAGGGGTAACACTGTTGTTTTTTATTGGTCCTCATGAAAAGAAACATAAGGGGTAACACTGTTGTTTTTTACTGATCGTCATGAAAAAAAACATAAGGGGTAACACTGTTGTTTTTTATTGGTCGTCATGAAAAAAAACATAAGGGGCAACACTGTTGTCTTTTTCAAATAAAACATAAGGGGTAACACTGTTGTTTTTTATTGGTCGTCATGGAAAAAAACATAAGGGGTAACACTGTTGTTTTTTATTGGTCGTCATGAAAAAAAACATAAGGGGTAACACTGTTGTCTTTTTCAAATAAAACATAAGTGGTAACACTGTTGTTTCTTATTGGTCGTCATGAAAAAAAACATAAGGGGTAACACTGTAGTTTTTTATTGGTCGTCATGAAAAAAAACATAAGGGGTAACACTGTTGTTTTTTACTGGTCGTCATGAAAAAAAACATAAGGGGTAACACTGTTGTTTTTTATTGGTCGTCATGAAAAAAAACATAAGGGGCAACACTGTTGTCTTTTTCAAATAAAACATAAGGGGTAACACTGTTGTTTTTTATTGGTCGTCATGGAAAAAAACATAAGGGGTAACACTGTTGTTTTTTATTGGTCGTCATGAAAAAAAACATAAGGGGTAACACTGTTGTTTTTTATTGGTCGTCATGAAAAAAAACATAAGGGGTAACACTGTTGTCTTTTTCAAATAAAACATAAGTGGTAACACTGTTGTTTCTTATTGGTCGTCATGAAAAAAAACATAAGGGGTAACACTGTAGTTTTTTATTGGTCGTCATGAAAAAAAACATAAGGGGTAACACTGTTGTTTTTTATTGGTCGTCATGAAAAAAAACATTAGGGTTAACACTGTTGTTTTTTATGGGTCGTCATGAAAAAAAATATAAGGGGTAACACTGTTGTCTTTTTCAAATATAACATAAGTGGTAACACTGTTGTTTCTTATTGGTCGTCATGAAAAAAAAAGGGGTAACACTGTAGTTTTTTATTGGTCGTCATGAAAAAAAACATAAGGGGTAACACTGTTGTTTTTTATTGGTCGTCATGAAAAAAAACATAAGGGGTAACACTGTTGTTTTTTATTGGTCGTCATGAAAAAAAACATAAGGGGTAACACTGTTGTTTTTTATTGGTCGTCATGAAAAAACACATAAGGGGTAACACTGTTGTCTTTTATTGGTCGTCATGAAAAAAAACATAAGGGGTAACACTGTTGTTCTTGTCAAATAATATATAAGGGGTAACACTGTTGTATTTTCTTGGTCGTCATGAAAAAAAACATAAGGGGTAACACTGTTGTTTTTATTGGTCGTCATGAAAAAATACATAAGGGGTAACACTGTTGTTTTTTATTGGTCGTCATGAAAAAAAACATAAGGGGTAACACTGTTGTCTTTTTCAAATAAAACAAAAGGGGTAACACTGTTGTTTTTTATTGGTCGTCATGAAAAAAAACATAAGGGGTATCACTGTTGTTTTTTATTGGTCGTCATGAAAAAAAACATAAGGGGTAACACTGTTGTTTTTTATTGGTCGTCATGAAAAAAAACATAAGGGGTAACACTGTTGTTTTTTATTGGTCGTCATGAAAAAAAACATAAGGGGTAACACTGTCGTTTTTATTGGTAATCAAAAAAAACAACATAAGGGAAATAATAGAAATACACACATACATTTAAATGTCAGGTATATCCTCTTTATTGATGATTGATTATTATGTATTGTCATCGTCTCAGTGGTGCAGTGGAGTGCACTCTGCCTAACCCCTTGGAGACCGGGGTTCAAGTCTGGTAGATGTCTTCTGTTGGAAGACTCATATCTATATTTCATGTGAATTATAAAGACAAGTACAACCTTTGAGATGAACTTATTCGGTGTCTTGATGGTGCGTTGTTAAGTACGGAGGTTAACACTCTGAAAAGCTCTAGTTCGGATCCCCGCAAAAACGTTGACAGGGGTGCCACAGTCGTTATTTATTGGTTAACATGAGGGGTAACACTGTTGTTTTTTATTGGTCGTCATGAAAAAAAACATAAGGGGTAACACTGTTGTTCGTGTCAAATAATATATAAGGGGTAACACTGTTGTTTTTTATTGGTCGTCATGAAAAAAAACATAAGGGGTAACAATGTTGTTTTTATTGGTCGTTATGAAAAAATACATAAGGGGTAACACTGTTGTTTTTTATTGGTCCTCATGAAAAGAAACATAAGGGGTAACACTGTTGTTTTTTACTGGTCGTCATGAAAAAAAACATAAGGGGCAACACTGTTGTCTTTTTCAAATAAAACATAAGGGGTAACACTGTTGTTTTTTATTGGTCGTCATGAAAAAAAACATAAGGGGTAACACTGTTGTTTTTTATTGGTCCTCATGAAAAAAACCATAAGGGGTAACACTTTGTATTTTATTGGTCGTCATGAAAAAAAACATAAGGGGTAACACTGTTGTATTTTATTGGTCGTCATGAAAAAAAACATAAGGGTTAACACTGTTGTTTTTTATGGGTCGTCATGAAAAAAACATAAGGGGTAACACTGTTGTTTTTTATTGGTCGTCATAAAAAAAAACATAAGGGGTAACACTGTTGTCTTTTTCAAATAAAACATAAGTGGTAACACTGTTGTTTCTTATTGGTCGTCATGAAAAAAACATACGGGGTAACACTGTTGTTTTTTATTGGTCGTCATGAAAAAAAACATAAGGGGTAACACTTGTCTTTTTCAAAAAGAAACATATGGGGTAACACTGTTGTTTTTTATTGGTCATCATGAAAAAATAAATAAGGGGTAACACTGTTGTTTTTTATTGGTCGTCATGAAAAAAAACATAAGGGGTAAACTGTTGTTTTTTATTGGTCGTCATGAAAAAAAACATAAGGGGTAACACTGTTGTTTTTTATTGGTCGTCATGAAAAAAAACATAAGGGTTAACACTGTTGTTTTTTATGGGTCGTCATGAAAAAAAACATAAGGGGTAACACTGTTGTTTTTTATTGGTCCTCATGAAAAAAAACATAAGGGGTAACACTGTTGTTTTTTATTGGTCGTCATGAAGAAAAACATAAGGGGTAACACTGTCGTTTTGTATTGGTCGTCATGAAAAAAAACATATCGTGTCACGATACCTAAAAAAAAACATAAGGGGTAACACTGTTGTCTTTTTCAAAAAATAACATATGGGGTAACACTGTTGTTTTTTATTGGTCGTCATGAAAAAAAACATAAGGGGTAACACTGTTTTTTTCTTATGGGTCGTCATGAAAAAAAACATAAGGGGTAACACTGTTGTTTTTTATTGGTCGTCATGAAAAGAAACATAAGGGATACCTCTGTTGTCTTTTTCAAATAAAACATAAGGGGTAACACTGTTGTTTTTTATTGGTCGTCATGAAAAAAACATACAGGGTAACACTGTTGTTTTTTATTGGTCGTCATGAAAAAAAACATAAGGGGTAACACTGTTGTTTTTTATTGGTCCTCATGAAAAAAAACATAAGGGGTAACACTTTGTATTTTATTGGTCGTCATGAAAAAAAACATAAGGGGTAACACTGTTGTATTTTATTGGTCGTCATGAAAAAAAACATAAGGGGTAACACTGTTGTTTTTTATTGGTCCTCATGAAAAAAAACATAAGGGGTAACACTTTGTATTTTATTGGTCGTCATGAAAAAAAACATAAGGGGTAACACTGTTGTATTTTATTGGTCGTCATGAAAAAAAACATAAGGGTTAACACTGTTGTTTTTTATGGGTCGTCATGAAAAAAAACATAAGGGGTAACACTGTTGTTTTTTATTGGTCGTCATAAAAAAAAACATAAGGGGTAACACTGTTGTCTTTTTCAAATAAAACATAAGTGGTAACACTGTTGTTTCTTATTGGTCGTCATGAAAAAAACATACGGGGTAACACTGTTGTTTTTTATTGGTCGTCATGAAAAAAAACATAAGGGGTAACACTTGTCTTTTTCAAAAAGAAACATATGGGGTAACACTGTTGTTTTTTATTGGTCATCATGAAAAAATAAATAAGGGGTAACACTGTTGTTTTTTATTGGTCGTCATGAAAAAAAACATAAGGGGTAAACTGTTGTTTTTTATTGGTCGTCATGAAAAAAAACATAAGGGGTAACACTGTTGTTTTTTATTGGTCGTCATGAAAAAAAACATAAGGGTTAACACTGTTGTTTTTTATGGGTCGTCATGAAAAAAAACATAAGGGGTAACACTGTTGTTTTTTATTGGTCCTCATGAAAAAAAACATAAGGGGTAACACTGTTGTTTTTTATTGGTCGTCATGAAAAAAAACATAAGGGGTAACACTGTCGTTTTTTATTGGTCGTCATGAAAAAAAACATATCGTGTCACAATACCTGTCAATCAAAATTGAATGGAAACCTACGCTACTCTGCTTGGGCTGAATACATTTATCCCATTCACAGGAAAAAACCCAAGATATATCATATATCCTGTTTGTTGTCACTTTGTCACTTTTTGGTGCTGTTGCTGCTTTAGGTTCTACCAAAATATAAAACAATATGTTCTAAGGTTTTTAATAGTATTTTTTAATTTTTACTGTAAAAGGTAGGGAGGGCTTAGCACTGTTAGCCCATTAATATCAGCCGTCCCTGATAATATCTAATATCACGGCCAAAAGCTATGTGTGCCTCGGATGATATTATGAATCATAAAGGCTGCGCTGACGTCTCTGGTACTTCCAAAACAAGTAAAGACTTGTAGTGGGTAAACATCTTGCAGTTTAGCTCCGGGAATACAATCCCTTTCTCCTCCGTGTCTCCTCCTCCGGACTGTTCGGCAGCTCCGGCGGGGGGAGCTCGGCGGCAGTCCGGCAGAGAAGGGGTTTGTACTCCCAGAGCTGAGCTGCCGGTCTGCCGCCAAGTTCCCCCCGCCGGAGCTTCTCATCCAAGAAATCTATGCTCTGATTGGAGGGGAGTGGGGAAGTGACTCGCTCGTTTAGTAAATGTAGGCGGGGTACGTCAGAAATGCATATCTCACTCAAAAAGATGATGTACAGACTTTTTTCTAATTTTTCTATGCCTATGGGAGCACCAGAGACCCAAAAAAACACCCCAAATCCCAGGAAAAGTGTTGTTTTCATAATATGTCCCCTTTAAAAAGTGGCCGCACCCACCCCAAACATTCAGAATAAGTCTATAGGTCTACATGTCGATTATAGCGGACTACACCACCTCTTCTATTCCGCATATAATTATATTCCGATTGAGGCGTATATATGAACCTTTTTCTATTCCGATTGAGCTGTTTAACACTTCTAATCGGATCAGATGTGTCCATGTAAACGCGGCTATTGTTTTTAGTATTTAGCTTCTACACCTGCGAGTAGGCCTACACCTGGATATGTAGAAAGCGCCAAGCCTCTAGCCATATAAACGGGGGTCCCCACAGACAAAAGCTCTGTATGTAATAATCATGTTTCCAATCGTATAATAATTGTAACGTATAACGTAAACGTTTAGGCTTGACATGGTGTTTCTAGGTTAAATATTGACGTTGTTGAGGCTCCGCAATGGTTAGCTGTGTCTATGGTCACGCATGAATGTCGTGGAAAGGAACGTTGAAAGGACCGTTTTTTGAATGTAGTGGAGTAAAAAGTATGATTTTTTCCCGTATGAAATGTAGTTGAGTAAATGTATAAAGTCTCAGAAAATAAAAAATGACTTAAGTACGGTAACAAATTACTTAGTTACTTTCCACCACAATACAATTAGGTGTGTGTGTGTGTGTCTGTCTGTCTGTCTGTCTGTCTGTCTGTCTGTCTGTCTGTCTGTCTGTGTGTGTGTGTGTGTGTGTGTGTGTGTGTGTGTGTGTGTGTGTGTGTGTGTGTGTGTGTGTGTGTGTGTGTGTGTGTTTGTTTATCAGCTGCACATAGACTACTAGTGGTTCGGTGTTGGTTTGGTTTGTTACCACAGACCCTCTTAATCTACCTCCTCCATCTCACTCATTGAAATACTGTTGTGTTGTTTTTGTAGGGGAGTATTTCACCGTGTATATATACAGTACCACAATGATTCTAGGCCGTTCCCACCCTGTACAAAAACTAAAAGGCTTCACCGTCTGGGCTGAATCATTGTGGAAGGTAAACACTCATCCCCATTCACATTGGACTAAACTCAAAGTAGGCTGCATATTAAGCAGGCAAAGTAAAACAGAATATTCATCTAGATTATTCATCTAATTGATGTAGGATTAAGGATTCTTAATCTACAGTAGCAAACTGATCATTTTTAAATCAACCAAATTGTATTGCAGGTTAAAAATAAATAAATAAATACCACAACAACAATTGCACAGAGTATCCACAGCCAGGTGCCTAGGCTACAGGGATAAGACGCTAACTATAAGCTTCTTTACAGGATCAACCCGTGTTGATTATAATCTGTTAATTAACTCTTTATTTAACTATTAAAACCTTGCAAACATATAGGACTACATAAAAAAGCTGGCTCCTACCTACCCTAGCGTAGGCTACTTCTCGGGTAATATTGTTTTGCATATAATAATGGCAAGTTTATGCTGCTGCAGGTCGGACTCGGCTAGGACCCCTCCCTACACTCCTTTCGTTTTCGCATAAGGGGAGTGCTGCTACAATTGCTTGGCTCTTCACAAGAGCCACAACGTATAAGTCTTATCCCGCAGGTATAGCTTCATAGAGAGGCGATGTTTGGTATGATATTAATTCAATATGATAGCAGCGTAATAGATAGAAACCAGTCATCGATGTTCCAGGGAGTTCCAGATCTTTTCCCCACAGCAGGTAATGTCGTCGTAGTTTTTGTGCTGGGATGTTTCACTGTGTGGGGGGCCCACAATGATTCAACACCCGCACACACCTTAACAAAAACCCGTCCGACTAGGCCTACGTTATTAATCTCATGGAATAATACCTTTGAGACAGAATTATGTTTCAATAGGCGTTTGATGGACGTTTGACATTTGGTAAGTCGCATTTAGCCTTAACCCTAACCCCTAACCCTAACCCTAAACCCTAACCCTAAACCTAACCCTTACCCTAACCCAAAGACACCATTGCTGTATAAATCATCTGCAAACTATTATATTTGTTTTTGTAGGCTCTATAGCTAAAATAATATTGACTGAACTTAACATTTACGAATTTACTGTTGTAATACTATCCTAAAGTCAGAACTTATTGATTGAATTCCCCTGCAGGTTTTTGTATGGGGCTGTAGCACAGTGATCGGCTTTTCGGTAATGCCATCACTCTCGACGTTAAATTTGGAGGTAAGAAATGTTCTGTTATTAGTCAACATTCTCAAATACATTTTAAAAGTTTAATTTATTAGTTTAAACCATTTTGACATTTAATTAAAAAATGTAAAAAAGTGAAAAAAAAGTTTTTAAAGCCACCCGTTTCATTTATAACAGCACAAAAACCTGGGTTTATTATGTCTTCTTTTTGGTTCATGCATGTTATTTTGTTTTTTTCTCTCCATAAGATGATACTCCTCATGTCGCCCCCACCCTGTCTATCCTCCGCCCGATGTTGGGCGATATGGAGGGCCCGCAGGTCTGCCTGGCAACCGGATTCTACCCGGATATATCGAACAGAGTGCTCCTTAACCCGCTTAAGGATATCACCAATCAACTTTTGATATCCCCCAGGAGCAAATCATACACCTATGCTACATTTTCCAAAGGAAGTATCATCAGTAGTTGTTCAGTGGAAGGTAAATCGACATAGGGCTATTTCAAATGGGCTACTTTGAAAAATCGTTAAAAATACATTGGCCTATTACTTTGAAATCATTCTAGCCCTACCAAAAGTGGTAGGCCATGGTTCTGAAGTACTGGATGTATAATCTGTGTTAATGTGACATGTAGTCTATGTTGAAATTTAATTTATGTTCTTTAATTTATAGGTGCAGATAATGAGGCAGTTCCGACAAATGCCAACCCAACAACTGCCTACCTAACAACTAGGTCTACCCCAGTAACCGTCAACACATCATCAGGTTAGTCACCAGGAACACCAAAATGCGCTGTCCTCGACGTTGTAAAAATTGATATCTAGACATGCCATTAACAGGGTCAATTATTTTGATTGTGAAGGCCTACTCTGTTTATCCTGAACTGCCGTTCATGAAAGCCGTAGCTAACAAATCCTTTCATAAACCTTTTTTTTTCTTGACCCAAGGGTTTGCCTTCAACTGTCCTATACGAAAGTTTAAATTAAATTGAGAATTTATGCACGATTTAAAGTCGTCCATATTATAAACCCATAAAGCTCGTGTTTGTTTAATTGGGCACATTCAAATAAGAAGGCTTATCTACTTACAATAGTGTGTGTGTTTGTCTGTGTGTCTGTCCGTCTGTTCATGCACGTGTGTGTGTGTGTTTCTGTTTGGTGTTATGTTATTTTTTAATCACAAAACAATTCCTGCTTTTGGTCCAGCCCACAAATTAGAAAATCACACCGAAGTCTTCAACGCAGAACCCTCCGGTAAGTCCGCTCCTTGACCTCTCTATGAATGTGTGATAACTTCCTCTTGCTTTGCGTCGCATTATCTTCAGGCGCTGCCAAATGGCCGACATCAATCTATTTCTCTCCTTCCTTTGCGGTCCAGACAATAACAGGCTGAGCTCGTACTACCTGCTGATAAACGGCCTGCGACACATCCTGACCAAAACCCTTGTTCTCAACGTGCTGGTGGTCCTCCGAGGTCTGCTGGCCTAGAAGACCACCGCAGGGCACACATGGACACATTGGTTGGAAATATACTCCATCATGCCGTAATCATGATCAGGACCTGAATCTGATTCTTTAAAGAGGTCAGGATGTGGATTAAGGATGGATAGGCATATTGTTGTGGTGTATAGTAGGCCTAAGTAAATTGTAATTGACAATTGAGAATTTGAAGAGAAAGGATTAGGATATAGTAAAAATCACATTAAGGCTTCATTGTGGTGATGTTTATTTTTTCACTTTCGTTTTATTGTCTGTACAGTCTGTATGTATTCCTTTCTTATTTGTAAAGCGTCTTTGAGCATTTAGAAAAGCACTGTAAAAAAAAGATCAATTATTATTATTATTATTGTTAAACTCAAGCAGCCAGCACCTGTTCAATCTATCGCTGGGACCGGTTGAAGCTTGATGGTATCAGATAGATGTGGACAGCTGGGGAATGAGAAGAAGAGAAATTTGAAGCATGAGGTATAATATGTAATGAATAATAACAATTTATAGTCTACTGATTGGACAAACCCCTATCATTTAAATTAATATGGTGCACAAACAACTTTGGCCCTTGGGCCAAAAATAAAACAAAGTTGTTACACATGTATTTCTGGGGTCTTCTGGAGGCTTAAGAAGGCTGCTTGTCTGTCTTCTCTTGTTATCTTGGTGTCAGTCGTGGTGCTTGTTATTAGTGAGGAAAACCACATTTTTACTGAAACTTGAAACCATGGCAACAGAGGAAATCCTCCATGCTGATTACGATCTAATATTCTCTGACAGTTTGTTGAGTATCGGAATATCTGCCCGCAAAGCTTTAAAACGAGGCTGTCATTGACAAGCACGATGCTCATAAGTCACTTATGTATAGAGTTTTATAGGTTTTTTTTTTGTCATTATGTGTAACATCCACAACCTGGAGAAATCGATCATGTACTGCTGAATTGGACGTCTTGTTTTTTGGTTTTTCACTTGCAAAATATAAATAAAAAAAGGTTTTCACAGCCCACACCAGCCAACATAGTCCTATGTCTTTTCACGCAATTCACAGGAAAAGAGCAGCGATTTGGATTGAACCCGGGTCCTGATTTGACAGAAGGCCTATTGCCGTTTCTCTGTAATAGTGTGTTTCTGCAGGCGAAGTGGTGTCTACAGCTTAGATGAGCATTTTTTGTTATTGACGCTTGGACGTCATCGATGGAGCTATCGACACAAAACTTGTGACACTTGAGTTAGGGGAGATTTCATCTATGTGCACGATAAATAACCTGATCCTGGCTCAAGTGAACTTGTGATTCCTAGAATTGAGTTGACCTTATTATTTTATGGAAACTATAATAACTTCTACGCATTTTTGAGTCAGACACGTTCTTAGAACATGCATCACATCAAGTGTTATTTGCACCTGTGGCAATTTAGAAGATTTTTTCAAGTGTTCAAAATTTCACTGTACAGAGAAATCTATCCAGATGGACAGTATTGGTCAAAGAGGCAAACCTTTACAGCATGTAAAATAAGGCCTGTAACAAGTAGCAACAGATAGCCTACTCTTAGAATCCTATCTAATAGGATGCTACAATAATACTTCCGTTGTAATCTGGTGTGACGCTGCCCCCTGCTGGATACAGGTAGAGTTGTCTTTCTGTCAATATTTTCCTAAACAGCGATGGAAGTGAGTAAACCCAGCCCCTTTCGGGTGCAATCTTTACGGTAACTAAAAAAAGGAAAAAAAAGACCATTGGTTGGCGATTGGACCACATATTTAGAGAGTGGCATTTGTTTAAACCATTTTTTTGGTTTGGTTTGTAGAAGTTTGGATTGAACCCGGGTTCAACAAGTGTTTTTACAAAGCAGTTTTTAATTATGAGATGTAAAAGTATTTCCCAATACGCGTGTGTTACTATATCGGTAGATATGAATAAATGTAACGCTGATATTCCCATCACTGGATTTCAGAGCTTCGAACGGTTCTAACCGAGGCCTGGGAGCGCATTGTATGATTGTTTGACAAGGTTATACTATTGAAAAAGTATAAAGATAAAGAGATGTTTAATGTTGCGTGCGTGCGTGCGTGTGTGTGTGTGTGTGTGTGTGTGTGTGCGTGCGTGCGTGCGTGTGTGTGCGCGTGTTTGTCTTGCTGCTTCCAGGCCCCAGGTCCCAGGTGAGCGTGTGATGATGTCACACTCACCAGGATCCAGGTCATTGGGTCATCCTGCGCGACTGTGCCTGAACTACTTTACTTGTGGTTCACTTCCCTTCCTACAGCATGGATGTTTAGTTCCAGAGACTCCACTCCACTTTTTTATTCTTGTTTTAGTACTCATGGCGTTAACACTACTTCTACGTAAGCGTAATGGAGTTACAGTGTGAAAGTAGTATACTCATAGGCGTTAAAAATGAAGTTATCCATTAATGTATTCATCCATCCCAGACTTTCTGTTTAACATAAACAGGGGGTCTGCCTGTGTCTGGTGAAGATCAGGCCCGGGTTTTAGCAAACATTTATTTCCCAGATTGAAGGAGGATAACGGCGAGGGCCAGTTACCACCTGCTGCCGTGGACAAACTCAGCCCCCCGTCTCCTCGTCCAGGCAAGTGAGTACATCTCCTCTGCATTCCTCTGGCTCAGTCGCTATGGAGGGGTCAACCTGTTGCTTCCTTCAGTGCTGTGTTCCATGGTCAAACACAGACCCATCCTCAGCAGCACAGCAGTGTTCTCGAGATAGATGTTGGCCACTTTCCTGTGTTCCCTCAGTGGTAAGGTTTCTCTAGTTTATTCAGAGTTGACATTAGGTTGTTGCTTCTGTAGTCTATGCAGAGTGGACTTTAGTTTTGGTATCATGGTTTTTAGACAGGGATTGATCACAGTGGGCCAAGAGGAGTTGATTCAATTATGTTTGGCCCTGGGATCAAATTATCTGTTGTAAAAGGTGAGTTAAAAAGTGTTTATGAGTAGCATCGCACATGGGTAAATATAGTTGGTATCGAATGCAGAAATGCAGTCCAAAAAAGGTTTTCTCTCTTAATGTACAGTAACAATTTGCTGTGATACTGTATCTGAAATAAACCCAAAGAAACACCTTTACAGTCATGTTATTCTCGTAGAGATGCTTAACATCACAATTGCAAAATATTTAGGTTTAACTACATTATCATTTTCAATGATGCATGCAAAAAATATATCATGATTAATTACAAATACCTACTGTTACTGTTATATTACTGAAAGTGTAGGTCTACCGGTTGATTAAACTAAAATATTTTCTGCCATTGTTAGTAAAAGGCCTTAACCATGACAAAATTGCCTTTAATTGTTAATATAGGTCCATAAGTAATAGTCAAACCTAATTCGGAGGATAGGTTTTACTCATTATATCGTGAGATACGCGTTTTAGGAGTAGTTTCTCTTCTGGGAAGCTGTATAACTGACACCTTGCAGTTATTGATATGGTATTAACCACTGTGTGTCTGCGAACAAGATCTATTTCGGCCAAGGGACTAAGCTGACTGTTTCTAGCAGTAAGTTAAAGTTCATGGGTTTAAACAGTATATTTTATAATATTAGATTGACCAAGGAATAATATGAAGATTGTATCACATGAATCAATATAACAAGTTTGACATAAATGGTAAGGTTAATGTACTGAAATCACCATCAGAACAAACTAGAGTATTTTGCACGGAAAAATACTAAAAGAATCTAAAAAAGAAAGCAAACACTAATGTTTCATCCATAAACACCATTGTAATTTACTAAATACTAGCATTTAGAGGTGTGTTAAAGCATTTTGAAGTGGTTTAAAGTGTTCGTAGCGGTTCTGTCCTTTGTCCTATAGTTTGTGTCATGAGTGTTCACACTGTGTGAATCAAGGAGCAACACAGAAGATATTATTCGGTGCTGGATCAAAACTGTTAGTACAATCAAGTAAGAAATATCTTAATTTACTTTGTTCGATTAAGTTGTAAGATCATTTTCGTTCATTGGGAAACACACGTAGATAGGAATTGATCGGAAACAGCTGTTGAGTTGAATATCATTGAATATCGAAATATCCCCAAAAAACTATAGAAATGCGTTAGCCGTCCCTTGAGATGAAATTATTCCTGTCAAATTTGTATATGTATGTATATTTAGTTTTATAAAGTCTGTTTTTAGTATTTTAAAGTGCTGTCAGTAGTTATGTCCTTAGTCATAGTTTGTGTCATGCGTGTTCACACTGTGTGAATCAAGGAGGAGGACAGAAGATGATATTCGGTGCTGGAACAAATCTCTTAGTTGAATCAAGTAAGGATTATCTCCCTTTACTTGGCTAGATTGAATAGTATGTGATTTTTTTTCAAAAAGTGTTGATTGAGTTACCTATAGGTTTGATAGATATGTCTTGTTCTAGATATAGCTCAATTTGTATTCACAATTTTCTTCAACAGAAGGTATAAGGAGAAAGCCTTTCAGCATGTATTGATCTAAAAATTTGACTGGTTTCCAGTAACCATTACATCTAAAATGTGTTATTGTGAGGCTTTTTAGTTATGATTGAACGAGCAAAACATTGTTCACAATAATTTTGACCAACCTGGTAAAATATGGAAATATACATATATAAGAAAATATAGAAACGCTAGTTTTTTTTCAAAATATATTTGGGTGTTGGTTTTAGTCAAGTGTCCCCGCATATTGTGTATTCTGGAGCTCAAAATATTGTGTTTGGAAGTGGAATATCCTTGACCGTAAAACTACGCAAGATTAAACATTTGGACATTTGAAATGAACACACACAACATTTTCATGACAATAAGTTTAAACTAAGTTTGTAGTTCTATAAAGTGGGTTTTAAGAAGAGGCAGTGGTCCTGTTCTTAATTGTAGTTTTTGTCATGCATTGCCACACTGTGTGAATCAAGGACAGAAGATACTATTCGGTGCTGGAACAAATCTCTTAGTGAAATCAAGTAAGAATTATTTCCCTTTACTTTACTAGACTGATTTGTGCTTGATAATTTTTCCAACATTTTTGGCAAAATGTGTTTTTTTGTAGCATAGAGGTTTGATAGCTCTTTCTGGATCTTGATATCGATCAATATGTATTCAAAATGTTCAACAACATGGACACAGAGAAGGTAGCTAATAAACTGTTGTCAAAATCACACCAAGGGTGACACAAAATGTATGTGAACTGAGGCCTCGTTGTGAAACGCACATAATTGATTGGAAACAGCTCATGAGTTTAAGTCATGGGGCTTATTGTTGTGTGAAGTCTGGCGCTATCAAACTCATCTTTGGAGCTGGTGTAAAACTTTCCATTGCTTCTAGTAAGTTTCCTGTTGTTGCTTTTCTTAAGTATATTTTTTCTTTCGCATAGCCCCAGATGTATACAAAGTATATGTAAGATAACACATTTTGACATTTTGAACAAGCAAAAACATTTCATTTTCATTACAAAGTCAATTATTTGCTTATAATTCATTTTTTTAAAGCGTTAGTTGTCCCTCGAGAGGAGGTTATTCCAATCACATTTTTATAAAGTGTGTTTGTAGTAATTTAAATTGCAGGCAGCGGTTAGTTATTAGTTGTAGTTTGTGGCATGCATGTTCACACTGTGTGAATCAAGGAGGACAGAAGATATTATTCGGTATTGGAATAAATCTCCTAGTCAAATCAAGTAAGAATTATTTCCATTTACTTAGCTTGATTGATTTGTATTTGATAATTCTTCCATAATTGTTGTACATTTTTTGTTTCAGTAGCCTATAGAGGTTTGATAGCTCTTTCTTTCTCTTTCTCTTCATATACGTGGATAAATATGTATTCAACATTTTCAGCGAAATTGACCTAGAGAAGTTAGCTATTATAAGTTTGGAAAAAATCTAAAGGGGCACAACATGTATGTGAACTGGGCTACATTGGGAAACAAGTAGGAATTGATAGGAAACAGCTAATGAGTTTAGGTGATGGGGTTTGTTGTTGTGTGAAGTCTGGCACTGACAAACTCATCTTTGGAGCTGGTGTAAAACTTTCCATTGCTTCTAGTAAGTTTCCTGTTGCTTTTCTAAAGTATATTTTCTCTTTCATAGCCCCAGATGTATACATTTTCCCCTGGGTGGATTGAGCTTTTTTCTTCAGACAAAGTGAATGTGTCAGTGAAAAAGTTATAGATCCAACGTGATGCCTGGCAATGTGACATTAGTACTCATGTGCAGGTTTAAGCAAAGCAAATATAAATATGATTCTCATTAAAATGTTATTACAAGTAACAATATTTTAAACCCAAGCCCATGCCAGCCAGTGTTACTCTGGGTTTTGTGTATCCAGGTTTAGCACTGTGTGAATACCGGGCAAGGCAGACTTATTTTCGGGAGTGGTACAAGGCTAACCGTAGTCTCTGGTAAGTCCTCACTTCGACTTATGATAAAATACCTTTCCATATCTTATCTTTCCAGAAGTTATCGTTTGGAGGCTTATCAGCGCGTATGGATCATTAAATTAACTGGCGCCCGGCAAATTGGAACCATTAGATTGTATGTATTGTTATGATTTATAACTATTTATGAATTTGAAACACAAGAACAAGAATGGTCACCAATGATTTTGCCAGTTCTATTTGAAAAGAAATATTATGGAATTAGTTTTGGTAGTGTCCTTTCATTGTGTGCATTCTGGAGCACAAAGGAATGTGTTTGGAAGTGGAACCACCTTGACCGTAGAACTGCGTAAGATAACACATTATGACATTTGAAACAAACAAAAACATTTCATTGCCATTAAAAAGCCTTGTGAATTATTTGCTTATAATTACATTTTTTTAAAGAGTTAGTTGTCCCTTGAGATGGGGTTCTTCCAATCACATTTTTATAAAGTGTGTTTGTAGTTTTACAAAGTGTGTTTGTAGTCATTTAAATTGCAGGCAGAGGTTAGTCCTTAGTTGTAGTTTGTGGCATGCATGTTCACACTGTGTGAATCAAGGAGAACAGAAGATATTATTCGGTGCTGGAACAAATCTCTTGGTCAAATCAAGTAAGAATTATTTCCATTTACTTGGTTTGATTGATTTGAATTTTATATATTTTCCAAAATTGTTTGAGTAGCCTATAGAGGTTTGATAGCTCTGTCCTGATCATGATATAGATAAATATGTATTCAACATTTTCAATGACATGGAGATAGAGAAGTTAACTATTATACTGTTGAAAATATATGAAGGGGACACAAAATGTATGTGATCTGAGCTTCATTTGGAAACACGTAGGAATAGATAGGAAACGGCTAATGAGTTTAAGTCATGGGGCTTATTGTTGTGTGAAGTCTAGCACAAACAAAATCATCTTTGGAGCTGGTGTAAAGCTTTCCATCGATTCTAGTAAGTCTCACTTTGCTTTTCTAAAGTATGATTTCACTATCGAATTGCCCCAGTTTTCATACAGAAAATGTACGAGCGTATTGACCTTATTCTTTGGAAAAAGTGAAGGTGGCAGTGAAAAGTTAATAATTTGGAGCCAAAGTCATGGCTGTCAGAAGTAAAGTTACATAGTGCGTCTAAGCGAAACAAATGTATATATCTGTATTTTCTACTACAATTAAAACTGTTTTAACTCAAGCCAATGCCAGCCAGAGGCGCTCTGGGTTTGTGTATGCTTGTTTGACACTGTGTGAATACCGGACTAGAGAAAATTATCTTCGGGTTGGGTACAAGGCTAACCGTAGTCTCCGGTAAGTCCGGGCCGAGTATTGTAACCAGTCAAATTTGTCAAGTGTTTTTAGTTTTACAAAGAACATTTGTGTGTTTGTAGTTCTATAAAACTGTTTGTAGTTTTTTTTAATGTGTTTGGAGTATTCAATAGTGATGTGTTTTTAAGTGTGTTTGTAGTGTTTTAAGGTGCAGGCAGCGGTTCCTTACTTTTTAGTAGTTTGTGTCATGGGTGTTAACCCTGTGTGAATCAAAGAACAACACAGAAGATGTTATTCGGTGCTGGGACAAATCTCTTTGTGAAATCAAGTAAGAATTATCTCCATTCACTTGGCTAGATTGATTTGTATGGGAATCATTTTTCTAAATTATTCGACATTTTTTATTTGAGTTCCTATATGTTTGTATCTATCTTGTTCTGGATATAGCTCAATTTTTATTTACAACTTTCTACAACTGAAGGTTTCACGAGGAAGCCTATCAGCATGTATTGATCTGAAATTAGACTGGAGTCTAGTAACCATTACATTTAAAATGTGTTACGAGTTAGGCTACCTATAGGTTTGATATATCTATCTTGTTCTTGATATAGCTAAATTTTTATTTACAACTTTCTACAACAGAAGGTTTCACGAGGAAGCCTATAGCGTGTATTGATCTGAAAATTAGACTGGTCTCTAGTAACCAGTACGATTTTTTCAATTATGTTTTTCAAATACAAGGATTAGCAAAGCATTGCAACCTGCTATGATTTTAACTAATCTGTTTAAATCTAGAAATCTATAAAAAAAAAAGTATAGAAATGCGAGTTCTTTAGGGGTTCGTTTTTCTCAGTTGTCCTCTCATTGTGTGCATTCTGGAACTGAGATTGTGTTTGGAAGTGGAACATCCTTGACCGTAGAATCACGTGAGATAAAACATTCTGGCATTTGAAACAAACACATTGCATTTGATCACATAGCGTTGCAATATATTTGCTGTTCCTTTTTTCTTTTTTTGCTCTCCCTTGAGATTAAGCTGTTCCTATCAAATCTGTATCAACAAGTTCAGTATAAGGATTACTAGCTGAAAAAAACTGTAAGGTAATATTTACCTTTTATAATCACTTACAAAGGAGCTCTTGTTTTAATTATTCATCTGTTAGTGTCTCTGCTTGAGCAGTAGGTAGCTGGTTGCTTTTTGCTATGGCAAGTATCGTTGTGTGAATACTGGAGGGGGATATAAACTCATCTTTGGAGAAGGCACCCATCTATTTGTTAATTCTAGTAAGTAACGATTAATGTACTATGTCCATCTAATCTAATGTCATCTCATCTCATCTAATACAATTTATCTCATCTTTATCAACAAAAAAACAGTAGTACATTTCTCATGAATCTTTTTCAGGACAGTTAATAGTTCATAGCATCAAAATTGACTATGATTTAAATACTCCAATTAATCCATTTAAGATATTGCTGAACTGCTTCTGCCAAATATTGTATATTGTGTCAGAAGAAATCCGAGATCAGATAACATTTTCTACGCAGTCCACCCTGAGTAATTGTCATGGTACTAAACACTGTGTGACATATGGGAATGTGTTCATATTTGGAAAAGGAACCACGCTAATAATTGAATCAAGTAAGTTTTAATTTTTCGATGCAAATTGTAACTGATTCAAAATTAGCTTTTTGTTAACAATAACATAAGCATTCTATGGAATGGAATGTTTAAAAGTGAATAAAATCACACAAAAAGTATATAAATTGGTTAGTAGTTTACTAACCATTAGTTTACAGAATACATTCATTGACTAAAATACTACTATGGGATAGTTATTGCTGAGGACTGAATCAGTGTGTGACTAATACGGCTGGAGGGTTGAAACTTTTCTTTGGCCAAGGTATCAATGTAGTGGTTTTAACTGGTAAGTATTTTCTACCTGATAATGTTAAACTAGAAAGTTGATGTGATGATCTGGAATACGAAAAAAAAGTGTTGCAATATAATGTGATTATATTGAATACTGGAAGTACTTTAAGATCATTACTATACTGCTGTCCAATACATTGAGTAATGTAGTTAAAGTGAGTATATAGGCCTAAATGTAATATCTAATATCTTAAAAAATATGCCATCCATAACTGGAAAAGCTAAAACTAGGAAAAAAAGGCAGTTTCAACAAAACAATAATTAAATTTTTTGAGTGATAGAATTAAGGATAAAGTAAAGAAAATACTACAATATTAAAATCCTGTACTGGGTTATTATTTAAAAATATTTTATGGCATATGTAAGTGGAAGGTTTTTGTTAGGCAGGGTCTAGATGTGTGAGTACAGATGGCAGAAAAATCTTCTTTGGTGCTGGAATAAGCCTGACAGTTAACCAACGTAAGTTATTATTGTAATTTCCCTTAAATAATATATATTTATTTAATTTACATGACATTCCTTCTGAGTAAACGTGACTTTCAGGTGAGGTATGTTTAGTTTTTAGACGGAAACCTTTCAAATCTTAGGGTAGCATTGCTGATATGTAATCTGCATGGCATTAAATCATTAGGTAATGTTATCTACCATGATTAATACCTTATATAGATCCAACAAAAGCCCAAAAGTGGGATGATTTATTTATATATTTATTCGCTTATTTTAAGGGTAGTAAAGTAGAAACATTGACTGTTGCACAAGCAGTGTCTGATGTTTTGTACAAGTGTATAGCCAAAGCTATGTACAAGGCTATATGCCAAGGCTCATTTCCAACACCAGTCCCTTGATAGTTCAAACAATCATTAAAGTAACATGTTAGTTTAAAATCAGTGTGTAATGAAATAAGAGATGACCAGCTTCCATCTAAGACAGCACAAATAAACAACATAAAAACAAAATAACAAACAAAAACAAATAAAACATAAAGCAGTCGCAATACATTTATAGCATCAATTCAATTTACATACACAACTTATTACTAGTTGATGTTGATAGGGATGATGCTGATTTTGGGATGAGTCTGTATTAACTGAAATAAGCAATGTTTTAAGTGGACAGAAATTAATTTAAACTCAAACTTGAAATGAATCCATAGTGTTTTAAGTTGGGTGGGAACCACTGTGTGACTACTGGGTCAGGCTGGAAGATTTACTTCGCATCAGGGACCAAACTAGTTGTTGAGACCAGTGAGTACCTGAGAAACAATTTCAGTACCTGCATGATGAAATGCTTGTAGATATTTTCGTACAGCCATAAAACAGTTTTACTAAAAATATATTTTTTGCAGTCTTACTTTGTTTAGTAAGGATTTTGTAGCTGCAGTTGAGAAAGTATTTGATACTCGTCAATTAATTAAATGCTAAATTTAAGATACTGAGTAAATGTCATGTATTGAACCACTGTGGGACTGATAGTGGCTCAAGGAAGCTCCTCTTTGGGAATGGTATAATACTCACCATCACATTAGGTAAGTTTTTGGATTCAACACAGATTACCCTTCCAATGATTGAATCAAATGTAATGGGGTTTTAACGTGTAAGGGGCATTTTGTTAGCATAAAAACAGTACCTCATATTTAAACAGGCCGGTCATTCTGGTAAAGTTAGCCAATATTAGATTAGGATTCTGAATTGTGACTACAACACATTTTTAAATCATTATTTGGAAAAAACAATATTTGTTGGTTCATTTTTGCACTGCCAATCCAACAATACAAGTAACCTGAAAGATTCATCTTAATGTCTCAAAATGTATGTGAGGCATTATTACTGTTAATTACTATTTTGATAATTAAAATAATCCATAAAATAAGCACATTTTCCATAATATTTTCATGAATATATATGGATGTGTAATTGCAAAAAAGTCACTGCAATACAACTTTTACTTAAATTAGGATATTTCAAATCTTAAAATGGTTCCTTAAATGGCAATGGATTCTTCGGTTACTAGTTGATGAAGTGTATATTACTTTGCCTTGATGAAGATAGGGTCAGCTTATTCTTGTTCAGAGAATATTCACTGTGTGTCTACTTCAGGAGGTAACTGGAAAGTTATCTTTGGAAAAGGCACCAAACTAGTTGTTGAGACCAGTAAGTACCAAGTAAACAGATAAGAAATGTTAAACACAAACTAGCACTTGGATGTAAGCTAATACAGCAGGTAATAGCACTTCAAATTATAAGCGGATATTTGCAGATATTTGATATTTTGACATTTCATAAAGGGTTAAGAAGATCAAATGTATTTTGGTATTTAAAAATTGCATTTAAATATTGCAAAATATACACATTAAGATGGATATAATACAAATCTTATATTTTTTTTTATAAAAAGCATATGTAGATGCATTACTGTTAGCAGATTATATGATCATCAAGGCGACATGGTATGTTCAACATAGCAGTTATTGTTCAGAGAAAATATGTTGCGTGACTGGGCTGGGGTAGGCAAGTTTGTTCTGGGAGAAGGAATCAAATTGGTTGTTGAGTCCAGTAAGTACAATTCTTTCAGATATTAGCTTAAATGATAAGTGTAGGCATACTCAGGTTGAATATGAATGTCGAACTCTTCTCATTACAAAGTTAAAGTATGTGTCATTCGTGGTTTTGGTAGTGGTGTAGTAGTAGTACTAGTAGTATAAGTAGTAGTGGTAGTAGGAGTAGTAGTAGTAGAAGAACTGATCAGTAATATGCAAGTGAAAATATAAGAACTGATTTCTGTAAATGATCCATCCTATATTGCGGACTATACTAAGACCTAAACACATTGTCCCCCATGAAGTCTGTCTCAGGTATTTGTAACATGCTATATTAGTGTGTGACTGGCTCAAATAACAAACTCATCTTTGGGACTGGGGCAAACCTCATTGTCCATTCACGTAAGTTTATCTTTATCTAAGTTAATCAAACAATGATAATGTATATTAACAGACAATTATTTTGTTTCCATACGGAACCTACTTGTTGATCCTTGTGCTCATTGGTCTTTTCATGGTGTTCTCACTTTTAATAATTTAATCATGTTCATTACTCTTTTGAAAATGAAGAAACATTGACATTTAATCTAAAGGGATGGTTTGTAGAATTTGATTGCCATTACATCCAAATGGATTAATAGGCCAATATATGTAATGAACCCCATAGTCCATGTGCTACATGTATTAATGTCATGCGCATATTCATGAGATTCAACCCTGGAACTTGTTTTAACACTAAATAGTTATTTTATTATTTCAGCCTATATTCTTCTGTGTTACGGTTGGTCTGTAGAAACATATTCTTTGGCAGTGGACAAATTAAAATGAAAACCAACTTTGCACTTCTATCAATTATTGATGACAATAACACTTACAGCCTTATTGGAATTCGTTGTTAATGCATCATGAGGCTTTAACCTCGTTAAATCACAATTTCTGTACTAAATTCCAAGTGCTTGTTCCAACAAGTTAGATTTTGGTCTGTAGCTTAACACTGTGTGAGTAATGCAGCAGGCAGTAGGGTCATTTTTGGAGCAGCAACTAAATTAGTAATTGAAACCAGTGAGTATCATCACATTCATATTGGTATGATCACATTCAGGATCATCACAGGATGCTAAATATTTTTAATCTTGTAGTATTTTTAAAGTTGTAAACCAATTACATTATTTTATATTTACATTTGGAAGTAGAAATTGCATATTGTAAAATAATAGTTTCTAAGACTTTGTGGAGGTCCATGCTCAAATTGATCTAGTTAGATAAAAGTAACACTAAATAGTATTATTATGTCACAAATGTTGTTCAATTATCATACAATCAACTACTATAAATACTAACTCCTACAATGATAATGCTATTTATATTAACAGTGTCCTAAATTAAACCAAAAGCTAAATGTAAATTATCCAAAAACCTGCTAGAAATATGGACATAACAATAATATAATCTTATGATAGTTCCAATACGCACATCCAAGGAGATTTCCAATTTTCTGGACCTGTTTTTTTGTAACGTGTAACTTTCTAAAACTCCCTATTTGTGTCTGGCATCCAATTCATCATTTTAAAAAGGAAATCAACCATTAACTTAATCGTTGTTTTTGGTCTGCATTGTATGGATTTACTACCCAATAGCCTTTGATATTAGCTCAAATTTGGTTGAGACCAGGAGTGGTTATTGAACCAGTTCCAAGCACAGTGTGAATGATGGAACACGCAAACAGATTTTTGGAAGAGGAACAAAACTCTTAATAGAGTCCAGTAAGAATATTTGAATTGTTAAATTGCAGTAAGTAAATAAATCTAGAAATGCATCCTTTACACCGGAAGAGATTTATATTGTATTTATTAATGAAAGTTGATTTCCAAGTACCCTGAAATGTACTTTAAATATAGAACAAATATTTGAAAATATTTTTTTTTGTTACAAAATGTCAGGGTGTCAGGCTTCAAAATGACAGTAAGGCTTATTTTGAAAAGTTGCCTTAGAATTAGATTTAACTGCATTTTGACATGTTTGGCTGTTTGCCGTTGAACAAGTGAGTTTTGGAAAATCTAAATTTAATTTTTTACATTAAGGTAGATGACAGGGAGTAATGGTACACACGGATGTCAGAAATGTCCCAATTATGAATGACTAAAATATTCTGTTGTTCACGGAATTCCATACATTTTAAATTCCAAGTCAGTAACATCATTAGGTATTTGTAGCAGGGATTCTTAATGTGTGACTGCCTCAGGAGTTGGGAAATTGCTCTTTGGGACTGGTACAAAACTCATGGTTTATTCAAGTAAGTTAAAACCATCCTGAAAGTATCTTTTTAATCGGACCATGGTGTTTTATCTTTGCAAATTGAATTGAAGCCAAACTATTTAGTGGTGTTGTTTGAGAAAACCGGGGAACAGGTATGCCCAAAGTCTTTAGCCAAATATATATTTTAATTGCAAAATTCAGTCTAAGCGTCTAGTAATATACGATGTCATCACTAGATGTTGGTTTACTGTTTTACTGCTACGAATACCTCAGATGGACTTTAATTTAGTTTCCTTATTGCTAATGTTGGACTGCAGAACCGTTTCATTGGCGGTAAAGTTTTACTACAAACTCTATTTACTTATTAATTTGTTACTGATCAAGTCAGAATGATCCTTGGAATCCAGAGAACTCCTCAATTAAAGTAGACAATGTATTTTCAAAGGTTTGAAATAATAATTTTTCTATACTATCTTAACTAATTACTGTATTACAAAATAGTTTCGGACAATGTCAATTTTTTCTGCAGCTAAACATACAGGACAGCACGCCACAAATAGATTTGATAGTTATGATTTTTTGATAACAGGAGCAAAGCTACTGTAGATAAATGATTCCAGACAAATATAATAATTAACCATGTATTTTCTTACTAACGTGACAAATACATGATTTGGTGTTGAGACATGGAGTTTTTGAACCAGTTTGAAGCACAGTGTGAATGACGGAGGTCAGAAGTTGATCTTTGGAAGAGGAACAAAACTCCTAATAGAGTCAAGTAAGAATTATTTAAACTTACCTTGACCTTGACTTACCTTTTTCTAAATAAAATTCACAGGAATTCCAAATATTTATCAGAATGTAGATAATTAATTGGTTTACAGTCAGAGAAAATCTTTTATGTGACTGAGTAAATAACTTTGAGGAAAATCAAGGTATAATTCAATATATTGGTCTTGATTTGTGATTATGAGAAAATAGCTGAGTTCCACTTTAAAAAAAATGAGCTTACATAGGTCACTCAAAGTTTGAGGTTTGATCATCCAATTAATTTTCTTAATGAATACAATGACCATAATCGATAAATAACTATAAGGAGAGCTGACAAAAGTTTTGTTCAGTAGTTTGAATACTCCTTGGTATTTGTAGCAGGGTTCTTTAATGTGTGACTGGCTCAGGAAAGTACAATCTTCTTTTTGGGGTTGGTACAACCATTAAAGTTGTCTCAAGTAAGTCAATTTTGTCCTTGTAAAAACTTTCAAATCGCTCCTCCGTGCGTTACAATCTGAATCTCAATATTTGGTGACGTTGATAGAGAAAACCGATCCTAACATAATCTATTATTAAAATATATGAATTGATTAATTTAAAACTATGTCTTAAGTAATGGTAATTATTTGCCACAATCACAAATTTCCTCGTCTGAAATAGAAAACGAAAATAAAACGAGAAAGAAGAAAATAAAACATAAATATACCCCAATAGGTTTCTACAGTCGTTAATTAATTAGTTTAGTCTTGTAATTTAATTAAATAAACATACATTTGAATTTATTAAAAAGAAAATAAAGGAAAAATAAATGGTTGAAGAAAAGCTTCAAAATACAGTTGTTGTACTCTTGTCTATGACCGTGAATGCCGCTGGATATATATATAAAAAAAATAAATTGTAGTGGAATCCGGTTAATGGTCGAAACTGAGAAAACCATACGGAGAACTTTGTTTCACGTTAATTAACTCATTTTTTATCAACATTGTATTAGTAGCATTGACTTAATTGTAGACATTACATTCAACAGGCAAAAATAAAACTGATTAAAACCACCATGCGTAAAGCAATGAAGATGTTTTCCTTCTTCACTAAATGTAATGTATCTTATTATGCATACTTATTACAGATATTCGGTTTTATTAAATTGATTAAAAGAAGCTGGTTAGAAAGGAAAATCGTTTTCTGTGGTTAGTAAGAAAATACTTCTGAATTAGATATACTATTATATTGTTGATAGATGCTTTGCAGCAACAAATTATATACAAACAATATGCCAAAGATTTTATTGATTCATATTTACCTATTAATCTGTACATCCATCAACAAATCACAGTTTTTGAACTGAGCTAATTTATTGTGTGAATAGCAACAACTTTAAACTTGAATTTGGATCTGGAGCCAAAGTCATTGTTGCATCAAGTAAGTTGATAAGTTGCATATTTAAAGACTATAAAGATGTATGTACTGTGCCTAAAGAAATCGACGTTTCTGTTGGTCTTACAAACAAATGGACCGCAACAATAAATATTGTGAATATTTACACTGACTATTTCAAAGATCAATTTTTTTGTAGGATGGTCTGCTGGATTTTTTAGAAGGCCGTCATTCGCAATAATGTCAGACTTGAAGGGTTACCCTGTTTGTACGCGTTTTCCAAAGACACCACCTTTCATCCAAATGTATCAAACAAATATCAACGAGTGTGATGTGTGTTGTATTTTACAGAGGGGCCAGAAGAAGAGCCGAAATACTACCGACTAGGAAGTAAAGGAACCAAAGCCTGCCTGGCGACGGATTTCTCTTCATACAATGGGACCATTGGGACGATTGGGTTTTACAAGACATCAAAAGCTTCTAGAGCGCCTGAAGAGGCGTTCTACAGCCAGGTGGCCGTCAACCCTGAGAGCGGTACCTGTGTCGAAGGTGATTAACAATATGGAATTATATTTATAATAGCACAATTATATAATTCTGATGATGATTTACAATATAACGTCTATTAAAATAATTATATAGGCCCTTAACATGCATACTTATTATATTCCAAAAAACATGATTGTATAACATAAAATGTCTACCTCTCCAATAACAGGTGACGCAACGTGTAAGAGGGGTTTTGGGCCAGGTAAGGCCAATGTTTTTTATTCTTTTATTGAACCCAAATGGGAAATTCAGGGGTGCCAGAGCAGCAAGTAAAGGATAGTAGAAGAATAAAAATATGTCAATGTTTAAAGACAATATACAATATATACAAAATAAGAGTAGATGAAGTGTAGCACTACTACCAGCTCATTTTGTCCACTTCTATGTTGTGACCAAGGTCCTTCCCAAAGTGGCGGAAAGCCAAGGTTTAAAAGTTCCTACCATGTTTTAGCTCTAGCCAAGTGCTGAGCCAGCTCGTTAAACTCCTGGTCATTAGCAAATCCAGGCCATTGACTAAAAATACTTGGGTGGACTACCCCTTTCTGAACCTGGATGGACAGCCTGTGATTCTATGCACCAATATACCAAACATGGTCCTCCTTTGCTTAATACGTTGCTCTGTGTTCTCTTTCATTATTGTGTGTGCAGACAAGGAGGTGACCTCCATGTCTTTCATCATGCTGGTTCTGAGAATCCTCTTCCTGAAGGCCGTCGCCTTCAATGTCCTCATGACCCTACGACTGTGGATCCACTAGGTGGTAGGTCTGTTTTTCTGACTGTCCGTTTCTCCCTCTGTTCATTTGCCTGTGTGTTTGTGTGTGTGTTTGTCTAACAACCTCGTTTTTACTGTTGTTTTTTAGATTCTCTGGGATTCAGAAAACCATTGACCGAATCAACTGAAGACAACTTTTTGTTCCCCCGCTCTGCGTTCCTTGGACTGTAATGTATGCTGTGTTAACCAATGCTGGAATCACAAACCAACTAGGTTGTAAATGTCTGTGTTATTTTATAAAACAAACAAGATGGGCAGTATACCGGCACATGCACAACATCATGTCACACAAACTTTCTGTAGATGTAGTGTTTTGCTTTAAGGAAAAACTAAGTTTAACTCGTAAATGTTTTTTTGTTTTTTAGTTCTGTGTGTTATTGTCATTATGTGTTGTAATGTCACATGTACATTTCAGAGTTATATAAGTCCTCACAGCTGTACCTAGCTAAGCTTTCAAATTAATTAAGTGTCATAGATTTATTACAGCATTGCATCATTTACTGAGATCTGTCTATGGCTTGTGTGTTGAATGCGAATATATAATAAAGCAGTATTTCAATTAATGTGTATTCTGTTCAATGCAAACATGAGACTATGCAGAACTACACATCCATACTTCTGAATCTTTCCCCCTGATTCATGAAAATAGCAGCACTTTCCTTCCAAATTTAATTAATTAATTTTATGTATGACATGTATCAGGTGTGTTTACATTTCTACCTTTGTGATTACCTGAATGACGATGTAATTAAAAAAAAAAGAAGGTAAAATACAAAGCAATACATCTTGCCATATTATTGTAGAAAAGGAAGAGGTTTGCGTGCAACCTCTTTAAACACATTTGTTTAGATACATTTCCAGTATCATTTTTGTAGGGTTATTCCTATTTGTAATAGGAATACATTTTTCAACTCTTAATTCTACCCAACAATACAATCTTATTTCTTAATCCTCTCTCTTTCACACTCATTCCTGAGTGCCTGAATGACCAAACAGCTACCTAACTCACTTTTACTTGCGTTAAAGCAGAAGTTTTGTCAGGCTAAAAACCAAAGCATACGTAGGCATTACATGAGCCACTAAGACGTGGACGTTACATGACCAGCAGCTCTCCAAAGTACAGTACCAAGGTTATATGATCAGGTAAAGCGTGGTTTTCCTCTGCATAACACAATTGTGCATTGTGTTGTTTCTATCAAATGTTAATTAAATCAATTGTCAGATTACTATGGTTGCGTGGGTTTGCACATTTGTCTGTGCCTCGTGTTGCATTTTTCTGCAGTGTTGTGCACTTCCTGTCTGGCTTCCTGCCATGTGCATGAAGCCAGACCCCAACCATTCACCACTGAGACGCCTTGCAATAATGTTGCGTCAAACACATTATTTTTTCAAACGAACAAACTTTAATGGAAATAAATAAATAATAAATAATCCATGCAGCCACTTAAACACAAGTAGGCAAGCTACGTGCTTTGCATCAGACAATACAATGTTTCATTAATGCATAATTACAATGCATACATATTGTATTAGGCTGTCTTTTCATCTGTGAATGTCCTGAAAGGCTGATTCAAGCCCGAAGGTGGTCTGTATATATAGCAGCAGAAAGTATGATTTTATCTTTCAGGAATCGTAAGGGAACAGGTCATCCATTGTCTTGAGACTCTTTAATGTAGTGTCTAGCATGACTTGAGCACAAAGGTACTAAGTTTGATTCTCAATGCATTCTTATGTCAGTAGGCTACTTTTCTCAATAAAGTAATCAGTTACGTTAATAAGTACATTTTATCTTCACAAAATATATGAAGTGAAACTCTAAATTAACCAAGAATTGACTTTCAGTGATTGACTCTCGGTCTAGTCTAGTGGCTAGTGTGTTTGGCTCTCAGTCGAGTGGCTACTGTGTTTGACTTTCTGCTCAAAGGTCTTGAGTTCACTCCACAATGTCTAACTGTATTCTACTTTTGAAGTGCACTTACAATTTAAGTACACGTAAATTGGGGGGTTATTGGTTTTAGTAGTCTACTTCATATATTTTGTAGAGGTATAATACTTAATAATGTAACAGATTACTTTGCAGGAGAGCAGCTGACTCAATAGGAAAAATGGTCATCTCACTCTCCCAGGAGTAGAACTAGCCAATACACCGAAGTCAATAGACTCTTCCCTTGCCTTCGATTACTGTTCACATAACGAGATCAGATGAGTCCAACGAAACACTGAACTTAACAACCGCGTGGTGAGTTGCCTTCAGTCAACGACTAGTTAGTAGTTTTTATGGTAAGGAGTTGACAGCACACAATCAGCGCAACACAAGAAAGACGACACCGCATCCCAGCTGCCATGGCAACATAATGCGAGTTCCACAAATACACACACATACACAAGCCACTTCCTGGGTGCACCTGCCTTCCACCCCCGCTCCACCACACCACATCGGCTGGGTCAGGCCAGTGTGAGTGTGTGTGTGTGTTTCCAGAGGATGTGGTTGAGGTGTCTGTTTGCGTCACAGACGGCTGTTGGCTCCCCAGCCCCCGCTGACACAGGATGTGTTTGTGTGTGTTTGTGTGTCACTGCATGTGTGAATGTATGTGTGTGTGTGTGTGTGTGTGTGTGTGTTTGTGTGTGTGTGTGTGTGTGAGTATGTGTGTGTTCCCCTACAGATTATTTTTGGGGAAAAAACTGATATTTAAAAAAGTGTGTTTAAGTCCTATTTACACAACAGTCCTATTACATTACTATTATACTATAGAGTATATGCTAAACTTGCTTACATAAATGAAAAGGTAGAATTCCCCCTCCTTATGGTACTTGATGGTACTTGATACTCACAGTGGTCGGTATTCAATCAGATCGTGTCTGGTGTCATAAACATAATTCTATACAGGTACACTGTTTATATACCACACCAGCTTTTACTGGTATACTCTAGTTCAGTGGTTCCCATTACTGTTGACTATTTATTGTTGAATTATTTGGTGTGATATTTTGTAATCATTTCTGTCTCTGGGCAATTACATATTTTGACAAATAATGTAATTGCCCTATAAATAATTGCACTATAAACACTATAATGTAGGTTGGGAACCACTGTTCCAGTATCAACACTAGGAACACTAATGTGCACTATTATGCTGGTTTGAAACCAGTGGTACAGAATTCAAACATTAGGATGCATATAACAAGTGTGTCTACCTCTGGTGTGTTTTGTATATCAGGGACATATCTGGTATGCATAACTTCTGATGAATAAACTATTCATACGTGAGGACAAAGTTTCATTTATAGTATTTAGTTAGCTTGAAAAGTCCTACAGTAATAGGTAGGGTAGGGGTAGCAGATGGTAGTTGGACAGTGAATAAAGAGACAAGTCATTAAGGAGCAGGTAGGGGTAAGACGGTGAATACGGGGACAGGTCATTAGGAGTAGGTAGGGGTTAGACAGTGAATACAGAGACAGGTCATTAGGAGTAGGTAGGGGTAAGACGGTGAATACGGGGACAGGTCATTAGGAGTAGGTAGGGGTAAGACGGTGAATACGGGGACAGGTCATTAGGAGTAGGTAGGGGTTAGACAGTGAATACAGAGACAGGTCATTAAGTAGCAGGTAGGGGTTAGACAATGAATACAGAGACAGGTCATTAAGGAGCAGGTAGGGGTTAGACAGTGAATACAGAGACAGGTCATTATGGAGCAGGCAGGGGTTAGACAGTACGGAGACAGGTCATTAAGTAGCAGGCAGGGGTTAAACAGTACAGAGACAGGTCAGTAAGGAGCATGTAGGGGTTAGACAGTACAGAGACAGGTTAGTAAGGAGCATGTAGGGGTTAGACAGAACAGAGACAGGTCATAAAGGAGCAGCTAGGGGTTGGACAGTACAGAGACAAGTCATTAAAGAGCAGGTAGGGGTTAGGCAGTATGGATAAAGGTATTTAGGAAGCAGATAAGAGTTAGATAGATAGGGGTGAGACAGATAATTTAGGAGCAGGTGCGGGTAAAACAGTACAGAGACAGATTATTAAGGATTAGACAGAGATGAGATAGGTAATTAAGGAGCAGGTAGGGGTTAGACCAGGGGTCTCAAACTCGCGGCCCGGGGGCCAATTGAGGCCCACGGGATGATTTTTTGTGGCTCCCTACTTGGCATCAAAGTTTAGTGTTAGTGCGGACCACACGTTGTTGTCAAACGCACATTTTTACTGAGTGGCTTGCCACGATTTTTTATCACTTGTGATAGGGTGACCAGGTTTCCTGGTTTTGCCGGCACAGTCCCAAATTTGAGTTGCGTGTCCTGAGTCCCGACAAAAGCCAAAGGACGCTAAAATGTCCGGGTTTCCACCAACCACTATGAAATGTCCCCTGTTGTCAGCGATAACATAGCCAATGTGATCTAAATATAGCCCGATCATTAACTTAGATTGGGTCAGTTGTGCTCTTTTTTTTGTGGAATACTTGATGTGGCCCAGCCTGACCCAGACTCTACCTCCAGCGGCCCCCGGGTAAGTTGAGTTTGAGACCCCTGGGTTAGACAGTACAGAGACAGGTCATTAAGGAGCAGGTAGGGGTTAGACAGTACGGACACAGGTCTTTAAGAAACAGTGAGGAGTAAGACATTACAGAGAAAGGTCATTAAGGACCAGGTAGGGTTGAGATAGGTCATTACGGAGCAGGTAGGGGTTGGACAGTGAATCCAATCTGTTCAAATGTTATTCTATCTTAATTAAAGGATGGCTAAACACACATCCCATTTCATGAAGTGGCTTTGAAATCTGTCACTTTAATGTTCATGGTTTGATAAAAAGTTTGATTTTCAATGAAACAATACTGACACCGTGTGGCCATTTTCTGTATAACTCCTGTGTTTTTTTGGTTACCGATAGGATTGATGTTTAATGAAAATGTAGCTGAATTTCTATGATTGATAATACATCAGGTTTATTGAAAGCATGCTGGTAAAAGCCACATGTTTTTTTATTTATATATACACTTCAAATAAAACAGCGTGGCTTGGCAGAGTGCCTTGGGAACCATTGTTTTATTAATCAGGAATAGACTCTTATATACACATGAAAGTTGCTTGGTATGCACTGGTATGGTGTTGTTGTATTTATCAGTGAAATATCTTTGGTAAACAACATAATTTTGACAAATTACACTAATAATTATTCATTACAATATATTTTTTTCTTATGAGTAGCAAAATGTGTAAAAAGCATTAAGTTTAATGTTAATAATAATAATAATAAATGAAATTTATATAGCGCTTAATATGGTACTCTAAGACGCTTTACATATTGCCCTATCAAAACTATGTAAAACAGACTAGGAATAAAAGAAAAACAGAGGTTAAACATGAAGAATAAGAAGAGGGCGGTATGACAACGCAGAGTCAAATACCTTGGGAACAAACGCAGGATTCGGCATTAATAAAACCTTTGAATTCCCCCGCAAATACTGCATACACGCCGGGCTTACCGACAGCGCATGGATGTCACTCACGCGTTTAGCCGAGGCCAACGCGAGTACAAAGCCGTCTTAAACGAGAGCATCTTAAGCTCTACCTGTTGTAAGGGCTCTAACGGTGGGCGTAACAGTGTATCAAGCACCCTAGATGAATCCCACGGAGCAGTCAAGATCCGGGACACAGGCCGAAGACGGCGTGCACCTTTCATAAACCGGCAAACGATAGGATGCTGGCCTGCAGTTTTGTCCCCAAAACCTATGTGACAGCTGATATAGCGACCAAGTTCACTTTGACAGTGGAGAAAGCCTTGCCTTTATCCAGCAGGTCCTGCAGAAACGTCAGAATAACAGGTACGGGACTCTGGAAAGCTATTTCCCCAGCTTTCGCGCACCATTCTTCGAACGCACGCCATTTCCCGTCATAAACATAATGCGTAAAGGAAGCCCTGGCGCCCTGGATAGTCGTAATGGCATTCCATGGGAGTCCAGAAGTCGTTAGGTTCATCCTCTCACGGGCCAGGCCCTCAGAGCCATGCGCTCCGGATGAGGATGGAAGATTTCCCAGTGCCCTTGCGTCAGGAGATCCCTGCGTAAAGGCAGAGGCCAAGGCTGGTTGCACAGCATCTGGACTATTTCTGCCAACCAATATCTCCCCGGCCAATGGGGGGCTGTAAGGATCAGTGCATGACCCCTCTCTCGCAGTCTGGCGAGATTAGGAATGATCAGTTCTAATTAGGGAAAAGCGTACAGGAGGACGCGCGGCCACTCGTATGCCAAAGCATCCAGCCCTATCGGGGCGCTCCGACCGGTTGGGGAATAGAACAGAGGGGACTGAGTGTTCTCCTTCGATGCAAAGTATATCTCTCCCATATCCGGTTCACTTCCACGATGTGGAGTGTCCAGTCCTTGTAGCGAGGGTCACCCCTGGACATTAAATCTGCTCCCCAGTTCCGTGCGCCCGGCACATGTGTTGCTCAGAGACAACAGGTGAGCGTTGCCCCACATGGTCAGTCTGTGTGCCAACGGGTGCATTTGGGGGAGCGTAGCCCCCCCTGACGGTTTATATACGCCACCACCATGGTGTTGTCCGTCCTGACTAGAACATGTGCCAGAGACACCGCTTGAAGTTCCAGGAAGTTTATGTGAACAAACTGCATATGTTTGTTCACAAACGGCTCCCGAGCCCGCCCGAGACACATCCGTCGAAAGGACCTTCCTGGCCAGGATAGTCCCCATGGTAACGCCCGCAGTTAAAAAGGACGCGCGTCTCCAAGGGCGCAGCGCCAAGGCTCACGCCATGGAGATCAAAACTCGGTGCTGGCCATGGCGCGTCGGGTTCAGTTTGATGCAACCCATCGCTGAATCGGCCTCACATGTAGGCGGCCAAGTGGGACTACTACCAGCGCCGACGCCGTCAGACCTAATAGCCCGAGGCACGTTCTGAACTTCAACATCGTCAGATTTATGCTTGTGAACCAGCCTCCCGGGTGCACAAAGCGTATAAGAGCGGCATGTGTCAGTATCCTGAAACTGTACTGCCTCATGTATCTGTTCAGAGCGCGTAATTCCCTCCCTCCTTTGGGACTAGAAAGTAGGCCTACCTCGAGTAAAAAACACTTTGGCCTTTCTCCAGTGGCACTATCTGAATTGCCCTTTTGTTTTTTAGGGAGGTGATTTCCTCCTGTAAAACATGAGCTTTCTCTCCATTGGCCTGCGACTGCAGTATCCCGTTAGAACGGGGAGGAGTGGACGCAAAGTGGAGCCTGTAACCGGCGGTTACAGTTCTTATAACCCAATTTGACGCACCACATGCACGCCACTGTTGAGCCCGGCCAGACAGCAGCCCCAGCTCCGCTGGTTTCGCTGTCGTGCCAGGGCGAACGTGTTGGACAGTGAATACAGAGACAGGTCATCAAGGAGCAGGTAGGCAAGGCCGCTTTAATGCACGGGCTTACCTGGGCTGAAGCCCCAGGGCATACGACGATCAGGGGGCATATACTGAGCTGCATCATTTTTAAACTGGCTCATGATAGGCCCCCTGATCGGCGTAGGCCCAAGACAATGTGATTTGTCTTGGGACCCCCCAGACACAGGTCTATAAGAAGCAGTTGGAAGTTGGATATTACAGAGAAAGGTCATTATGGACCAGGTAGGGCTGAGATGGTTCATTACGGAGCAGGTAGGGGTTAACAGTGGCAGGTTGACAGGTTGCTAGTTCAATCCCCAGCTCCTCCTAGCTGAGTGTTGATGTGTCCCTGAGCAAGACACTTAACCCTAACTGCTCCTGACGAGCTGGCTGTCACCTTGCATGGTAGACTCTGCCGTCGGTGTGTCAATGTGTGTATTAACCGATGTAAGTCGCTTTGGATAAAGGCGTCTGCTAAATGCCCTAACTGTAACTGTTACTGTAACAGTGAATACCACAAGATATCATTATATAGTTGGTAGGTATTAGTATTCTATCTTATTTTTACCCTTTTGGCAATATACAGTGATACCATTTGAATTGAAGTGGAAGGTTCTTATTCAATATTTCTACATCCAATCTTTTCTAATTGTATTCTATCTAATTTAAACGCTGGTTGAAAACACTGCCCATTATATAAAGTGGCTGTGAAATCTGTTACTTTAGTGTCCATGGAAGGTTACACAAAAATATTTTCAGTAAAACAATACTGACACCGTGTGGCCATTTTCTGTAAAACACATTTGATTTTTTGGTTTCATGATAGGATTATCGTTTTGTAAACATGATGATACATAATTGGTTTCCTGGTTATTATTTATAAAACAGCGTTGCTGTGCCTTGGGACCAAGTGTTTTAGTAATCAGGAATAGACTCCAATATACACATTAAAGGAGCGTACACTTCTGGTATGTTGTGTTCAATCAGTGACATATCTGGGGAATGTAATGTTTATTATGTGGCACACTTTCTGATGAATAAAGAGTACTACTGGGTAAACTTCTGGTTTTGACAAATAACACAAATAACTTCTAACCATACTTGAATATAGGATAGCTGAGCCGTTAAGCTGATAGATTGAAATGGTTAATTCAAGTCAGTGTTACAGTGTGTGTGTGTGTGTGTGTGTGTGTGTGTGTTCAACTTTTAATAACCAGGAAAAGTGTTGTTGACTTTATTCTTTCCCATCTAGTTAATCGACATAAGTTCACAAAATGCTAAAGAAAGGGCTCTTTGTGGTTCCACGTTCACGCAACGCAAGGTGGTTACGGACCCCTCACGTCCTTGCGGACCCTCCGCACGTGTGCCCCCCCAAAAAAATAACCTTCCGTCGAGGCGACGCAGCAACAAGGGCTGTGATTTGTCTGCTAACTAAAACCCGACGCAGAACCGTAAACGTTGACGACTGCGTCGAAGCGCTTGCGGGGTCATTGCGTTGCGGGACCATAAAAAGGAATGGGAGTCATGCTACAGTGGATCATTAACAGTGTCTCTGATCAACCATGAAGATCCACCATCCATCTGATAGAAAGGTGTGGTGGGATTACCACCTCCCTCCTCTTTGAAGAATAAAGAGATCATTGCCTTCAGGTTTATGTAAAGGCTCCTCCACACTTTATATCACTGTGTTCTCCAGAGCACAGTAGTAGAGAGCTGTGTCTGCCAGGGTTAGCTGGGTTATAGTGAGTTCAGTTGATGTTCTGGATGTCGTGGACGCATAACGACGGTCAGGAATATTCTGAGAGCTGCTATATGATCTTGCTCCTTTATAGAGTATATACTGAGGAGCCTGGTTAGAACGATGTCTGTACCAGTAAAGGAGAACACTCTCAGAACTTGTTTCATAGGAGCATCTGAGTGTTACAGATGCTCCCTCTTTCCCACTGACTTCCGGATTAGCAGGAGCGATGGAGTCCCCAGCTATCAGCCCTGGAAAAAGTCAACATAAGCGATTCGTTAGATTAACGTTGACCATAAAAAACACAACAGAATAAGATCTTAAAAACATTGAATAATAAATTATTATTACGAAGTGTCTGATAATTCAGTCATATATACAGTGTGTAACATGAGCTTTTCCTCTTACCAGATAGAACTGCAGCAATAATAATCCAGGGCCAGGTTCCCATCTCAACAGCAGGTCTACAGCAACAGAAGAAACTATCTGGTGTTCAGCTCAAGTATGAGACTTATTCTCTTCATGGTACGAACTGTTAGGATACAATGACCAAATATGTTGATGAAATAGTAAAACACCTACTTGATAATACTGACCTCTAGGGGTGGATAAGAGAACTCGCTTCATGTTCACTAGTGTAACTGTTGAAACATAGATGTTGTTTAATTGAATGAGCCATGCGGATAAACGCTACAAATATAGCACACTATACAAACCAAACCATTCAAAATAATATAGCAAGTGAACTTACTGAATTAAAAAAAAGAAAAAAAAAGGAAAACTGTAAACATGAATAATTAATCAGGAAATAAATATTGAGATGAATTCATGAGTTTTGTCAGAAATGTCATTGATCGGGTCAAAGAGGGTGATGGAAGAGTGTAATGTGCTCAGCAGATGTTTGTAGAGGGAGTTGTTTCCTTTCACTGTGGGCTGCAGAGCACAGTAGTACAGAGCAGAGTTTGTCACCGCAGAGGAGATTTGTAGCTCCACAAGTCTCTGTTGTTTTATACGTTTGATGTTCAGTCCTGGTATTGGATTAGTTATGTATCCAGAGTATTCCATGATTAGGAACTGTGGTGGTGAACCAGGATACTGGCAGTACCATAAGAGACTACTGACTACAGAGCTGTTGTAGCTGCATGAGAGCACCACAGCAGCATCCTCAACAGCACGTTGGACATCCTTCTGTGGACTGATACTGTCTTCAACACTTGGACCTGAAATTAAAAAGGGATCCCGTCACTGCAACGAGAATCAAATCTACAATACATTCATGTTTCAGACCAAGATCACTTTATTGGACGAATTAGGAGTTGCACCGTGGTAACAGAATTTATTGTTTTGTCAAAAGTCTTACCACATAAAATGCAACATATGAGTGCAAAGAGCATGATGTATCGACGCAGTGGAGAGCAGAGCAAGTAGAACAGGAGAGTGAATCTTAATCACATTTTACTCAACTGAGACCGGCTCCTCCCATCTCATCTCATCTCTCCGAGTTTTTCCAATACACAGAAGGCCTCTTTGGATTCAGAACCCGTGGAGGGCGCCACATCAATGGGTGAGTTCACTAGATAGATAGGTGAACAAATTTAGATTTTCCTTCACTTTCTTAGCGGATATGGTGCCACAATCAAAGGATATCAGCTTACTGGATAGGTGTCTTGCTATGTTAATGGTTTGGATTTAATTTATTTAAAGGAAATACAATCCCCAGCACCACTTCTACATCGTTTCCATTGTAAGTGACTCCGTCTGTTGGTGAACACATGCGATTACATTGTAACTTGGTTTCCCGGTCCCCTTTGGATTAATTACGTTGGGACACACCTGTTGAGGAAATAGTTAAACCATTTCATAATATTGATCTCGAGTAAATTACTAAAATCCCAGTAAAGAATAACATATATATCACTTATATGATAGCAGCATCAGAGTGTTACAGTTCCTCCCATTTTTCCACTGGCTTCCTGTTTATCAGGAGAGATGGAGTCCCCAGCTATCAGCCCTGGAAAGATTCCACCTAATGGACGTGATAGATAAAATGTCATATGTGTGTAACATGAGCTTTTCCCAACAGCAGGCTTAAAGCAACAGGCAAAACTATATGGCGTTCAGCTCAAGTAAGGACTTATTCTCTTCATGGTAACAGCTGTTGAAGACACAATCACCAAACATTGATGAAATAGTTAAACACCTACTTAATATTACTGACCTGCAGAACAATTTTAAGATGTTCAGAGTATGGGCAAGTAATCTAGAGAGGTTCTGATGAGTTAGGGTTAGTGAGTAATGTCTGTGTGCTGGTTTTAGGGGCAGAGGGAAGTGTGTTTTGTGCTCAGCAGGTGTTTGTACAGGGAGTCTGTGTTTCCTGTCACTGTGGCCCTCAGAGCACAGTAGTACAGAGCAGAGTCAGACAGCTGCAAACAAGTAGAAAGAGGACTGACATCATGTCAAACAACACGGGAGCCCTGATACTCAACTAACTACCTCTGTATCTCTGTTGTAACATACTGTTTCTTCACTAGACTCCTGGTGAATTTACCTCTTCAGACGTCCCTCCCCTAAACAACAGTAGAAGACATTGACAAACCACTCATGAACCATTAAGAACCACAATCCATCTGATAGAAAGGTGTGGTGGGATTACCACTTCCCTCCTCTTTGAAGAATAGAGAGATCATTGCCTTCAGGTTTATGTAAAGGCTCCTCCACACTTTATATCACTGTGTCTCTGAAGAACACAGTAGTAGAGAGCTGTGTCTGCCAGGGTTATTCGTGTTATGGTGAGTTCAGTTGATGTTCTGGATGTTGTGGACTGATAACGACTGTCAGGAATATGTTCACTACTCCCTGATCTTGCTTCTTTCCAGAGTATAAACTGAGGAGCCTGGTTGAAATGATGTCTGTACCAGTAAAGGTAAACACTGGTATCGCGTGTTGAATAAGTGCATCTGAGTGTTACAGATCCCCCCTCTTTTCCACTAACTTTCGGTCCATCAGGAGAGATGGAGTCCCCAGCTATCAGTCCTGGAAAAAGTTCACATAATGGATGTGTTCGATTAACATGGACCATAAAAAACACAACAGAATAAGATGTTAAAAACATTTAATAATTTATTATTATAATAAAATGTCTGATAATTCAGTCATATATACCGTTTGGAAAATGAACTTTTCCTCTTACCAGATAGAAGTGCAGCACTAATAATCCACAGCCAGGTTTCCATCTCATCTGGTGTTCAGCTCAAGTATGAGACTTATTCTCTTCATGGTACCAGCCTTTAAAGACACAAGGACCAACATGTTGAAGAAATATTAAAACACCTATTGATAATACTGACCTCTAGGGGTGGATGTGAGACCTCACATCCAAGGCATAAATTCGACGCAAATAAAATTCAACTATTTTAACATGAATACTTTAATCAACAAAATGTAAATGCAAAAACTGCATACAAATTTTGAGACATCGGGATTATGGTGAAAATGGATAATTAATTATGAGTTCCCCGTTGTGATGAGTTATCATGTTTAGTCAGTCATGTCTGTGTGCTGGTTTCAGGGGGAGAGGGAAGTGTGTTTTGTGCTCAGCAGGTTTTTGTACAGGTGTAACTGATGTGTACCCGCCCCGCCAAGAACCCACACACAGGCTGGATAGGATGATGTGATCCTTTATAGCTGAGCTGTAATGAGTGGTAGACACACATATACACAATTTGTAGTTTAGCACCTCCACTGGTTTAGTCCTAGCAGAGAACTACAAGACTACTAAAGTACATTACATCTTTTTACAATTACATGACATACATGACAAATACATTTTAAGATGTGACTTAAAATGGTTTTTAACAGAATACTTTTTAACATGTGATCGTATAGTGGTTTTAACTGGGTTTTAACGTTACTGCTTTTACAATGAATTCAATCCAATATATTCTGAATGAGTTTTTTAACAAACATCATTCTTTTTTATATATTTATGAAATCATCAATAGAAAAATACTAAATGCAAGACGCAACATCAAATAAATGATTAAACTGTAACAGCACCCACTAGTGGTGACCATCAAATCACAAAGGCCACGTTGTCCCTTTTTCAAACATGGCGGACAACATGCTGGCCGACAAAACCCGAAACGCAAACGTCCTGACACTTTAAACACACAATTACAACACAATTATTACCTGTAATGAGTGGTAGACACACATATACACAATTTGTAGTTTAGCACCTCCACTGGTTTAGTCTACGGGGGAAATAACATTGACCTCAGTGCGAAACAATATCACTACCAACGTGAGCAACAATCAATGTAAAACGAAAATGATAACATGAATAAATCTCACGTTAGCTTCGATAATAATAATACATAAAACTTTTCACTTTTCATAACACTTTTCAAAGCAACATCGGAACGTGACTTACCCTAGCAGAGAACTACAAGACTACTAAGAGCACTCGGGTTGCGGTCATATATGTAGACTTCCAGGTACCAGCAGATGGCGCAATTGAACCCCTCATTACAAGGCAATATACAGGCGATATACATATTTTTGCAGGGATTTCAATAAAATAATCAGAGTATTTCTTATACCCGTTACATACACCCCCCTGAAATTCTGCTAAATATGGGAGTGCAATCCTAAAAAAAAAAAAAAGTGCATTACAAGGAACAAAGCTAGAGTGCATGTCAGTTCTAAAACTCTCCCAAAAAGGAGTGTGGAAAGAAAAGAGGCGATCAAACTCCTAACTAAACACAGACTCAGAGATGCCTGCTACACCTCTGAAATGCAAAACATTGTCCCTGTAGCCTCAAGTACTACCTAGACTCATCTCTGGTCAAATACTAGCTTAACCCTGATACTCAAACCGAAAGTGCATCTCTAAAGAACTGAAACAATGTACTAACTGATACTGTGGACACAGAATCCTCATCTACTACTTGCTCATTCATCTGACAAATAAGGCGTTGGGGAAGCTTCATGGAACTACGATCCCTGAGATCATAACGGCCAGGCTGTGTGCAAACCACCTGAGCTAGAGGGCCTGGAATGTCATTGTCTGGACAGTCAGTGTCAAGAATGGCTGCCTCAGGGGCGTTAGTGTCCGGGGAGTCAATGTCTGGAGGGTTACTGTCAGGAGGAGCAATGTCTGTGGGGATATTGTCAGGAGGGGACATGTCAGCAGCGTCAGTGTCCAAAGGGGTCTCATCTGGACAAACATCTTCGGGAGGGGTCACGTCTGTGTCAGGGACTATGCCTTCAGAGCACTGTGGTGGGCCTTCCGCACCATCGACAGCAGCATGGTCAACATCTTCTGCAGGTATTTGTTGACTGTCCTGACTGGAAGCGGCGACTGAGAGAGAGTCAGACTGGGCAACATCAGACCTCCGGTCAAGTGAGCCATCCTCCTCTTCTGAATGGACTTCCTCTTCACTTGTCTGCATCAGCCAGCTCACTGTACGAACATCACTGTCCTCCATCACGTCAGGCACATCAGGACATTCATCACTACTGTGCGCAGCTACGTCACATTCTGAGTGTTCTGACCCACTGTCCACACCTCTCTCGCAGGGCAGAAAGCTGACACAGAGTAGTAGATTCCGGTGAACGACTCTCTCTCTGCCTGTCAGGCAATCCTTGACTCTGCAGACATTGAGTTCAGGTCTGACTGAGATGACTTCATATGGGGTCGACTCCCACTTGTCTGCAACCTTGCGTTTTCCTGGCACACCTCTGTTGGCGAACAACACTCTGTCTCCAACGACGAGAGGTGAGCCCTTGACCTTGCGGTTGTACAGCTTGGCGTGGCGAGTCTGTTCCTTGAGACTGTTCCTCTGCACAATCTGAGCAGCTTCATGCAGATCCTTCCTCAGGCGGGACACGAAGTCCGAGTGGCTGACAACAGTGTCACTGGTGAGAGCATGCTGAAACATGACGTCGACAGGGAGACGAGGGATTCTCCCAAACACTAGGTAGAAGGGTGCAAACCCTGTCGTCTCATGCTCTGTGCAGTTGTAGCAGAAGGTGAGTTGCTGCAGCATCTGTGGCCACTTTGCTTTGGACTGAAGAGGAAGAGACCTAATCATATTTCCCAGGGTCCTGTTAAATCGCTCTGTGACACCATTTCCCATGGGGTGATACGGAGTCGTATGGGATTTCTGCACCCCAGCCATCTCTAGAAGCTCCCTGATCAGCTTGCTCTCAAAATTGGCTCCCTGGTCCGAATGGATACGCCGAGGAAAGCCATAAATTAGAAAGAAGTCATTCCAGAGACGACGAGCAACCTGCTTGGCAGTCTGATTCTTGCACAAGAAGGCGTGTGCCATCTTGGAGAAATGATCAGTCACAACTAGAACATCCACAGACTTGTTCCCTTGCTCAGCAGTCCAAAAGTCTATGCAGACCAACTCCATAGGCTCAGAGGTGACAATGTTCTTGAGTGGCGCACGGCTGTGTGGCTCAGGTGTCTTCCCTACTATGCAGCGCTGGCAGGACTGAACATAGTTCACAACATCACGTTCCATGCCACTCCAGAAGAATCGTTACCTCACCAGAGACAAGGTACGATGCTGGCCTTGGTGACCTGCTGAGTCATGGAGACCTTGGAGGACTTTCCGTTTCAATGAGTCAGGTACTATGAACTGGAAGATCTTCTTGTTCACCTGGGGATCTTTCCTTATCTTGTACAGCATGCCATTCTGTATGGTTAGTCTACTCCAATGCTTCAGCAGCTTGATCACGCTACGTGACTCAACAGCTCTCTCACGTTTGGTAGGTCTCTTGTGTCTCTGTACAAAGTACATGACCCTGCTTATCGTGCTGTCTTGCTCTTGTTGACCAACGAGCTGGCTCTGAGGGAGTGCAGCAGACTGGTCTTCCTTCTGCAGAAGACTGAAGGCAGCATCTGTCCCAATCACGTGACTCACACCGCCAGTGGACTGAGCATTAAGGATGGCAGCAACTTCCTCTGATGCGACTGAGCCTCTGGTGTTGGGTGTAACTGCCCCCCGCACTGGCTCGTCCGATGCTTCACCACCGTCGTCCACAACAGCCTGACAGTTGTTGGACACTCTGAACACCTCTTGTACGGTTCTGTCAGTCACACCGTTGACCAGGTCCAACAGTGAGGCATAAGGCTCGGTGACAAGGCGATGACCCACGCACGACTGGACAAACGGCTCACGGCTCAAGGCGTCGGCTACGATGTTCTTTGGGCCGGGAATGTACTTCAAGTCAAAGTCGTAAGCAGCGAGCTTCGCCACCCACCGCTGCTCACACGCGTCAAGTTTGGGTTTGGTTAGAATATATGTCAAGGGGTTATTGTCAGTCCATGTGGTGAAGTGCCTGCCTTTCAACCAGTGGCTGAATTTGTCACATACCGCCCATTTCAAGGCAAGAAATTCAAGGCGGTGTGCAGGGTAGTTCAGCTGGGAACGAGAAAGCGTTCTACTCGCAAAGGCAACAGGTCTGGCTACTTTTCCACCAGGTGGCAGTTGGGACAGGACAGCTCCAATCCCATCAAAGGATGCGTCGACAGCCAGAATGAACGGGGCATTGAAATCCGGGTGGGCTAGGGTGACACTTGTCATGAGGTCGTGTTTCAGTGTCTCGAACGCATTCTGGCATGCGTCGGACCAGTCAGCAGGAGTCAGTTTCACAGGACCTCCTTTCTTCACAGGTTTGCGACCTCTCTTGTGCTTGCGCTGAGCACCAGGTTCAACTGTGAGTCTGAACAGCGGCTTAGCCTTCGCAGAACATGCCTCGATGAAACTCTGATAGTACATCACCATGCCTAGAAACGATCTGATTTTACTAGGGCAAGGCGTTTTCCCATCGGACTCCATGAGTCCTGTGACTTGTAGATCATTTATGGCTCTCACTTTTTCAGGGTTTGTTTGAACCCCATCTTCACTGATGACGTGCCCAAGAAACTTCACAGTCCTTCTGAGGAAGAAGCATTTCTTGGGTGCGAGTTTAAGGTTGTGCTCCTTGAGGCGAGCAAACACCATCTCTAGGCGTCTGAGTGCAACTTCCTCTGTAGGCGCAAATACCATCAGGTCGTCGAGGTAACACAACAGGCTTGTGAAATTCTCGTCACCGAATATGGACATCATCATCCTCATGAAGGTAGCCGGACTGTTGCAAAGTCCTTGAGGGAGACGGTTATATTCATGAAGTCCAAAGGGCGATGAGAATGCTGTATACTTCCTATCATCAGGGTGCAAGGGGACGTTATAGAAGCCTGATGTCAGGTCCATCGTAGAGAATAGAGCATTTCCACCAAGTGCGGCTAGAGCATCTGCTTGATGCGGCAGTGGATAGGCATCCTTCACAGTTCTTGCGTTGAGCCATCTGAAGTCAGTGCATACTCTGAGGTCTCCATTCCGCTTCCATACGAGAACAAGTGCAGATGCATATTCACTGCTCGACTTCTGAATAATGCCTTTTTCTTCCATCTCATTCAGAGTCGTTCTCAGTTTCTCATACTGGCTTGGTGGTATGCGTCGGTAAGGTAGTCGGAACGGCTTGTCGTCAACGAGGTGGATGCGATGCACAAACTCTTTAGCCTCTCCGCAGTCCATCTTGTGTCTGGAGAAGATTGACTCATACTGTTCAATGATGTGAACAAGTTTGTCTTTCCACTGTAGTGACACTTCGCATGACTTCAGATCAACGTCTTGCAGTCCCAGAGCCTCCATGGCATGCACCATGTCCTCTTCTGACCTCAAATGCACATCTTCGCTCTGCACACACTGCATGTTGCACTTGACCTCCTCTGCTTTAGGCAGGTCCTCTACTGCTATACAGGGGGACACATCTGCGATCTTGGCGTTCCTTCTCAGCACCACAGTTCTGTCTGTAGGATTAATAACTTTAACAGGCACCCATCGATCTCCCCAAAGTGGAGTAATAACTCTTCCAACAAGGATTTGTTTGGGTCTGGCTTTAGACTGGGTCGGTTCAACGACCACAGTACTACCTACTGACATCACAGCCGACTCAGGTAACTTGCCCCAGACAAGGTGCTCGCTCTGTGGTTTCAGTGTCACACAACTCTTGACTTTCACTGTTCCCACCTTATCTGGAATGCATTCACCTCTCCATCTCTCTGTATTGGAAAGCAGCGACAGGAATTGGCAGTGGTCATCAGTCTGACCATTTTCGGGTGAGGAAACTAGCCTCCAGTAGCCGTCAGTGTTCTTCAGTTGAGTTAGAATATGCTTGATAGCATTGCTGCCAAGGATCATTTGTTCTGTCTGGCCAGGAACGACCATTACTGGAACGATCATCCTGCATCCGTAAACGGTGACATCAAGGTCATACATGTCTTTGGGGGAAACGCGGTGACCTCCGCAACCTACAATGACATAATCATCAGCTGTGTCTCTTTTCATGTCAGGGTATTGCTGCAGCAAGGACTCAACAGCAGATTCACTTATTGTACAGGCCATCGACCCGCTGTCCAACAGCGCTTTGAAAGTGGGGCCATTCTTCACAAGTACAGGTGTGTAGAACAAGCTGTCAGTCTCTGCTATCCTCTGGGATCCCTGAAAGATCAGTTTCTTGGATGAGATTACTGTACTGCCAATATAACTGCTATGTGACTCATAGAGGGATTTAATATCCAGCATGTCGGGTTCCTCATAACTGGTGGGAGGTTCAATTAGCCGGTCTGCACAGTCCTCCCTGGTGTGCAGACTGGTCAGTTTTCCTGAGGCTGTGGAGTGGTCCTCCTTGCTGGGCAGTAACGGCGCGAATGGCCTGGAGCATAACACTTGAAGCAGAGCCTCTTCTCCCGGCAATGAGAGAAAGCACTGTGACCATCATCTTTGCAAATAATGCATGGCACGTCAGTGAACCCGTCAACTCTGTCCTCAGGACGCTTGGGTGGAGCTCGCCTCCTCATTTGTGACTGGTCAGAGGTCCCACGCAGTAGAACCTTCTCCAACATAGCCATCACTTCCGCTAGGGGGACATACTGAGGGCTCTGGGCCTGAGGTGGCACGTGACTACTCTGGCCAGGGGCCGGGCTATGGCTCACCTCAGCTGTGTGTACTGCAACGTCCATCCTCTTCACAGCATGTACCGGGGGAGTTGCTTTGCAGCTCATCTCGGCATGGTACTCGTTCAGCACCTCCAGTAGTTCACATGCTGACCACTTCTCGATGGTCTTGGACCTGAAAGTGAGGGCCAGGTCTTTGCAGGGACAGTTTCTAATAAACATGCGAGTCACCTCCGTTTCAGGGTTGTCCAGCGTCTTGCCCTGCTCTCTCAGACAGTCAACGGCGAGGTCAGCTGCTCTGTTTAGTCTCAGCCAGTAGTCATAGGGGTCTTCCTGGTCTTTAGGCAAAGTCGAGTAAAAGTCAGCTAAAGGGACAGCAGAGTACCTAGTACAGCTAAAGTGTTTTCTGAGGAGACCATAAATCATGTCAGGCTGAGCATGCATATCAATGTTACTGTTCCTAATGCCAAACTTCACTACATCTTTAGCTTTCCCCCTCAAATGCACAAGGATTTCCTCAGCCTGCTCTTCGACTCTCACATTACTCTTTTTTATGAATGCTCTCATCAGATCTTCCCATTCATGCACCTTGATTGAATCTGACCCATCTCCTACAAATGATGGTGGTTCCTTAACCTTCCTCTGTGTGACAACCTGAACCTGAGATACATCAGACACACGGCTAGGCTGACTCAGTGCGCTCGTCACATTCTGTGTGACAGTTAAATCAGGAGCTACTGTGTTGTGTGACTGCATACGCGACATGATGCTGTCAGCTAATTGATGACCTATCTCCTGAATGACAGTCCTCATCTGGTCAGCTACACCCTCAGAGTTGTCACTAATAGGATTTGGCGTAGACGTGACTTGAGGCAAATGGGAGCTAGTGTGCTGGTCAGCTGCATCATGGACGCTAGTATTGGAAACTGCCTCTAATGGGGGCAATTTAACACCTGGGGTAAAACTATCAACAGAAAAGGGGATAGGAGTAGGCATACCCCTGCCTCTGCCAACATGAATGGGTGTGCCAAACCGTGGGAAAAGCTGATTACTCTGAAATGACATGTTTCAAAATGTCTGGCACAAAACAGTACAGTCCACCCCAATGTATGAAATCATCAAATGAAAAAAATGGAAAATAGCAAATGAATCAAAACGGTAGAATAAATCAGCAATCTGTGTGACAGTTACTGCTATGCCACATAAAATTATACGTGCCACTGTGACACACTGTACAGTGTATAGTAATGAGCTTCACTGCAATATTTGCTACCCTTGTAAACTGTGAACCTGCAAATACTGTGAACTGGTTGCTTCATGGAACGATGTGGTAGGCAGGACGGTCAGCGGTTCGACGAGCTTGATAGAAGTTCTCAGGTCACGGCACCAATGTAACTGATGTGTACCCGCCCCGCCAAGAACCCACACACAGGCTGGATAGGATGATGTGATCCTTTATAGCTGAGCTGTAATGAGTGGTAGACACACATATACACAATTTGTAGTTTAGCACCTCCACTGGTTTAGTCCTAGCAGAGAACTACAAGACTACTAAAGTACATTACATCTTTTTACAATTACATGACATACATGACAAATACATTTTAAGATGTGACTTAAAATGGTTTTTAACAGAATACTTTTTAACATGTGATCGTATAGTGGTTTTAACTGGGTTTTAACGTTACTGCTTTTACAATGAATTCAATCCAATATATTCTGAATGAGTTTTTTAACAAACATCATTCTTTTTTATATATTTATGAAATCATCAATAGAAAAATACTAAATGCAAGACGCAACATCAAATAAATGATTAAACTGTAACAGCACCCACTAGTGGTGACCATCAAATCACAAAGGCCACGTTGTCCCTTTTTCAAACATGGCGGACAACATGCTGGCCGACAAAACCCGAAACGCAAACGTCCTGACACTTTAAACACACAATTACAACACAATTATTACCTGTAATGAGTGGTAGACACACATATACACAATTTGTAGTTTAGCACCTCCACTGGTTTAGTCTACGGGGGAAATAACATTGACCTCAGTGCGAAACAATATCACTACCAACGTGAGCAACAATCAATGTAAAACGAAAATGATAACATGAATAAATCTCACGTTAGCTTCGATAATAATAATACATAACACTTTTCACTTTTCATAACACTTTTCAAAGCAACATCGGAACGTGACTTACCCTAGCAGAGAACTACAAGACTACTAAGAGCACTCGGGTTGCGGTCATATATGTAGACTTCCAGGTACCAGCAGATGGCGCAATTGAACCCCTCATTACAAGGCAATATACAGGCGATATACATATTTTTGCAGGGATTTCAATAAAATAATCAGAGTATTTCTTATACCCGTTACACAGGGAGTCCGTTTCCTGTCACTGTGGGCCTCAGAGCACAGTAGTACAGAGCAGAGTCAGACAGCTGCAGGTTCTGGATGCTCAGAGGAACTGTTTTGATTTGGATTTGGGCATCAAATCGGTCTTTGTGGAACTCTGCAGCATTATTTCCTTCTCCAATTGTAAAGCGTCGTAGTATGAACCTGGGGAAGTCTTTGATTTGTTGTTTGTACCAGAACAAATACACATTTGTGCTAATGGTCTCAAATGTACACTCAAGAGTAACTGTGAGTCCTTCAGTAGAAATGACATCCTCTCTGGGCTGGGTCACTCTGTCTTCTCCTTTACCCTCTGGGGAAGAACAGAAGATGTAGATTAATGAATTAATCAATTAAGATAAATTATGAAAGGCACAGAGTCTTTAAAGAGTTACCCATCGAGAGAGTTTGAACTAGGATGAGTCCACAAAATTGACGTGATAGATTAACATGAACCGGAAAGAATTCAACTGAAAAAATTGTCTAAAACATCAATCCACCAATCATAGCAAAATAATTGATTATCCATCATCAGTCATGTTTGTAGTGTGGAACATGAGGTTTTCATCTCACCAGATAGAAGTGCAGCCATAATAATCCACAGCCAGGTTTCCATCTCAACAGCAGGAGTACAGCAACGGGAGAAACTATCTGGTGTTCAGCTCAAGTATGAGACTTATCTCTTTGATTCCAGCTGTTAAAGACACAATGACCAAACATGTTGATGAAATAGTTAAACACCTATTTGATTATACTGACCTCTAGTGGTGGATAGTGGCTCCCTCAGAATCAATTTAGGAAGAGTAAAAGCTGAAGAAACTGATGTTTTTTAATTTAATGAGCCAAGCTGATAAAAGCTAGAAACATACCACACAATTTAAAATTATTTAAAATAATATGACAAGAGAACTTACTGCTAAAATATTTTCATATTTTTAAATAAAAAATGGTAAACATGTATAATTAAAGGAAATAAATATTGTGATGAGTTCATGTGTTTAGTTAGAAATATATGTGTTCTGGTCTAAGGGAGATGGACGCGTGTTCTGTTCTCAGCAGGTTTTTGTACAGCGGTTCAGTGTTTCCTGTCACTGTGGGCTGCAGAGCACAGTAGTACAGAGCAGAGTCTGTCACCGCAGCAGAGGAGATCAGTAGCTCCACAAGTCTCTGTTGTTTGATATGTGTTATGTTCATTCCTGGTATTGGATTAGTTATGTATCCAGAGTATTCCATGATAAGGAACCGTGGTGGTGAGCCGGGGTACTGGCGGTACCATAAGAGACTACTGACTACAGAGCTGTTGTAGCTGCATGAGAGCACCACAGCAGCACCCTCAACAGCACGTTGGACATCCTTCTGTGGACTGATACTGTCTTCAACACTTGGACCTGAAATTAAAAATGGGATTCAGTCACTGCAACGAGAATCAAATATAAAATACATTCATGTTTCAGACAAAGATGATTTAATTGCACTAATTAGGAGTCATTTGTTGTTTTAACAAAAATCTTACCACATAAAATGCAACATAACACGAGTGCAAAGAGCATGATGTGGCGAGGCAGTAGAGAGCAGAGCGAGTTCCAGTAGAACGGGAGAGAGAAACATAAACACATTTTACTCAACAGTCCTTTTGTGGCTGGCTCCTCCCATCATCTCATCTCTCCAAGGCTCTCCAATACCCAGCAGACCTGTTACCATTCATGACCAATAGGGGGCATCACAGCAAAAGCTGAGTTTCGCTATAGGTAAACTCATTTAGATTTTCCTTTACTTTGCTAGCGTATATGGAGCCATCACCAAAGGATATCAGCTCACTGGATAGGGGTCTTGCTATGTGCATTGTTGAGATTAAATGTATTTAAAGGAGAACCAAACCCCAGCACCACTTGTAGGGTGTTTTCCATTGTAGTGACTCCCTCTTTAGGTGAACACATGCTATTACATTTATAACTTGGTTTCCTGGTCCCCTTTGGATTCATAACTTTGTGACACACCTGTTGAGGAAATAGTTAAACCATTACTTGATAATACTGACCTCTAGTAAATTATACCAGTTACTATAATCCCAGTAAAGAATAACATATTCATCACTTGAATCATAGCAGCATCTGAGTGTTACAGTTCCTCCCATTTTTCCACTGACTTCCTGTTTATCAGGAGAGATGGAGTCCCAAGCCATCAGCCCTGGAAAGATTCCACATAATGGATGTGTTAGATTAACATGGACCATAAAAAACACGACAGAATAATATGTTAAAAACATTGAATAATAAATTATTATAATAAAATGTCTGATAATGCAGTCATATATACAGTTTGTAACATGTGCTTTTCCTCTTACCAGATAGAAGTGCAGCCATAATAATCCACAGCCAGGTTTTCCATCTCAAAAGCAGGTCTACAGCAACAGGAGAAACTATCTGTTGTTCAGCTCAAGTATGAGACTTATTCTCTTCATTGTACCATCTCTTAAAGATAAAATGACTCAACATGTTGAGGAAATAGTGAAACACCTACTTGATAATACTGACATTCACCTTCAATGAGAAATACATTCAACGCAAATAAAATGAACACATTAAAAAAAAAGATAATGTGAAGACAAAACCTGCAGACAATTGTTTACATATATGGAATATGGTGAAAATTGATCATTAATTAAGAGATCACTGTTGTGATGAGTTGATGTGTTTTATGCATAATGTTTGTGTACTGTTCTCAGGGAGGGAGGGAAGTGTGTTTTGTGCTCAGCAGGTGTTTGTACAGGGAGTCTGTGTTTCCTGTCACTGTGGGCTTCAGAGCACAGTAGTACAGAGCAGAGTCAGACAGCTGCAGGTTCTGGATCCTCAGAGGAACTGATGTGTTTTGGATTTGGGCATCAAATCGGTCTTTGTGGAACTCTGCAGTATTAATTCCACTTCCATGGGTAGAGCTTTGTAGCATGAACCTGGGGAGGTCATTGAGTTGTTGTTTGTACCAGAAAATAGAGGGACTTTTTCCAATGGTCTCAAATGTACATCCAAGACTATCTCTGAGTCCTTGGGTGGCAATGACAACTTCTCCGGTCAAAATCACTCTTTCTTCTCCTTCACACTCTGGGGATGAACAGAAGATTTAGATTAATTCATAAATTAATTTAGATCAATGATGAGAGAAGGGGTCAACAGAAGTCTTAAAAGAGTTACCCAGCCAGAGAGTGAAAACCAGGATATTACTCAGCCAGTGCTCCATGTTTACAGTGGGAGGGGAAGAGAGAGAGGAAAATCATCTCTGATGCAGTAGGAAAGTGATCCTCCCCTTCATATTTTATGTTAGAGCATCTCCACCTTAATGTTTATCACAAAATGACGGAAGACCACGACTTCCTTCTTCTGTACACAAAATTGAATCAATATGAGAAATCAACAGTTTTCTTTATCATCAAATACATGACTAACCTTTCTGTTTCAAATAAGATGGGGAGATTCCACGGCACCACTCTTTAATCTTGTGATTGAATAGCTGTGAGGTTTTTGTACAGCGAGTCTATGTTTCCTGTCACTGTGGGCCTCAGAGCACAGTAGTACAGAGCAGAGTCTGTCACTGCAGCAGAAGAGATCGTCAGATCCACTCCAGTCTTCTCAATCAGTTCAATAGAAAACCTTTTGTCTGAACCAAGAGACTCAGCTGTCTTGTTGACACCAAGCCCTGAGATGGACAGCAGGAACTGTGGAGGTTCTCCAGGATACTGACGGTACCAGAAGAAATCATCGCCCCCTGCAATTTCTTTATGGAGCCTGTGGGACAGAGTAACAGTTGTACTGCCTAAACTGTTCTCTTTCTGCTTGACAAGAGTGAGGTCCACACTATAAACACCTGTAAAGATAAGGTTAATATGTAAACATGTTGCCATGGAGACACATGTTTCATTAACTCTTTACTCAACGGAATTTCTGGTGGACTTACCTGCTATCATGCAAACTACAAGTAGAAAGAGGACTGACATCATTTCAAACACCATGGGAACCCTGGAGCTCAACATGCTACCTCTGTATCCTTGTTGTAACATACTGTTTCTTCACTAGACTCCTGGTGTGAATTTACCTCTCTAGATGCCCCTCCCCTTAAACACAGTTGAAAGCAATGACAAATGCTGTTCGAGTTCCTTGTCAGGTTTTTGTACAGGGAGTCTGTGTTCGCTGTCACTTTGGGCTCCACAGCACAGTAGTACAGAGCAGAGTCTGTCACTGCAGCAGCGGAGATCTCCAGCTGGAACATGTGTCTTCACTCTCGTTCTTCAAAGTAATTCCAGATAGCTCCATGTGTTCTTTGATAAGGAACTGGGGAGGTGAGCTGGGGTACTGCCGATACCATAAGAGGTATGTTGCTGACGAGTAGCTGCAGGAGAGAGTCACGTTGTTTCCCTGTAGAGCCTGGACTCTGTCCTGGATTGAGATTGTTTGCTGATAAAGGTCCCCTGCATACGTTAAGAATGAAAGGTCAGTGACTACTACAGTGTCAAAGATCCTGGAAAGAGCAATGTGAATTAATTAATATGAAGTGCTAAACAAATATTGAGGTCCATATCTGAATTTGGACATTGCTCCTAAAGCAGAACTCCCCAGTAAACCCAGTGAGCAAAACCACTAACATGAAGAGCTGCATTGCTAATACTGGAACAAGCAGATGTTGTAAAGCAGCAACAATCAAGAGTCTAAAAGCTGTTGTGTTGACAGATTGTTGCTGATGTGCTGCCTGTCAAGTTAGCTGGGTTATGGTGAGTTCAGTTGATGTTCTGGATGTCGTGGACTCATAACGAGTGTCAGGAATATGCTGACTGTCGCTCTCTGATCTTGCTCCTTTATATAGAGTATAAACTGAGGAGCCTGGTTAGAAGGATGTCTGTACCAGTAAAGGTCCACATTCTTAAAGCTTGTTTCACAGGAGCATCTGAGTGTCACATATGCTCCCTCTTTCCCACTGATTTCCTGTTTATCAGGAGAGGTGGAGTCCCCAGCTATCAGCCCTTGAACAAGTCCACAACAATAATGTGTTAGATAAACATTCAAAATGCATTTTATGCAAATGAAGTTAATTCAAATAAAAATTAACATACACAAATACTTCAGAATAAAATATAAAAAACATCCAATCATCATGATTCGGTCATACAGGTAGTGTGCGGCATGAGTCCTTCATCTCACCAGATAGAAGTGCAGCAATAATAATCTACAGCCAGGTTTCCATCTCAACAGCAGGTCTACAGCAACAGGAGAAACCACCTGGTGTTCAGCTTAAGTGTGAGACTTATTCTCATCATGGTACAAGCTGTTAAAGAAACAATGACCAAACATGTTGACTAAATAGTTCAACACCTACTTGATAGTACTGACATCTAGTGTTGGATATGAAACTCCCCTTCACACTTAATGAGACATGCATATATATGACACAAATAAAATATACAAATTTAACGTGAATATTCCAAATAAGATAACGTAAAGCCAAAAACGGCAGACAAATGTGAATTTATCTGGATTAAGGTGAAAATGTATCATTAATTAGGAGTTCATTGTTGTGATGAGTGGATGTGTTATGCATGTAATGTTAGTGTATTGATCTCATTCATATGAACTGCTAAACATGATTTGAGGTACTTGATCAGGATAGGATAGTGCTTCTAAAGTAGAACTCGCAAGTAAACCGAGTGAATAAAACCACTAACATGACGAGCTGCATAGTTGATAGTGGATATGCCAATCATATAGAGTAGCATCAATCAAGAGTCTAAAAGTTTGTGTTGACAGATTTTTTATGATGTGCTGTCTTTCCAGCTCCACCTCCTGCTAGAGTGGCACCAAGGACTGAATGAGACAGGAGAAGACCTTCTACTATAGATATATCTACTATAGGTCTGTGTATCTATACCAATGACTCGTGGTGTACCAATGTCACAGTTGTTAGCAAACATTGTTGCCCTGACGTGGAATTTTTGTTGCTCCAATGCAGACTGTTTTTACCAAGAGAAATCTCTTCTGTTTTCATCTGTGCTGTTTACATTCCACCCGACGCCAATGCTAAGCTGGCACTAGCTAGGCTACAAGACATGCTAAACAAAAGCCTGGTGGCACATCCCGACAGTGTCTTTATTGTGGCGGGGGATTTTAATCACGCCGACTTAAAGTCTGTACTTCATTCTTTCCACAGTAATGTAAAATGCGCTACCAGAGGGAGCAACACACCTGATCAGGTTTATACCAACATAGCCCATGCATACAGAACCCAGGCGTACCCCCACCTAGGTCTCTCTGATCATGTTTCGCTCCTCCTGCACCCCTGGCACACACCCAAAATCAGAGCCAGTAGGCCCGAAGTCAGGTCTGTCAGGATTTGGCCTGAGGACGCCACCCCTAGGCTCCAGGACTGCTTCAGCTCCACAGACTGGGACATTTTCAGTGGACTGGGTGTGTTGACACGTAGGTCTCTGAATAATTATCTTGTCTCAGTCCTTGACTACATCATTTTTTGTGTGGATATTGTTACATCCTGGAAACAATTCTGTGTCTTCCCAAACGTTAAACCCTGGATGACACCTAAAGTAAAATCCTTACTACGAGCCAGGAATGCAGCGTACAGAACCGGCGACACCAATGCATACAGCGCGGCAAGATCCGACCTGAAGAAAGGCATCAGTTCTGCCAAGCAAGCATACATGACCCGCATTGAAGCTCAGTTCAACAGCCCGGCAGGTGTGGGAGGGCGTCAGGGCAATAACGGACTACAAGGGAAGAACATCCCGCCCTGTCAACAGCAGCGCCCCCCTAGCGGAGGAGTTAAACATCTTTTACGCACGTTTTGACAGGAACAACAAGGACCCGGTGTCGCCCCCTCTCCCCTCTGACGGCTCCACCCTAGTCCTGAGCACTCATGAGGTCAGACTCATCCTACGCAACATCAACATCAGGAAGGCAGCAGGCCCAGATGGAGTCCAGGGACGGGTGCTCAAGGACTGTGCGGCTGAACTAGCTCCAGTTCTCACCACCATCTTTAACCTGTCTCTGGGTCCCAGGATGTCTCAAGGCAACAACAATAGTGCCGGTTCCCAAGAAACCAAATGTTGCAGGTCTGAACAACTACAGGCCTGTGGCACTCACCCCTATCGTCGCAAAATGCTTTGAGAAACTAGTCATGAAACACATTAAAGCCTCCATACCGCCATCATCAGATCAGAATCAGTTTGCTTACCGGAAGAACAGGTCAACAGAGGATGCCATTGCCATTGTGTTACACACTCTACTAGATCATCTTGAGCACAGGAACACATATGGGAGACTCCTTTTTGTTGACTTTAGTTCAGCTTTCAACGCTATCCTGCCTAACAAGCTACACAGCAAACTACACAAACTTGGCCTGAACACCACTTTATGCAATTGGATTTTGGACATTCTAACACACCGCACACAACATGTCAGCATTGGCAAGCACGTCTCCCCCACCCTGCCCATGAACACCGGGCCCCCCAGGGTTGCGTGCTCAGCCCACTTCTCTACACACTTTTCACTCACGACTGCTGCTCCTCTTCTCCATCTAACCTCATAGTGAAATCTGCTGACGACACAACAGTACTTGGCCTCATCACAGGAAATGATGAGACCTCATACAGGAGGGAGGCCGAGAGACTGGTAGAGTGGTGCGGTGATCACAACCTGGTTCTCAACACCACTAAGACCAAGGAAGTGATCATCGATTTCCTCAGGGCCAGACACCTCAGCCACTCTCCACTCCTAATCGGAGGGGAGGAGGTAGAGAGGGTGTCCAACTTCAAGTTTCTGGGCGTGACTGTGGCCGACGATCTGTCCTGGAGGACCAACATCACCTCTGCCGTGGGTAAGGCACAACAACGCCTCTTCTACCTTCGGTAACTAAAAAGGGCAAAACTTCCACAGGGACTGATGGTCAACTTCTATCACTGCGCAGTAGAGAGCATACTCACCTACGGACTACTGGTGTGGTTCTCCAGCTGCACCAGGGCCGAAAAGGAGGCCCTCCACAGAGTGGTCATGGCTGTGGGGAGGATCATTGGGAAGAGCCTCCCCGAGATCTCCACAGTCTTCACCTCCCGCTGCCTACGCCGGGTGAACAACATCCTAAAGGACCAGGTCCACCCAGCGCACCATCTCTTCCAGCGACTGCCCTCTGGTCGGAGATACCGTTCCATCCGCTCCAGGTCCAGCAGACTGACCAATAGCCTCTATCCACAGGCTGTCAGACTGCTGAACAACCTGGCCCCCGCAAAACACCCCAAATCCAAGGAAAAGTGTTGTTTTCATAATATGTCCCCTTTAAGGAAGAAGACAATAAACTCTACAAATGAACCACCACACTATTGAAACCACAATATTCCAAATAGCATGGCTATATAATGAACTGCAGAATGTGTAAATATTTTGTAAATGGGAAATAGGGAACATGGATAATTAATTAGGAAATAAATCTTGTGCAGAGTTGATGTATTTTGTCAGTAATGTCTGTGTACTGTTCTCAGGGGGAGATGGAAGAGAGTTTTGTGCTCAGCAGGTTTTTGTACAGGGAGTGTGTGTGTTTCCTGTCACTGTGGGCTGCAGAGCACAGTAGTACAGAGCAGAGTCTGTCAACACAGCAGAGGAGATCTCCAGATGGAACATGTTTCCTTCTTATTCCTTTTTAAAAGTAAATCGAAATGCCTTCTGGTATTCCTTAATAAGGAACTGTGGAGGTGAGCTGGGGAACTGGCGATACCAGAATAAATAGTTTGATGAGGTATAGTTGCAGGAGAGAGTCACGTTGTCTCCTTGTAGAGCCTGGACTCTGTCCTGGATTGAGTGGATGGTTTGCTGATTACTTTTACCTGCAGATTTTAAGAATCAAAAAGTCAGTTACTTCCACAGTGTTAAAGATCCTGTAAATAATAAGAGTTAATCCATATTAATTACTCAACCTTTATTGAGGTCAATGTCCTAAACAGGACTGTGGTTTTAATGCAGAACTCACCAGTAAACCCAGTGAATAAAACCAGTAACATGAAGATCTGCATAGCTAATACTGGAACAAGCAGATGTTGTCAAGCAGCAACAATCAAGAGTCTAAAAGCTGTTGTGTTGACAGATTGTTTCTGATGTGCTGCCTGTCAAGCTCCACCTCCTGCTAGAGTGGCACCAAGGACTGAATGAGACAGGAGAAGACCTTCTACTATACTGGCTCTGTAGAGACCATGAGGACTCAGGAAGAGGAGCGGCAGGTGAATGTGAGTTCTAGTTTCAAAGGTCAAGTAGAACCACTGTGGTGACACCATCTGTACATGTATTCATGTCAAATAAAGATCACTTTGTGTTAAAAATATGATTATATTATTTCAACTGATTGGATGAATGTTAGATTGCTGTTAGTTTTGACCAGAGTGCTTGGGACATTCTTCTAGATTGAAAAAGGTTTTAATTTAACATTGACCCCCTCATTGACTGTCTTAGCAGAGTGTATTTTTGTTTAGTGGGATGGCTGATGGATATTTCACTGAGATGCCCTACTCATTGGAGTACTGCTACAGTGTATCATTCACACGTAAAACATGAAATCAAAAAACGTATGGTGAGTTCATTTGATGTTCTGGATGTTGTGGACTGAAAACAAGTGAGGAGCTTAGCTAGGCTGAAGTCTGTACCAGCGAAGATGCACATTGTAGAGCCTGTATATGCATTTGAGTGTTACAGATGCTCCCTCTTTTCCTCTGACTTTCTGTTTATTAGGACAGGTGGAGTTCCCAGCATCAGACCTGGAAAAATTCGAAATAAAAAATATGTGACATTGACATGGACCATAAAGAACAAACCAGGATAAAATGTCTGAAACAATAACCAATGAGTGAAATGACACAAATATAATAAACAATTCGAACCCTAAAATTCCCAACATTATGGAAAGAGAATGAACTACAGAAAGAGAATGAGCTTCAGAAAGATTGTAAGATGTTTGGTGTGTGGGGAAAATGCCACAGAGGAGTACCGATGTGTTTAAACAGTAATGTTAAGGGGGAGAGGGAATTGAGTTTTCTGCTCAGCATGTTTTTGTACAGGGAGTCTGTGTTTCCTGTCACTGTGGGCCTCAGAGCACAGTAGTACAGAGCAGAGTCTGACAGCTGCAGGTTATGGATCCTCAGAGGAACTGATGTGTTTTGGATTTGGGCATCAAATCTGCTTTGTGGAACTCTGCAGCATTATCTCCTTCTCCAATTGTAAAGCGTCGTAGCATGAACCTGGGGAGGTCATTGATTTGTTGTTTGTACCAGAACACATACGCATTAGTGTCAGTGGTCTTAAATGTACAGCGGAGACTAACTGTGAGTCCTTCAGTAGAAATGACATCCTCTCTGGGCTGGGTCACTCTGTCTTCTCCTTTACACTCTGGGGAAGAACAGAAGATGTAGATCAATGAATTAATCCATCAAGATCAATGATGAAAGGCATTGCACAGGCTTTAAGGACAAGAGTCTTTAAAGAGTTACCCAGCGAGAGAGTGAGAACTAGGATGAGTCCAGAAAATTGACGTGATAGATCAACATGAACCGGAAAGAATACAAATGAATATAATGTCTATAACATCCATTGAACAATAATAATACAATAATTGATGATTCAGTCATATTTGTAGCGTGGAACATGAGGTTTTCATCTCACCAGATAGAAGTGCAGCCATAATAATCCACAGCCAGGTTTCCATCTAAACAGCAGGAGTACAGCAACGGGAGAAACTATCTGGTGTTCAGCTCAAGTATGAAACGTATCTCTTAGTGATTCCAGCTGTTAACACAATGACCAAACATGTTGATGAAATAGTTAGACACCTACTTGATAATACTGACCTCTAGGGGTGGATAGTGGCTCCCTCAGAATCAATTGAGGGAGAATAAAAGCTGAATTTAATGAGCCATGCTGATAAAAGCTACAAATATACCCCACAATTTAAACCAAATTATTCAAAATAATATGAACATAGTACTTACTGTAAAAATATTTTCATATTTTTAAATAAGAAATGGTAAACATGCATAATTAAAGGAAATAAATATTGTGATGAGTTCATGTGTTTAGTTAGAAATATCTGTGTTCTGGTCTAAGGGAGATGGACGCGTGTTTTGTGCTCAGCAGGTTTTTGTACAGGGAGTCTATGTTTCCTGTCACTGTGGGCTGCAGAGCACAGTAGTACAGAGCAGAGTCTGTCACCGCAGCAGAGGAGATCAGCAGCTCCACAAGTTTCTGTTGTTTGATATGTGTTATTATCATTCCTGGTATTGGATTAGTTATGATTCCAGAGTATTCCATGATAAGGAACTGTGGTGGTGAGCCGGGGTACTGGCGGTACCATAAGAGACTATTGACTACAGAGCTAACGTAGCTGCATGAGAGCACAACAGCAGCATCCTCAACAGCACGTTGGACATCCTTCGGTTGACTGATACTGTCTTCAACACTTGGACCTGAAATCAAAAATGGGATTCAGTCACTGCAACGAAAATCAAATCTACAATACATTCATGTTTCAGACAAAGATGATTTGATTGCACTAATTAGGAGTCATTTGTTGTTTTGACAAAAATCTTACCACATAAAATGAAACATATCACAAGTGCAAAGAGCATGATGGAGTGAGGCAGTGGAGAGCAGAGCGAGTTCCAGTTAAGAAGGAGAGAGAAACATAAACACATTTTACTCAACAGTCCTTTTGTGGCTGGCTCCTCCCATCATCTCATCGCTCCAAGGCTCTCCAATACCCAGCAGACCTGTTACCATTCATGACCAATAGGGGGCATCACAGCAAAAGCTGAGTTTCGCTAGATAGGTACACTCATTTTGATTTTCCTTTACTTTGCTAGCGTATATGGAGCCACCACCAAAGGATATCAGCTCACTGGATAGGGATCTTGCTATGTGCATGGTTGAGATTTAATTTATTTAAAGGAGAACCAAACCCCAGCACCACTTGTAGGTTGTTTTCCATTGTAGTGACTCCCTCTTTCGGTGAACACATGCTATTACATTTGTAACTTGGTTACCTGGTCCCCTTTGGATTAATAACTTTGTGACACACCTGTTGAGGAAATAGTTAAACCATTACTTGATAATACTGACCTCTAGTAAATTATGCAAGTTACAATAATCCCAGTAAAGAATAACATATTCATCACCTGTATCATAGCAGCATCGGAGTGTTACACTTCCTCCCATTTTTCCACTGACTTCCTGTTTATCAGGAGAGAGGGAGTCCCAAGCTATCAGCCCTGGAAAGATTCCACATAATGGACGTGATAGATAAAATGTCATATGTGTGTAACATGAGCTTTTCCCAACAGCAAGTTTAAAGCAACAGGAGAAACTGTATGGTGTTCAGCTCAAGTAGGGACTTATTCTCTTCATGGTACCAGCTGTTGAAGACACCAACATCAAACATATTGATGAATATGTTTGATGTTACTACTTGATATTACTGACCTGCAGAACAATTTTAAGATGTTCAGAGTATGGGCAAATTATGAGGTTCTGATGAGTTAGGGTTAGTAGTAATAGTAATATCTGTGCACTGGATTCAGGGGGAGAGGGAAGTGTCTTTTACGCTCGGCAGGTGTTTGTACAGGGAGTCTGTGTTTCCTGTCACTGTGGGCCTCAGAGCACAGTAGTACAGAGCAGAGTCAGACAGCTGCAGGTTGTGGATCCTCAGAGGAACTGATGTGCTTTGTATTTGGGCATCAAATCGGTCTTTGTTGAACTCTGCAACATTAAGTACACTTGCATATGTAGAGCGTTGTAGAATGTCTGTGTTTCCTGTCACTGTGGGCTGCACAGCACAGCACAGTAGTACAGAGCAGAGTCTGTCACTTCAGCAGCGGAGATCTCGAGATGGAACATCTTTTGTTTTTCACTGTCCTTTTTCAAGGTAAATCCAGATAGCTCCATGTAATCTTTGATAAGGAACTGGGGAGGTGAGCTGTGGTACTGCCGATACCAGAAGAAGTTTGTTGCTGAAGAGTAGCTGCAGGAGAGAGTCACGCCGTCTCCTTGTAGAGCCGGGACTCTATCCTGGATTGAGTGGATGGTTTGCTGATAACTGTCACCTGCATATGTTAAGAATGAAAGGTCAGTGACTACGACAGTGTTAAAGAAAAAGCAATATAAATTAATTCATATGAACTGCTAAACAAATATTGAGGTCCATATCTGAATTAGGACAGTGCTTCTAAAGCAGAACTCACCAATAAACCCGGTGAATAAAACCACTAACATGAAGAGCTGCATCGCTAATACTGAACAAGCAGATGTTGTAAAGCAGCAACAATCAAGAGTTTAAAAGCTGTTGTTGACAGATTGTTTCTGATGTGCTGCCTGTCAAGCTCCACCTCCAGCTAGAGTGGCACCAAGGACTGAATGAGACAGGAGAAGAACTTCTACTTTACTGTCTCTGTGGAGACCACGAGGACTCAGGAAGAGGAGCGACAGGAGCTCTGGCTTTCAAAAGTCAAGGAGAATCACTGTGGCGTCACCATCTCTACATGTACATGTATTTAATGTTTAGATAAAAAAATAATTGTGTACTCAAAATATGAATGCTATATGTTTAATGAGTTGGACATTTTTTATTGCTGTAATTCCTTACCCGAAGGGTTGGGTAAATTCTTGTTCTCATGGAACTCTAAAAATATTAATAATATATTTTTACAATTTAACGTTTACTCCCTCATTGACTGTCTTAACATAGTGTGTTTGTGTTCAGTCATACAGCTGTCGGTTATATAATTTAGATTGTTAGTCAGCCAGTGTTCAATGTTTAAAGTGGGAGGGGAAGAGAGAGAGGAAGATCATTTATACTCTGATGCAGATGGACATTGCATCACTGGCCCCTCCTCTTCATAATTTATGCAACAGCATCTCAACCACAACGTTCACGATTATTATTATTTTTTGGATCAGAATGTTATAATTCAGTCAGATTGCCTACTCATTTGAGTCCTGCTACTGTGGATCATTAGAAGGTGCAACCACAGTGTCTCTTTTAAACCATGAAGGTCCACCATCCATCTGATGGAAAGGTGGGGTGGGAGTACCACTTCCCGGCCTATATCAATGTGTTCTCAAGAGCAGTAGTAGAGAGCTGTGTCTGCCAGGGTTAGCTGTGTTATGGCGAGTTCAGTTGATGTTCTGGATGTTGTGGACTCATAACGAGTATCAGGAATATTCTGACTGTCGCTCCATGATCTTGCTCCTTTATAGAGTATAAACTGAAGAGCCTGGTTAATAGTTGTCTGTACCAGTAAAGGTCAACATAGTAAAAGCTGGTTTCATAAGTGCATCTGAGTGTTACAGATGCTCCCTCTTTCCCACTGACCTTCTGTTTATCAGGAGAGATGGAGTCCCGAGCTATCAGCCCTTGAACAAGTCCACAAAAATAATGCGTGAGATAAACATTCAAAATACAATTTTATATTTAATTCTAAAGATACCATGTTACTATGGGGTCAGAACAGTCTCATTAATAATGAATGCACAGAGAAGGATTCACAAATGTATTTTGTGATTTATATATAATAGTGCTGTCAGTAAAACGCGTTATTAACGGCGTTAACGCAAACCAATTTTAACGGCGTTAATTTTTTTACCGCGCGATTAACGCAATTTCTTATCATTAGTAGCAGTGTGCCAATGTTGTTATCAATAAAAAAACATTCGCACAAGGCAAGCCGATGCACTTCTCCATGTTGATAAGAGCATTAAAATGAGAACAATTAATGGGGCAAAGAAATCAAGGGATATTTAGCATAGAAAAAAGATTTGCGATTAATCAAGATTAATCGTGAGTTAACGATGGCATTAATGTGATTAATCGTGATTAAATATTTTAATCGCTTGACAGCACTAATATATAAATTACTCTCTTGTCACAAATACATTTCAATGCACACACAAATGGATATCGATATGTATAAATGTAAAATAAATCCATAAACAAGACGCTTTTCATTAGTGAACTTGTTTGCATTTGTGTCTGAACTGGTCTGTATTTATATGTGGATTTTGAGACCCTCCTGATGTGGTTGGATTCACAAATGAATTTCTTTCAACAAGGAATTCTCTGTAGCCAATCAGATGCCTCCCTCGTTTCCAGCCAATCACATGACTGCAGTCCCAACCTCTGAAGAATAAGTCCTGCCTCCCGGTTTCCTCTGTCAAATGTCTATGGGAAATAACGGGGTTTTTGAATGATCGTGCATAACAATCTCTAGGTGGCGAAAAAGTAAAAGCTGCGTCAAGTTTTGAACTACACACTTTTCCCATCTAGTTTCGACTGGTTTTGGGATTGTCGGTGCCGTAAAAGTAGTAAACGGCACACGACAATCTAAAAACCCAATCACTGCAATCATGTGATTGGCTGAAAACGAGGGAGGCATTTTTATACTGGCTCATGATAGGCCCCCGATCCCCGCAGGCACAAGACAATGTGAATTTTTGTTTGGGGCTTACAGAGATCAGAGGCCTATCATGAGCCAAGAAAAAGGGGTCTGCTAATGATAGCTGGGCCCAGTGGCCACTTGACCCCCCCCCCCCGTGCCGACAATGGCAACATTTCGGAAAATAATTTACCCATCATCATTGTAAGGTCCCCTCGCAGGGGGCCTACGACACCTCTCAGCCCAAGGGCCCAATGGCAGGTTAATGCAGGCCTGCATGTAGGGGTCATACAGTACATACACAGGTCTATAAGAAGCAGTTGGAAGTTGGACCATTATGGACCAGGTAGAGCTGAGATAGCTCATTACGGAGCAGGTAGGTTTAACAGTGAATACCGCAAGATATCATTATATAGTTGGTAGGTATTAATATTCTATCTTATTTTTACCCTTTTGGCAATATACAGTGATACCATTTGAAATAAAGTGGAAGTTTCTTATTCAATATTTCTACATCCTATCTTTTCTAATTTTATTCTACCTAATTTAAACACTGGTTGAAAACACTGCCCATTGCATAAAGTGTCTCCTAAATCTGTTACTTTGGTGTCCATGGAAGGTACCACAAAAATATTTTCAGTAAAACCATACTGATGCCGTGTGGCCATTTTCTGTAAAACACCTGTGATTTTTTGGTTTCATGATAGGATTATCGTTTTGTAAACATGTAATTTAATTTCTATGATGATACATCGTTGGTTTCCTGGTTATTAATTTATTTTTAACTGGGTTTTAATAATCAGGAATAGACTCCAATATACACATTAAAGGAGCGTACACTTCTGGTATGTTGTGTTGAATCAGTGACATATCTGGGTAATGTAATGTTTATTATGTGGCACACTTTCTGATGAATAAAGAGTATTACTGGGTAAACTTCTGTTTTTGACAAATAACACTAATAACTTATAGCCATACTTGAATATAGGATAGCTGAGCCGTTAAAGCTGATGGATTGAAATGGTTGAATCAAGTCAGTGTGTGTGTGTGTGTGTGTCATCAACTTTTAATAACCAGGAAAAGTGCTATTGACTTTATACTTTCCCATCTAGTTAATCGAGATAAGTTCACAAAATGCTAAAGGGCTCTTTATGGTTCCACGTTCACGCAACGCAAGGGGGTTACGGACCCCTCGCGTCCTTGCGGACCCTCCTTGCGTACACCGCAAGGGCCGCACGTGCGCCTTCCAAAATACATCGCAGCAGCTAGGGCTGCGATTGGTCCACTAACTAAAACCCGTCGCAGAGCCATAAACGTTCACGACTGCGTTGAAGCGTCTGTGGGTTTATTGCGTTGCGGGAACGTGGGACCATAAAAAGGAATGGGAGTCATGCTACAGTGGAACAATAACTGGTGCAACCACAGTGTCTCTGATAAACCATGAAGATCCACCATCCATCTGATAGAAAGGTGTGGTGGGATTACCACTTCCCTCCTCTTTGAAGAATAGAGAGATCATTGCCTTCAGGTTTATATAAAGGCTCCTCCACACTTCCTATCACTGTGTCTCCAAAGAGCACAGTAGTAGAGAGCTGTGTCTGCCAGGGTTAACTGTGTTATGGTGAGTTCAGTTGATGTTCTGGATGTAGTGGACTGATAACGACGGTCAGGAATATTCTGTTGGCTGCTATATGTTCCTGCCCCTTTATAGAGTATAAACTGAGGAGCCTGGTTAGAACGATGTCTGTACCAGTAAAGGTAAACCTTGTAGCTTGTTCCATAGCATAGGTGCATCTGAGTGTTACAGATGCTCCCTCTTTCCCAACAACTTCCTGATTAGCAGGAGCGATGGAGTCCCCAGCTATCAGCCCTGGAAAAAGTCAACATAAGCGATTTCTTAGATTAACATGGACCATTAAAAACATAACAGAATAAGATCTTAACAACATTGAATAATCAATTATTATTACGAAGTGTCTGATAATTCAGTCATATATACAGTGTGTAACATGAGCTTTTCCTCTTACCAGATAGAAGTGCAGCAATTGTAATCCAGAGCCAGGTTTCCATCTCTACAGCAGGTCTACAGCAACAGGAGAAACTATCTAGTGTTCAGCTCAAGTATGAGGCTTAGGCCGCGTCCACACAAAGCCAATTTCATGGCGAAACCACAAAGGTCTTGTGCGGTTCGGCCTTCCGTCCACATGAAGCCGGTGAATCCGCTGACCGAAACCGTAAACTTCTGAAACCACCCTCGGAGGTGGTTTCAATTCTACCCGGTTTCGTTTTGGTTTCGTGTGGACGCCTGAAACCGACTGAAACCGTAAACCATGACGTCATCGCCCCCCCCTTCGACCCTCTAGCCAATGACTGTAGCCCGCGGAGTCTCACCCTCTATGCGCATGCTCGCCTCTTCTTCTTATTTATTTTCCTTCTGGATTTCTCCAGCAGAAGCAGCGCCCCTTATGGGCCTGGCATGTGTACTACAGCGTTTCTACAGATCTACCCGGTTTTGCTTGACTCCGTCTTGAGGGAGACACTCCGAAACCGGATAGATCGAAACCGTAACGGTTTCGCTCGTTTCGGCTTCGTGTGGACGGGGCCTTATTCTCTTCATGGTACAAGCTCTTAAAGATACAATGACCAAACATGTTGATGAAATAGTAAGACACCTACTTGATAATACTGACCTCTAGAGGTAGATAAGAGAACTCACCTTCATTTTCACTTTAGGAAGAGTAACTTTGGAAACATGGATGGTTTTTAATTGAATGAGCCATGCGGATAAAAGCAAGAGAACTGATTGATTTTTTTTTTTTTTTTATAAAATGGTTAACATGTATAGTTAATCAGGAAATAAATATTGCGATGAATTCATGTGTTATGTCAGAAATTCCATGATCAGGTCTCAGGGGGAGATGGAAGAGTGTTTTGTGCTTCACAGGTTTTTCTACAGGGAGTCTGTGTTTCCTGTCACTGTGGGCTGCTAAGCACAGTAGTACAGAGCAGAGTCTGTCACTGCAGCAGAGGAGATCTTCAGATCCACGCCAGTCTTCTCTTCAGTCAGTTCAGTAGAAAACCTTTTGTCTGAACCAAGAGACTCAGCTGTCTTGTTGATACCAAGCCCTGAGATGTACAGCAGGAACTGTGGAGGTTCTCCAGGATACTGACGGTACCAGAATAAATAATCGTTCCCTGTGGCAGTTTTAGAAAGCGTGTAGGACAGAGTAACACTTGTACCTTCTAAACTGTTCTCTTTCTGCTCGACAGGAGTGAGGTCCACACTGTAAACACCTGTAAAAATAAGGTTAATCTGTAAACATGTGGGCTGTGACTTACCTGTTAAATTAAAAGCTACAAGAAGAAAGAGGACTGACATCATTTCAAACACCATGGGAACCCTGGAGCTCAACATGCTACTTCTCTATCCTTGTTGTAACATACTGTTCATTCACTAGCCTCCTGGTGAATTCACCTCTCCAGATGCCCCTCCCCTGAACCATAGTTTAAGGTAATGACAAATGCTCTTCCAGTTCCTTGTCAGGTTTTTGTACTGGGAGTCTGTGTTTCCTGTCACCGTAGGCTGCACAGCACAGTAGTACAGAGCAGTCTGTCACTGCAGCAGCGGAGACAGACTGCTCTGTACTACTGTGCTGTGCAGCCTTTTATTTTGCACTGTCCTTTTGCAAAGTAAATCCAGATAGCTCCATCATTGATTAGTAACTGGGGAGATGAGCTGTGCTACTGTTGTTACCAGAAGAAGTATGTTGCTGAAGAGTAGCTGCAGGAGAGAGTCACGTTGTTTCTTTGTAGAGCCTGGAAAATGTCCTGGATTGAGTGAATGATTTGCTGATAACTGTCACCTGCATATGTTGAGACTGAAATGTCAGTGACTAGCCTACTACAGTGTTAAAGATCCTGGAAATAGCAATATGATTTAATTCATATGAACTGCTAAACATAAATTGAGGTCCATGTCTGAATTAGGACAGTACTTCTAAAGCAGAACTCACCAGTAAACCCAGTGAATAAGACCACTAATTTGAAGAAATGCATTGTTAATACTGGAACAAGCAGCTTCCTCCATCTTCTTCGGCACCTTCTAAATAAATCGCTGTTTCTCGTTTTCCGACGGCGACATCATCAGACTATCGTCCTTATACTTCCAGCTCACGGCCCCCGGGAAAAATTTCGAGCATGCGCCCAACGCTGATCGGATTCTAATCCGATCGGCTGTATACATGCACACTTAATTCGACTAACAATTGAATAATCTGGGGTCTTAATTAGACTACGAGTAACTCGATTCGATTCGACTTTAGTCCGACTAAGGTGTATACATGCATCTAATGGCGCTTTTCCACCGGAGGGTGTGGTTCGGTTTGGTTCGCCTCAGTCTGGTAGGGAGGAGGCAATATGGGCCAGCTCGGTTCTGAGGTCGCGTTTCCAACGCCGACAGTACCCTTTTGGTAGGCCGTATGTCAGTCGCCGCGGCAGCTACCTGAACATCATGACATCATAGCAGCGCGACACAGTGTAGCCTGCTCAATAAAAACAATGGAAAAGAGGAACGCGACACATTAAACCAAGAGCTACCATGGATGTCGTACAGCAACAGTTTCGGAACGTCTCCACTTCCTTGTTTGCCGCTACCTTAAGTTTTGCGCGACAGGTCCATTGTCCAGAATAATAATCCACGGGTACTATTTGTTTGTTTTTATCCCCATGTCGCCCGGAAGTGACGATTCTGTCGACCAATCAACGCAGGGTGCGTGTAGCTCGAACTTGCCGGCACCCTTTCAGGTGTCTCAGTACCCCAAAGGGGGAGTACTGGAGACGAGTGCGAAACGAGTCAGCTCAGTATGGCTCAGTCCGGGTCCCGCCTACTATTGGCGGTGGAAACGCAAACCGTGCCGCACCTTTGCGAACCGAACAAAACTGCACCCTCTGGTGGAAATGCGCCATTAATAATCCAATCATAGTCGGACAAAGCCAATAATTCGACTTTCTTCAGTGTCATGTAAATGCACTAGACTCAGCTGTTCTGTTGTTACCAAACCCTGAGATGTACAGCAGGAACTGTGGAGGTTATCCAGGATACTGACTGTACCAGAAGAAATCATCGCCAGAAGTAACAGCTCTTGAGAGCCCGTAAAACAGAGTAACTGTTTTTCCTTCTAAACTGTTCTCTTCCTTCTTGACAGGAGTGAGATCCTCACTATAAACACCTGTAAAACACCTGTTTGATAATACTGACCTCGATGGGTGGATGTGAGGCCTCGCCTTCAGAATCAATGAGTTATTAATTTAATAAGACATAAATTCGACACAAATAAAATAAACTATTTTAACCAGAATATTTTAAACAAGATAATGCTAATGAAAAAACTGCTGGCAAATTATAAAATATCGGGATTATGGTGAAAGTGGATGATTCATTAGGTGTACACTGTTGTGATGAGTGATAATGTTTAGTAATTTATGTCTGTGTGCTGGTTTCAGGGGTAGAGGGAAAGTAGTTTAGTGTTTAGCAGGTTTTTGTACAGGGAGTCTGTGTTTCCTGTCACTGTGGGCCTCAGAGCACAGTAGTACAGAGCAGAGTCAGACAGTTGCAGGTTCTGGATCCTCAGAGGAACTGATTTGATTTGGATTTGGGCATCAAATCGGTCTTTAGGGAACTCTGGAGCATTATCTCCTTCTCCAATTGTAGAGCGTCGTAGCATGAACCTGGGGAAGTCATGGGTTTGGTGTTTGTACCAGAACAAACTGGGACTACTGTCAGTGGTCTCAAATGTACAGCGAAGACTAACTGTGAGTCCTTCAGTGGCAATGACATATTCTCCGGTCTGATTGACTCTGTCTTCTCCATTACACTCTGGGGAAGAACAGAAGATGGCGATTATTGAATGAGATCAATGACGAGAGGAGAGTCAACAAGAGTCTTTAAGGAGTTACCAAGCAAGAGAGTGAGAACCCAGATTATCCCACATAATGACCAATGATAGATTAACATGGACCATAGAGAACACAATAGAATACAAGGTCTAAAAAATCCATTAACAAATTATTATAAAGTTATTGATGATTCAGTTATGTACTGGTATGTCGTTTGAAACATAAGGTTTTGATCTTACCCGATAGAAGTGAAGCAATAATAATCCACAGCCAGGTTTCCATCTCAACAGCAGGTCTACAGCAACTGGTGTTCAGCTCAAGTATGAGTCTTATTCTCTTCATGCTACCAGCTGTTAAAGACACAATGATTAAACATGTTGATTACATAGACAAATTCTGGCTTATATTGACCTCTAGTGGTGGATAAGAGATCTCACCTTCATATTCACTTAAAAGGATACTTCACCGTTGGAGATATTAAGGTTATATTAAGTAAATAATTCTATGTATTATAAATGTGCAAAAAAAAATTGAACTATTTGCAAAAAAAAAATGTGTAGGGTGAGTTTGCTAGTTTGACTATTTTGACTATTTGAGTCAAAATAGTCACATCTTGAGCATCTACTGTCTCCTGGTAGCCATGGTACTGCCCATCTTGTGCTGGGTAATTAGCGCTGATGGCCTGGACAACACATCCTGTCTCAGAATCAGAATCTCTTTATTGTCATTGCACAAAGTGCAACGAAATTGGGGTAGAGGCTCTCAAAATAAGTGTTTATGATTATACGCAGTATAATCATAATATTCTAATGACCACGGAAGAGGCAGTGAATGAAGTATTGAATAGAGAGAGATTTATTAGATAGGCCTACCTAATAAACCGTTGGAACACACAAGACCGGAAACATAGCAACGCCGGTAAACAAACCCCGAGAAGCCCAATCCCTATGAGAGCTCCCCGCGCTACGACCATCCGGAGACGCACAGATCTTTTGGCCGTGATATTATGCATACAAATATTATATTATATACTATTATATTATATATAGAGCTCCGGGAGTCGCAAACGGCAACATTCACTTTCTCCTCCATGCTGCAGTTCACCCCGGACTGCACTGCACTGACTTTGACGGTTGAACGCTGATTGGCTGTTACGTTACACATGTCACTCAGTGGCCACGCTGTTGAACGCTGATTGGCTGTCATCACGCGAAATTCGCCCGATACGTGTCTATACGTTCACTTTGTATGGGATCCTGTCGCCCTGTCGCGTTTGTTGTGAACACACAGTTACTGTGTGTTCACACCAAATGCGAATTTTTTTGCCCATTCGCGTTGTAGCCAAAGTTTTGTCGCGCCACACATCATAATCTGTCGCTGTGCAAGTTTTGTCGAATTTGTCGCGCCACAACAAGCTAACCACCATTACATGTCTTTACCTTTTGTGGAAGAGGGAGAGACGTCGGATGACCCAACGCAGTATATTCATAATATTGTAATGACCACGGAAGAGGCAGTGAATGAAGTATTGATTAGAGAGAGATTTTTTATGGAACACACAAGACCGGAAACATAGCAACGCCGGTAAACAAACCCCGAGAAGCTCAATCCCTATGAGAGCTCCCCGCGCTACGGCCATCCGGAGGCGCACAGAGCTTTTGGCCGTGATATTATGCATACAAATATTACATTATATATAGTGCTCCGGGAGTCGCAAACGGCAACATTCACTTTCTCCTCCATGCTGCAGTTCACCCCGGAGTTTGACGGTTGAACGCTGATTGGCTGTTACGTTACACATGTGACTCAGTGGCCACGCTGTTGAACGCTGTTGGCTGTCATCACGTAAAATTTGCGTCAAAGTTCTAATATTTCAACTCGAGCGAATTTGTCGCGCCACAAATCCTCGTGGACGCGCTCGCCTGTGCAGGGCGAAAGTGTGGCGCGATAAATCGAAACTTTTCGCCGGTTTTCTTTCGCGAAAAATGTGCCCGATACGCGTCTATGCGTTCACTTTGTATGAGATCCTGTCGCCCCGTCGCGTTTGGTGTGAACACACAGTTAGACTTCTGTCTAAGAAAGAAAGACAACAACATTAGCAAAGCAAGATAAATTATGCCTTGAGTAGCCTATACAGCATTACACAGACTTTAAGCTAACGTAACGTAGCCTATGCTCTGCCAATAAGATCGGCTACTTTCGGATAACTACATTTTCACGTTCCCCAGGACTCAAAACTATTGTGGCCAATGTGTAAGTCAAAAACAAACACCGCTCAGACGTCTGTTTCTCCCGGCGAGCTTTGGCTGGCGTTTCCAGTTCACTTTCTGGGTCCGGAAATATGTATCCAATACCCAACTGTTTAGATGAGGCGTAAAGCCTGGGTGAGAGGTTACACACATGGCCCCGTCCTCGCCAGATTCAGTAATTTATTTAGAAGAAACTGGCATCGCTGTAATACACTGCAGCATAGGGACTCTGTGTTATGGTGTGTTCCTGAATCCTCGAAAGCCAGACTTCCGAGTCGAAAGTCGAAGATCTCCCAGCTTTCTTGCGGCATTTCTCGAAGACACGCCCCCTTTTTGTCTCCTCATCTTTCGAAAATCTGAGAGTAGACCAAGCACAGTGATGACGCTCTCAACAAAATGGCTGCGCCCGTGAAGAGATTTTATTTACTTTTTTGCACCACGTAGGTCAATTTAATGTCGATTTTAAATGCTCTTACACACTTGATTACATTGCTACTTTATTCCGGTAACCAATTTTTACATTGCATGGTCTTGCTGTGCGTGCAATACAATTTAAAGTTGTGTTGTTTGTTTTCGGGCAGTTTTGTTAAAGAGGCTAATGTAGCTAACACTAAACAACGGCTAGCCAATTTCATGCCACAATCACAAAGACAAACAGGAACGCTATGAATGCTCCGAGACCGGAAGTGATGTCAAACGTGCAACTCGGAAGGCTGGCATCCGAGGATTCAGGAACACACCATTAGTGTCTATAGGCGAACAGAGCAAACCGGTGCGCTCCGGCTCCTCGTCCTCAGCAAGAGGCAAGGCTTGTTCAGCTGCAGCCGCAGCAGCCTCCCCCTTCTATTTGTGTAAATTCTTCCTGGCTGTATTCTGGCTACATATAGCCCTGAATGTCTGAATCCAACAATAGATTTTCAAAATCCACTTTGCCTGTTTCACATAGCAAATTTGTTCTCTAGCTAAGCGTTGAAGAAACATGGCGGACATTGTGTTTACATCTCGTACGCGAGCTCCCGCCCCCCCTCATTCCTTATTGGGGGGCTCACACATTTGCAGAACCAGTGGTTTGTAGTCCTCAGGCATTCTAGCAGCAGTGGCGCCTCCAGAAGATTATTCCAGGGGTGGCCAATGGGGGCCACAGGGTGGCATACTAAAAAGGGGGGGGGGGGGGGGGGGGGGGGGTTTGTATCGTGCAACTACGGATTTCAGTGACGTATTCATTCCGTCTATACGAGCAGGTGTGCGCCTGCAGCCAGAGGGGGCGCCAAAATACCTGTTCCCCACACAATGTTATGTCGTACTTCATTGATAACCGCTACGCAGCGCATTGATTGACAGTATTTCTTGTGTTGACGAACTTCACCAACTACCTATCACATCTGGGGTGGCCACAGGGGTGGCCGATGAGCTTTCAGGGGTGGCCCTGGCCACCCCAGGCCACCCCCTAGAATCGCCACTGTCTAGCAGGCAAGCAAAGTTCTCCCGAGATGACGTCAAACGGGTCATTTGACGTCATCTCGGGATCAGGAAAGCTGGGCCAAGGGAATACTGAAACGGCAAGATAGCACCAGGGATGTAATGTAAGATGTGTAATAAGCGGGATAATGTATAGAACGTCGCCGGTCATTATCAAAAATAATATACTTCAGGGTGAAGCAAGACACCTAAGCTTCGCGTCGGGGTCCGGTTCGTCCTGTCGGGGCTTATTTTCCTGATAACGAAAGGCGTTCTGTACAACATTATCCCTTACATATATCATATAAGTCCAGACCAACATATTGGTTGTGCGCGAGAGACATACGAACGTACATTCAGATTGCATGATAGGAATAGATCTATTCCGATTAGAAATCTAATCGGATCAGAAATTTTCTCCCGTTTGTCGCGGCCCACCTGTCACGCCTCTTCCCCACCAGTGGGGCAAGCCCCACACTTTGAGAACCGCTGGCGTAGCCTAAATACACTGGCACTGGGCGGAGTGTGGGGCTCCTACCACTAGGTGATGCCCCAGCACCACGGCCCAAAATACATTTCAAAGTGGACCGGCCCACCGGGAAACCACCCAATCTTCCCGATGGCCAATCCGCCTCTGGTATATAGTTGATAACCTTGATAAGTCATTCATGTTCTTAACATTATAATGTAGGGTATTAAAGGAGTAATCGGTATGGTAGGGGTAAGACAGACGCGTGTAACGCGCCTAGACCAATGGTTCCCTATGCAAAAATGCCGATTTTCGACGCCCCTATCGCGATTAACGCGGTTGGTGTGGCCGTACCTTGAGTCGAAGCGTCTGCGGGTTCATTGCGTTGCGGGAACGTCGGACCATAAAAATAAATGGGAGTCATGCTACAGTGGAACATTGACAGGTGCAACCACAGTGTCTCTGATAAACCATGAAGATCCACCATCCGTCTGAAAGAAAGGTGTGGTGGGATTACCACTTCCCTCCTCTTTGAAGAATAGAGAGATCATTGCCTTCAGGTTTATGTAAAGGCTCCTCCACACTTTATATCACTGTGTTCTCAAGAGCACAGTAGTAGAGAGCTGTGTCTGCCAGGGTTAGCTGTGTTACGGTGAGTTCAGTTGATGTTCTGGATGTTGTTGACTGATAACGACGGTCCGAAATATGTTCACTACTCCATGATCTTGCTCCTTTATAGAGTATAAACTGAGGAGCCTGGTTCAAATGATGTCTGTACCAGTAAAGGCGAACATTTTCAGAGCTTGTTTCATAGGTGCATCTGAGTTTTACAGATACTCCCTCTTTTCCACTGACTTTCTGTTCATCAGGAGAGATGGAGTCCCCAGCTATCAGTACTGGAAAAGTTCACATAATGGATGTGTTAGATTAACATGGACCGTAAAAACACAACCTAATAAGATGTTAAAAACACTGAATAATTTATTATTATAATAAAATGTCTGATAATTCAGTCATATACCGTTTGGAACATGAGCTTTTCCTCTTACCAGATAGAAGTGCAGCATTAATAATCCACAGCCAGGTTTCCATCTCATCTGGTGTTCAGCTCAAGTATGAGACTCATTCTCTTCATGGTACCAGCCTTTAAAGACACAAGGACCAACATGTTGAAGAAATAATAAAACACCTATTTGATAATACTGACCTCTAGGGGTGGATGTGAGACCTCACCTTCAGAATCAAATTATTAATTTAATAAGACATTAATTCGACACAAATAAAATAAAACTATTTTAACGTGAATACTTTAAACAAGAAAATTTAAATGCAAAAACTGCATACAAATTATAAGATATCGGGATTATGGTGGAAATGGATAATTAATTATGAGTTCACTGTTGTGATGAGTTATCGTGTTTAGTCAGTCATGTCTGTGTGCTGGTTTCAGGGGGAGAGGGAAGTGTGTTTAGTGCTCAGCAGGTTTTTGTACAGGGAGTCCGTGTTTCCTGTCACTGTGGGCCTCAAAGCACAGTAGTACAGAGCAGAGTCAGACAGCTGCAGGTTCTGGATCCTCAGAGGAACTGATGTGTTTTGGATTTTGGCACCAAATCGGTCTTTGTGGAACTCTTCAGCATTATCTCCTTCTCCAATTGTAAAGCGTCGTAGTATGAACCTGGGAAAGTCATTGACTTGTTGTTTGTACCAGAACAAATACACATTTGTGCTCATGGTCACAAATGTACAGTCAAGACTAACTGTGAGTCCTTCAGTAGCAATGACATCCTCTCTGGGCTGGGTCACTCCGTCTCCTCCTTTACACTCTGGGGAAGAATAGAAGATGTAGATTAATGAATTAATCAATTAAGATAAATTATGAAAGGCACAGAGTCTTTAAAGAGTTACCCATCGAGAGAGTTAGAACTAGGATGAGTCCACAAAATTGACGTGATAGATTAACATGAACCATAAAGAATTCAAGTGAATAAATTGTCAAAAACATCAATCCACCAATCATAGTAAAATAATTCAGTCATGTTCAGTCAGTCATGTTTGTAGTGTGGAACATGAGGTTTTCATCCCACCAGACAGAAGTGTAGCCATAATAATCCACAGCCAGGTGTCCATCTCAACAGCAGGAGTACAGCAACGGGAGAAACTATCTGGTGTTCGGCTCAAGTATGTGATTCCAGCTGTTAACACAATGACCAAACATGTTGATGAAATAGTTAGACACCTACTTGATAATACTGACCTCTAGTGGTGGATAGTGGCTCCTTCAGAATCAATTTAGGAAGAGTAAAAGCTGAAGAACTGATGGTTTTTAATTTAATGAGCCAAGCTGATAAAAGCTAGAAACATACCACACAATTTAAACCAAATGATTTAAAATAATATGACAAGAGAACTTACTGCTAAAATATTTTCATATTTTTAAATAAAAAATGGTAAACATGTATAATTAAAGGAAATAAATATGGTGATGAGTTCATGTGTTTAGTTAGAAATATATGTGTTCTGGTCTAAGGGAGATGGACGTGTGTTCTGTTCTCAGCAGGTTTTTGTACAGCGGTTCAGTGTTTCCTGTCACTGTGGGCTGCAGAGCACAGTAGTACAGAGCAGAGTCTGTCACCGCAGCAGAGGAGATCAGTAGCTCCACAAGTCTCTGTTTCTTGATATGTGTGATGTTCATTCCTGGTATTGGATTAGTTATGTATCCAGAGTATTCCCTGATAAGGAACTGTGGTGGTGAGCCGGGGTACTGGCGGTACCATAAGAGACTACTGACTACAGAGCTGTTGTAGCTGCATGAGAGCACCACAGCAGCACCCTCAACAGCACGTTGGACATCCTTCTGCTGACTGATACTGTCTTCAACACTTGGACCTGAAATCAAAAATGGGATTCAGTCACTGCAACGAGAATCAAATCTACAATACATTCATGTTTCAGACAAAGATGATTTAATTGCACTAATTAGGAGTAATTTGTTGTTTTAACAAAAATCTTACCACATAAAATGCAACATATCACGAGTGCAAAGAGCATGATGTGGCGAGGCAGTGGAGAGCAGAGCGAGTTCCAGTAAAGCAGGGAGGCAAACATAAACACATTTTACTCAACAGTCCTTTTGTGGCTGGCTCCTCCCATCATCTCATCTCTCCAATGCTCTCCAATACCCAGCAGACCTGTTACCATTCATGACCAATAGGGGGCATCACTGCAAAAGCTGAGTTTCGCTATGGGTAAACTCATTTTGATTTTCCTTTACTTTGCTAGCGTATATGGAGCCATCACCAAAGGATATCAACTCACTGGATAGGGGTCTTGCTATGTGCATTGTTGAGATTAAATGTATTTAAAGGAGAACCAAACCCCAGCACCACTTGTAGGTTGTTTTCCATTGTAGTGACTCCCTCTTTGGGTGAACACATGCTATTACATTTATAACTTGGTTTCCTGGTCCCCTTTGGATTAATAACTTTGTGACACACCTGTTGAGGAAATAGTTAAACCATTACTTGATAATACTGACCTCTAGTAAATTATACCAGTTACTATAATCCCAGTAAAGAATAACATATTCATCACTTGTATCATAGCAGCATCTGAGTGTTACAGTTCCTCCCATTTTTCCACTGACTTCCTGTTTATCAGGAGAGATGGAGTCCCAAGCTATCAGCCCTGGAAAGATTCCACATAATGGGCGTGATAGATAAACATGGACCATAAAAAACACAACAGAATAATATGTTAAAAACATTGAATAATTATTATGATAAAATGTCTGATAATGCAGTCATATATACAGTTTGTAACATGTGCTTTTCCTCTACCAGATAGAAGTGCAGCCATAATAATCCACAGCCAGGTTTTCCATCTCAAAAGCAGGTCTACAGCAACAGGAGAAACTATCTGTTGTTCAGCTCAAGTATGAGACTTATTCTCTTCATGGTACCATCTCTTAAAGATACAATGACTCAACATGTTGAGGAAATAGTAAAACACCTACTTGATAATACTGACATACAGTGGTGGACATGTGACCTCACTTTCACCTTCAATGAGAAATACATTCAACGCAAATAAAATGAACACATTAAAAAAAAGATAAAGTAAAGACAAAACCTGCAGACAATTGTTTACATATATGGAATATGGTGAAAATTGATCATTAATTAGGAGTTCACTGTTGTGATGAGTTGATGTGTTATATGCATAATGTTTGTGTACTGATCTCAGGGGGAGAGGGAAGTGTGTTTTGTGCTCAGCAGGTTTTTGTACAGGGAGTCCGTTTCCTGTCACTGTGGGCTTCAGAGCACAGTAGTACAGAGCAGAGTCAGACAGCTGCAGGTTCTGGATCCTTAGAGGAACTGATGTGTTTTGGATTTGGGCATATCACTCAGCCAGTGCTCCATGTTTACAGTGGGAGGGGAAGAGAGAGAGGAAAATCATCTCTGATGCAGTAGGAAAGTGATCCTCCCCTTCATATTTTATGTTAGAGCATCTCCACCTTAATGTTTATCACAAAATGACAGGAGACCACGACTTCCTTCTTCTGTACCCAAAATTGAATCAATATGAGAAATCAACAGTTTTCTTTATCATGAAATACATGACTAACCTTTCTGTTTCAAATAAGATGGGGAGATTCCACGGCACCACTCTTTAATCTTGTGATTGAATAGCTATGAGGTTTTTGTACAGGGAGTCTATGTGGGCCTCAGAGCACAGTAGTACAGAGCAGAGTCTGTCACTGCAGCAGAAGAGATCGTCAGATCCACTCCAGTCTTCTCTTCAGTCAGTTCAGTGGATAACCTTTTGTCTGAACCAAGAGACTCAGCTGTCCTGTTGATACCAAACCCAGAGATGTACAGCAGGAACTGTGGAGGTTCTCCAGGATACTGACGGTACCAGAAGAAATCATCGCCCCCTGCAATTTTTTTATGGAGCCTGTGGGACAGAGTAACAGTTGTACCGTCTAAACTGTTCTCTGTCGGCTTGACAGGAGTGAGGTCCACACTATAAACACCTGTAAAGATAAGGTTAATATGTAAACATGTTGCCATGGAGATACAGGTTCCATTAACTCTTTACTCAACAGAATTTCTGGTGGACTTACCTGCTATCATACAAACTACAAGTAGAAAGAGGACTGACATCATTTCAAACACCATGGGAACCCTGGAGCTCAACATGCTACCTCTGTATCCTTGTTGTAACATACTGTTTCTTCACTAGACTCCTGGTGTGAATTTACCTCTCTAGATGCCCCTCCCCTTAACCACAGTTGAAAGCAATGACAAATGCTGTTCGAGTTCCTTGTCAGGTTATTTTACAGGGAGTCTGTGTTCGCTGTCACTTTGGGCTCCACAGCACAGTAGTACAGAGCAGAGTCTGTCACTGCAGCAGCGGAGATCTCCGGCTGGAACATATGTCTTCACTCTCGTTCTTCAAAGTAATTCCCGATAGCTCCATGTGTTCTTTCATAAGGAACTGGGGAGGTGAGCTGGGGTACTGCCGATACCAGAAGAGGTATGTTGCTGACGAGTAGCTGCAGGAGAGAGTCACGCCGTCTCCTTGTAGAGCCTGGACTCTGTCCTGGATTGAGATTGTTTGCTGATAAAGGTCCCCTGCATACGTTAAGAATGAAAGGTCAGTGACTACTACAGTGTCAAAGATCCTGGAAAGAGCAATGTGAATTAATTCATATGAAGTGCTAAACAAATATTGGGGTCCATATCTGAATTTGGACATTGCTCCTAAAGCAGAACTCCCCAGTAAACCCAGTGAGCAAAACCACTAACATGAAGAGCTGCATTGCTAATACTGGAACAAGCAGATGTTGTAAAGCAGCAACAATCAAGGGTCTAAAAGCTGTTGTTGACAGATTGTTTCTGATGTGCTGCCTGTCAAGTTAGCTGGGTTATGGTGAGTTCAGTTGATGTTCTGGATGTCGTGGACTCATAACGGGTGTCAGGAATATGCTGACTGTCGCTCTCTGATCTTGCTCCTTTATATAGTATAAACTGAGGAGCCTGGTTAGAACGATGTCTGTACCAGTAAAGGTCAACATTATTAATGCTTGTTTCATAGGAGCATCTGAGTGTTACAGATGCTCCCTCTTTCCCACTGATTTCCTGTTTATCAGGAGAGGTGGAGTCCCCAGCTATCAGCCCTTGAACAAGTCCACAACAATAATGTGTTAGATAAACATTCAAAATGCATTTTATGCAAATGAAGTTAATTCAAATAAAAATTAACATACACAAATACTTCAGAATAAAATATAAAAAACATCCAATCATCATGATTCGGTCATACAGGTAGTGTGCGGCATGAGTCCTTCATCTCACCAGATATAAGTGCAGCAATAATAATCTACAGCCAGGTTTCCATCTCAACAGCTCAACATGAACTGCTAAACATGTTTTGAGGTACTTGATCAGGATAGGATAGTGCTTCTAAAGTAGAACTCGCAAGTAAACCGAGTGAATAAAACCACTAGCATGACGAGCTGCATAGTTGATAGTGGATATGCCAATCATGTAGAGTAGCATCAATCAAGAGTCTAAAAGGTTGTGTGACAGATTGTTTCTTATGTGCTGTCTTTCAAGCTCCACCTCCTGCTAGAGTGGCACCAAGGACTGAATGAGACAGGAGAAGACCTTCTACTATAGATATATCTACTATAGGTCTGTGTATCTATACCAATGACTCGTGGTGTACCAATGTCACAGTTGTTAGCAAACATTGTTGCCCTGACGTGGAATTTTTGTTGCTCCAATGCAGTCCGTTTTACTTGCCAAGAGAATTCTCTTCTGTTTACATCTGTGCTGTTTACATTCCAACCGACGCCAATGCTAAGCTGGCACTAGCTAGGCTACAGGACATTGTAAACAAAAGCCTGGTGGCACATCCCGACAGTATCTTTATTGTGGCGGGGGATTTTAATCATGCCGACTTAAAGTCTGTACTTCATTCTTTCCACAGTAATGTAAAATGCGCTACTAGAGGGAGCAACACACTTGATCAGGTTTATACCAACATAGCCCATGCATACAGAACCCAGGCGTACCCCCACCTAGGTCTCTCTGATCATGTTTCGCTCCTCCTGCACCCCTGGCACACACCCAAAATCAGAGCCAGTAGGCCCGAAGTCAGGTCTGTCAGGATTTGGCCTGAGGACGCCACCCCTAGGCTCCAGGACTGCTTCAGCTCCACAGACTGGGACATTTTCAGTGGACTGGGAGTGTTGACACGTAGGTCTCTGAATAATTATCTTGTCTCAGTCCTTGACTACATCATTTTTTGTGTGGATATTGTTACATCCTGGAAACAATTCCGTGTCTTCCCAAACGTTAAACCCTGGATGACACCTAAAGTAAAATCCTTACTACGAGCCAGGAATGCAGCGTACAGAACCGGTGACACCAATGCATACAGCGCGGCGAGATCCGACCTGAAGAAAGGCATCAGTTCTGCCAAGCAAGCATACATGACCCGCATTGAAGCTCAGTTCAACAGCGCCTCATGCCCCCGGCAGGTGTGGGAGGGCGTCAGGGCAATAACGGACTACAAGGGAAGTTTCTGGGCGTGACTGCGGCCGACGATCTGTCCTGGAGGACCAACATCACCTCTGCCGTGGGTAAGTCACAACAACGCCTCTTCTACCTTCGGTAACTAAAAAGGGCAAAACTTCCACAGGGACTGATGGTCAACTTCCATCACTGCGCAGTAGAGAGCATACTCACCTACGGACTACTGGTGTGGTTCTCCAGCTGCACCAGGGCCGAAAAGGAGGCCCTCCACAGAGTGGTCAAGGCTGCGGGGAGGATCATTGGGAAGAGCCTCCCCGAGATCTCCACAGTCTTCACCTCCCGCTGCCTACGCCGGGTGAACAACATCCTAAAGGACCAGGTCCACCCAGCGCACCATCTCTTCCAGCGACTGCCCTCTGGACGGAGATACTGTTCCATCCGCTCCAGGTCCAGCAGACTGACCAAAAGCTTCTATCCACAGGCTGTCAGACTGCTGAACGAACAGCCTGGCCCCCGCAAAACAACACCCCAAATCCAAGTAAAAGTTTTGTTTTCATAATATGTCCCCTTTAAGGAAGAAGAAAATAAACTCTACAAATGAACCACCACACTATTAAAACCACAATATTCCAAATAACATGGCTATATAATGAACTGCAGAATGTGTAAATATTTTGTAAATGGGAAATAGGGAACTTGGATAATTAATTAGGAAATAAATCTTGTGATGAGTTGATGTATTTTGTCATTAATGTCTGTGTACTGTTCTCAGGGGGAGATGGAAGAGAGTTTTGTGCTCAGCAGGTTTTTGTACAGGGAGTGTGTGTTTCCTGTCACTGTGGGCTGCAGAGCACAGTAGTACAGAGCAGAGTCTGTCAACACAGCAGAGGAGATCTCCAGATGGAACAGGTTTCGTTCTTCTTCCTTTTTAAAAGTAAATTGAAAGGCCTTCTGGTATTCCTTAATAAGGAACTGTGGAGGTGAGCTGGGGAACTGGCGATACCAGAATAAATAGTTTGATGAGGTATAGTTGCAGGAGAGAGTCACGTTGTCTCCTTGTAGAGCCTGGACTCTGTCCTGCATTGAGTGGATGATTTGCTGATGACTTTTACCTGCAGATTTTAAGAATCAAAAAGTCAGTTACTTCCACAGTGTTAAAAATCCTGTCAATAAGAGTTAATCCATATTAATTACTAAACCTTTATTGAGGTCAATGTCCTAAACAGGACTGTGGTTTTATGCAGATCTCACCAGCAAACCCAGTGAATAAAACCAATGACATAAAGAGCTGCATCGCTGGGACTGGAGCCCAATCAGATGTTGTAGAGCAGCTACAACCAGAGTCTAAATTATGTTGTGTTGACAGATTGTTTCTGATGTGCTGCCTTTCAAGCTCCACCTCCTGCTAGAGTGGCACCAAGGACTGAATGAGACAGGAGAAGACCTTCTACTTTACTGGCTCTGCGGAGCCCATGAGGACTCAGGAAGAGGAGCCGCAGGAGCTCTTCTTAGTTCATAGTGCGAAACCTTCACTGCCTGCAAACGTAGCAGGCGGAGCCCACTGCTGCAGATTCAGGTTTTTATTAACTGATCATAATCTAAAGTGGTTTGGTTAAACAAATAGTTTGTAATTGTTGCATATTCTCGAAGAAAGTTGTCCAATCCCGGGTTGCTTTAACTCACTTCATTTATTATAAAGTCGGCATGTTTCGGCATGGTAAGTGAAGCTATACGGAGGGAATTGTTTCTAAAGCGAGTGAGAGGAAAATACCGTGATCTACTTCAAGCCCCCCGGGCTAAGGCCCGGGTGGCTTGCTGCGCCGTCTACCTATTGAACTCTGGCCTGTTCACTCGACGTCCTCCATACAGGACGTCAAGTGGGTGTGGCCTATGAAGTGGGCGTTGCCTAGTGGGCGTGGCCGGGGTGACGTTATGGCTTCGGCTTCTTCACTTAATTAAAGGTGAAGAGGGAGCAGCCTTCAATAACATCATGCTCCCCTTGTGGCTATGTGAGGGTAACGCAGCTTATATGTTTGGTCCTGCATCATTGGGTCTATGTGTGGGTGGCTTAGATTCTTAAAATACGTAACAGTCCCTCCTTGGTCATCTTAGATGACCATACAATAATATTTTAAATCATAAACACCATTTACCACACCGAAAACATAGTCAAAGTAGGATCAATCATCAACACCATCAACCGTCGCGGAAAGACCTCTTGAAGAGAGGGGAAAAACCACTACGCGTCCCCATAATACTGAGACGGCATTCACGTTGTGGGTCTTATTGGAAATACAGGTCATTATTTAACAATACAACAATGAACACAAATCTTCTTAACATACAATCACATGGCCAAACAGCACACAAACAAAACTATCCATAGAAATCCTGAGCTAATACTTTTTGGTCATGTGCTACAAGGTCATACAATTTTCATCATGTGCAAAAGTAAAGTAAAAATTGGTAGTCATAATACAATTTAAAAAAATTCAAGATTATTGATAGCCTAGCATGGATTCGGGTGGTTCAGGTGATCTTCGTGCATTGGTTCGCTGTTACATGTGGGTGGTTTGGGCATGGATTCTGTCGCCGTCGGGCCTGTAGTTCATGAACCCAAGACTCGTCCCTCCTTGTCAAGGGCTCAACTCAGAGAGGTTACTCCTACATCATGGGAGCCTCCAAACAGGTTCTCCGTCGTCGTCGTGTCAGCAACAGGTGGCCTGTAAACAACCGTCTCAAAGATCAACAGTACCATTATCAATGCAGCGATTCAGAAATAACGGGTTGCACTCGCAACCAAGCAATACTACCAAATAATAAACATAGTCTGGTATGGTTGTTTTAAAATGTGTTATTCAAGTAAATCCGGGATATTGATTATCTTAAATACAGTCGATTCTACTAGAATAGTATAGGTGTTGACTATTCTACATATTGCAGCTGGATAGGGTCGGGCCCCTCAGGTAATGTAAGCCTGAATGGCACTTGGCACTTCTGTAGCGCCCACTGCTGTGGTGATCAGCAGATGCAGTAGCCCTCGTGCGCAGGGAATACAACGGCAGTCGGTGACAATTAACACGGTCTCTGCATTTATTCCCGCGACGGGCACTTACTGGATTCTGCCTTTCCACCTCCCAGACATATTCTCCATCCATCCTGTGAAAGGGTCATTAATGCCGGAGTTCTCTGCCAATTCTAACCTGAGGGATTGTAATCATACCAGTGCCCTGGCCACCAACCCATCCGGTGCGATTCAAATCCTGCTGTTATTTGATCTCCTCATGTGACTGTTAGTCCTTGCTCGGCGGTGGTAGTTTGTAGGCTCCGGGTGTGTCTGCATCTGGTTCTGGAACTTTTTGCTTCTATTGCAGAAATACAAACTCATGTACAGCAGTTAGTTGTTCAAAAACATATTTCCATGAATTCTAATTTTAATTGTTTTACAGTATCTACTTTGGTTTAATTTCACACTACATCCCTCCTTGCGCATTGCTTCAGCCATGTGCATTGAATGACAACCAAAGATAACAACACCGTAGTTCAACCAAGTTGCTATAACCAAAAAGATGTAAAAGGGAATTAACAATGTTAAAATTTGCATGTTCAATATCACTTCTGTGTTAACCGTATTTCATAATAACAGTTACCTTCATCATACTACCCGATTGTCCTACACTAACTATGCATATTGGATGACCTAATCTTCATTTATTCTACCTATTGCTCGCATTTGATGTTGTCCACACTTTGATTCACTCCTATGTACATCGCATACCACATCAAACGTGAATACGCCTTATTCTCTGCACAATATCCTATTGCGCCACTTTCTGCATACCACATCAAACGTGAATACGTCTTAGCAAAGTGAAGTAAAGTAAAACTCAGTTTTATCTTTACTTATTTTATAGCTACACATGTCCCGGACACGTTCATTACTATTTCCAAAACAGTTTTTTTAGCTACGCAGGTCCCAGACCTAACTATACCATTACATGAACAGTATTTATTATTATAATTATCTAGTTTTTTGTTGGTCAACATCAAATCGATACATTAATTCAACCTTCTGACTTACTGACCCACCCGATTTCTCCCCGTGTGAGCCCGCGAATGACAACTCTCCCGGGGCCTCCCCATGAGCCCCACCGCCACCACTCCCCGTGTGAGCCCGCGATTGTACTCTCCCGGAGCCTCCCATTGAGCTCCACCGTTACCACCTCAGAACTCTGCAGGAACGATTAGTCGATTAACGCGTGGCTCGGAGGCTCGGAGTGCAACAATCCTACGTCTTGACACCTGGTGCAGTCGACGTGTGGCTCGGGGGCTCCCAGGAAGTGTCACAATCCTACGTCTGACACCTGGTGAATCTTGAGCTAGGTCAATCAAAACCGTCTAAACTAGGTAGAATAAAGAGTCATCCAAACTTACAACAATTATGCACATCTTGGTATTAAATATATGGTGATATTCTATAAACAAAACAAAAACTGAACCTAAAAGAAAAATTCAGAAGTTATCGGTTGAAACAAATGTTATTGTAATTGAACTACAACAGTTGAGCTAACTCCCGCCTTGTGCACCGGTTAAAACAATGTGCATCATTTATTAATTAAACATATTATTTTAGCAGTTGAACCCTGTGTCTATTTGAACCATCCTGGTTCTCTAATATCATTGTGCATGACACAACCCGTGTCTATTGCACTCCTGTTTTGATACACAAAACGCATGAAAACAGACAGAAGGGCCCAGCAACCTTGAAAAACATAATGTCTGAGTGTTAGGCATTCGTTACTGCATATACTGCTATTTCCTGAAGAGAGAGAGAGAGAATATTAAGATCAATGCACACAAACACAGGTTGCAAAGGCTAAATTTACATCCTGGTTCCAACACATGGCTAGGTGTGAGGGTGGGAGGCCTCTCTATTGTTAGTTAAATCGAAGCCCCCGTCCCACCGTTCCCGATCTTCTTTAAGCAATATGAATAAGGAAGGGTAGGGGAAGAGAATGTTTGCAGGGACAAAGGGTGGGGAGGGGGGGATCCGACGACTGGACCTGTGGACAGGGGGATGGGGGGTCTGACTACTGGACCTGTGAAGACTGGGACAAAGGGAGTGGGGGGGTTTCACGATAGGATCTTCTGGGGGGAGGGGGGGGTGGAGGGGAGAGGGGGGGGGGGGGGGGGGGAAGGAGAGAGGGAGAGAGAGAGAGGGTGGGGGGGGAAGAGGAGGGAGAGAGAGGGGGGGGGGGGCTCCCCGCTGCTCTTGGTCTCTGCAAGACCCAAGATGGCGGACGTCTGGACAAAGGAAACCCACGTCACGAAGACGCGCTGTCTCTTTAACACCCCGTGGTTACACTCTACGGCTGCGTTGTATACTAATCAAAATTGCACATTAGATTTGAAATGAACCGGGAGGAATCAATCCAATTTGAACTCCTTGGCCAAGCCTCCGTTTTAATATGCAACTAAGCTAGATTAACGTTAAAAACCTGACCTTTCCTCACCCCACCGTAAAGAGTTTGGAAGTTTGTGGCCGGTAATAAATAAACCTTATAGTGGCCCGGCTTAACTTCGGCGCTTTCACTATTTACCTTAGATGGTCTCGGCCTAACTTCGAGACATTCATCAATTACCTTATGATTACCTTATCTCGGCTTAACTTCGAGACATTCATCATATAAATCAAAAAAACACAGGTACTACGTCTCCCACGTGGTACAGACAGACACAGAGACAGAGACAGACAGACATAACACACCGGGGGTCCCTTTGTGCAGGCTACCATTGCCTTATCAAACAGCCAGGAGCGCCCAGGTAAACAAAGGGATGGGGGGATGGGGGGGGGGGGGGTCTTCACAGTTCCTTGCAACCGTTGATCTACACGTGTTGTTATGCTAGGCCTCTGCAGCAGCACAATCGGACGGTGGCTAAAACAAGCTTACACCTAAGTGTTCTTATAACCAATCCTATTTCAGATTTAATCTTTAAAACAATGATTTATACTTACCTCAGACGTGTGTGGCCTGTTGAAGTTGTTTTAGCGTCGCGCCCCCCGGGATTTTCGGGACTTTCTTCCAAACGTCGCGGGTCACCAAATTGTTGCATATTCTCGAAGAAAGTTGTCCAATCCCGGGTTGCTTTAACTCACTTCATTTATTATAAAGTCGTCGGCGTGTTTCGGCATGGTAAGTGAAGCTATACGGAGGGAATTGTTTCTAACGCGAGTGAGAGGAAAATACCGTGATCTACTTCAAGCCCCCCGGGCTAAGGCCCGGGTGGCTTGCTGCGCCGTCTACCTATTGAACTCTGGCCTGTTCACTCGACGTCCTCCGTACAGGACGTCAAGTGGGTGTGGCCTATGAAGTGGGCGTTGCCTAGTGGGCGTGGCCGGGGTGACGTTATGGCTTCGGCTTCTTCACTTAATTAAAGGTGAAGAGGGAGCAGCCTTCAATAACATCATGCTCCCCTTGTGGCTATGTGAGGGTCACGCAGCTTATATGTTTGGTCCTGCATCATTGGGTCTATTGCCGCTTTTCCACCGCACATGTAGCTCGACTCGACACGACACGACTCGACACGGTAGCAGCGCGGGTCCTTTTCCACCGCAAATAGTACCTCCGGGACGTGGGCGTGGTCGGCTGCGTGAAAGGGCCGTGACGTATTTTTGTACGCGACGCAAACAACACCTACGTAACCCACACATGGACAGAACCCACATAACAACAATGGAGAACATCGATGCGATGGTATTCGTGTTCATATTATTAGCTGGCATGTTGAAGAAGTGGAATATGTTGGCTGCGGCGCTGCTATGGCTGTTACCAGCATGGTTGCCATGTCGCTCTCGTGACTTCGTCACACTCTCTGGCCAATCAGTGGCCGGCCGTCTGCCGACGTCACCTTTTAGCATCGGCTCAGCCGCTTGGAACCTAGAGCGAGGCGGTACTAGAAAAAGCAGCCACTTCAGGTACCAGATACCATGTTTTCGCGGTGGAAACGCAAAAAATGCGAGCTGAGTCGAGTCGTGTCGAGCTGGTACCATGCAGTGGAAAAGCGGCATATGTGTGGGTGGCTTAGATTCTTAAAATACGTAACATAATCATAAGCAAAAGTAAAGAACCATGGACTAATTCTTTTGAGACAATGGGTGTGTTCGAAACCGCGTACTTGCTTACTGCTTACTACCTACTAAATATTTGGCTTACTTCTCGAATCCTTAAATAATGATTGAGTAATCCATTTGAGTAATCGACGTTCAGAAGACCGTCCTTACTTAACCACCTCAGATGACGTGAATCAAATGACGTGTCAATAACCTACCGGCCGGGCGCCGTTAATAAATATTATAAATAAATATATAAACGTCACATTTAACGTCACAGTACACCTTCAACCTAAGGATTTGCGGTGATATGTTAAAAACAATTATTAAACAATTATTAAAAGCACTGCTGCTGCGGCTCCCCGTTTAGCGCTTCCACTGTTCTTTTGAATAGACGCAGTGCATTCTGGGGCAGTTGAGTACGTCTAGTAAGCTGGCGATGCTTACTCAAAATCTTTCCGGAAGCAGAAGACATTCGGATACCACTCGCTTACCTAAAACTCGCTTACTACGTTCTGCATACTCAATTTGACGTCATAGTTAGTAGGAGTAGTAAGCAAGTACGCGGTTTCGAACACACCCAATATGATTATTGAGCGTCCATATTGCAGCGTGAGATGGACTCCGTCATTTTGGAAATC